>NC_087152.1:6762500-6827500 GCF_035594125.1 Scylla paramamosain
TCTATCCCCTGACTTGTGGTTCCTATTATTACTATTATCTTTTTTTATATTCCCTTGATTAGCTCTTCCTGCCATCTTCATTTTTTTTTTTTATGCACACTTTTGATTAAAGTTTCCTATCATCTTCATTGTTTTATTTCACCCTCTTACTAGTGCTTCCTATCATTATAATTGTTTTTCATCCTTTTGCTGCTATGGACGAATGAAAACGCTGTGTTACAAGTTTAGGGCATCATAATTTCAAGACAGCATAGGGAGTGAATAACGGAGGACTGAAAAATCTCTCGCTGTCTGCATTGTTATTTTGGCTCCGTTAATAAAGAGATTACAGAAAACGGGAACGAAATACATAAAACTGAAACTACAATTACGGTATTTTATTTTCGGCTACACTGTCCCAGGTTACTTACATGAAGTGGAAAGTGTCTTTATATTACAAGGATTAACCCGAGACCCTCATTACAGTTCGGAAATTGCACTTGTTATCTACTTAAACTCTTTGCGTTATTTTTTACCTTTATTATCGTTTATTTTCTGTCATTATTTATTCTATTTTGCAATGAATGGTAGGCGATGCTTCCTAGTCTCCCTACTGCATGGTGGGCTGGTGTTCTCTTTGATTCGTACTAAATGGCGGGCGGGCCGGTGCTGCCTTTGGTCTGTATAGCATGGTGGGCCGGTGCTTCGTTTACTTCATATTGCATGGTAGGCTCGTGTTTCCTTTGTTTGTGTCGCATTGTGGGCTGCTGCTTCCTTTTTCTTCATATTGTATGGTAGTCAGATGCTTCATACCCTCCGTATTGCATGGTAGTGGTGCTTCCTTTGATCCGTATTGCATGGTGGACTGCTGCTTCCTTTTCTTCATATTGCATGATAAGTTGGTGCTTCCTACTCCACGTATTGCATGGTAAGTTGGTGCCTCCTTCCCTTCGTATTAAATGGCAGGCTGGTGCTTCCACGGTGCTTCCTTCCTCGTACTGCATGGTAAGCTGTTCCTGCCTATTGCTCGCAGTGCATCGTTAGGACGGTGTTGTGACTATAGTGTACTGCGTAAGAATCCGCAAGAAGGAAGTGAACGTACACATGGCAGTCCCTTATCATGTAATTGTGTACTTATCTTTATCCATAAATTAGTTTAACCTATTCTTCACGCTCCCTATTGACTGCATTAATTACCATGATAACTACATGGCTTCACTTACGCTCGATCATATACCCGTGGATGGTAACAAACCTATGATGTAGTGGTATTCTTTATGGAGACACAGTTTCAACACTATGAAATTGCCTTAAAGAGGAGTGGGAGATGCGAACAAGTTTCACTGCAATATACAACAATTCAAGGCAATAAAAATAATGCACAAAACTTTAATAAACACTGACAAAAAAGAAAGAGAATAAAAAAATATATTACCTGATTTGTGGCCAGTATAATGTTCAGAAGTGGTTTTATAACAAAGATAAATGTCTCAGAGTGGTTTGTGATTAAGGATCGATGTGCCAAATGGTTAAACAAGCTAGTCACACTCAACTAAAGTGTAAGGAACAGCCAACACATCACCTCAGTCTATTAGCGAGTCTGTAAGGAAGTGAAGTGGTATGAGAGCGAGCTATCTTTCAAGTATGTCAGTGGGCTTAGTCTACGCATGCGTTTTCTGGGAGTGTATAGTTACTCTAATTCTTCCTGCAGTAAGACTTGGTACACAGCCGTCCTCTCATGTTTACTATGTCGCACTTCAGCTCTCTTGGTCTTCGCCGTCTAAAATAGGATATCAGTGACAGAAACAGACTCGTTGTTGGTGCAGAGGCAATAAGGGCCTTTAGGAAATTAAAGAGGGGATCTGCTATGAGTATATAAGTGGCATAAGCGTTACAACAAGGCCGATGCAGACGAGATCCTTATGGTTTGTAATCAAGATCATATAAGGGGTAACAAGTTGAAGTTTAATAAAGTTAGATCTAAAAAGGATACATGAAGAAAATGGTTAGGTGAATGAAAAGACTCGGTTATTGATTAATTGGTACGGAGTCAATTGAGAGCTTTAACAGAAGACAAAAGAATGGACAAAGGCAATGAACATAATACAGGAAAATGGTCTGTCACGTGTAGGGTTCTTGCAGCTCCCCTTACAGTCCCATGTCAAGCAGGCAGGTAGCAGGGGATCTGGGTAGGGCGTTGATCTGATCCTAATCGACTGCTTGAATGTCTGTGAATGAGTGACACCTTACGACGATCGGGGATGAATGAAGGTTTGCAGTCTTGTATAGTGAATGTCCAAGTGCGTTGTGTCGCCACTAACTTCACTCACATCACTGTTTATTATGTATTTGAGTATCTCGACCAAATCACACCAAAAAACAAGAAGAAATACAAGTTTAAAAAGCTTTATTAGAAAAGAAGGGAAAAAGTCTAATGTTTTCTAACGTTCTAATTACATATTTTCTTCAAATAGAGCGTAACAGACACACCCAGAGAGTTGTTAGTACATACACAAACGGCCTGAGCCTCCCCTTCATGCCCTCCCTGAAGAAGACGTGTGGCGAAACGTAAGCAAATACAATACTCTTGCTTCAGTTTTAGTTTTCTTTTACGTCTTCTATTTCTCTCACTTTTTTCCAACATCTGTTTATTGCACATTTCCGTAAATCCGCATTTTCAACCACAAAATACCCAAGAGGATATAAAAGCTCAACGAATTTTACGTTTTTCTTATTTTTCGTAATGTGCGGCACAAATCCTAGCTCTGTTCGTTTGACTTTATTGTGGCCTGCTGCTTCAATCTCGATCCTCGTGTGACTAAGAGAATGGTTGATTGACTCAGTGATTGGTTGAGTGATTGGCTTTGTCCATGAGGTTTTAGTACTGCACCAGTGAGGTCATATTTTACTCTTTCTTCACTCGGGCTGCTCTTCATGCTTGATAAAATAGTTCGAGGCAAGTCTACAGCGGAGTTTTCAAATACTTATCCTTTAATTTCTGACGACCGCTTTTGACTGTTCGGGTACCGGCACCTCAGTGGGCCTTTTTTTTTATTATAATTTTGTTGCCCTTGGCCGGTGCCCCTCCTATAATAATAATAATTTCCAAAGTGACCACTAACAGTAAAAGGATGATCAAATCGTTCACCTGTACCTTTATTTTCCTATCGGCAAAACCCTCTACTTGTTTATTTGAAGTAGCGACGTCTACATTCTCTAACATATCGATGTATCATCTCGATTACATAACATGAAGAAAGCTCAGTGTTTTCAAGAGTGTCTCCATGATCCTAGTAACAGCTTAACAAGGATCCTGCATTACCAAAAGGAGAAAACGCACATGAGAACCCAACTAATCATATCTGCGGCCTATGAGAATCGCCTTTATGAGAATCTAAAGCATCTAAAAAAATACGGACCGAAGTTTCACAGCGCCATTACCCATCAGAGTTAACCATAGCGGCAACAAATCATACACGACTGCCCAGCGACCAAGTAATGTTTCTCCGTACAGTACTAAGCGCGGGTGGGCAGGACGGGGTCTCGCTCGCCTTATGTAAGTTTGACGTGATGGTTTTAGCTCGCATTATTGGTTCGGGACTCGCAGAAGCAGAGTTATGGGCGTCCCGTCAGCCACTCACGCGTCACTGGGTCTTATTATTAGAAACTTGGCTAATATATTCTTGACCTTAACCATCACCACCATATCTCACTGTTGTTGTTGATTGTCATTTGTTTATTTTCTTGTGGTCATATTGTAGTTTGTTGGGTAGTTCTTTCATTATATTTCACCTAACAGGAAACTAATTGAAATGCGAAGTTATGGCAGCAGTCGTGGCAGTAGTAGTAGTTGTAGTAGTAGTAGTAGTAGTAGTAGTAGTAGAAGTAGTAGTAGAAGTAGTAGTAGTAGTAGTAGTAGTAGTAGTAGTAGTAGTTGTTGTTGTTGTTGTTGTTGTTGTTGTTGTTGTTGTTGTCCTCGTCGTTGAGAATAGGGGGAAGATAAAGAGAGAGAGAGAGAGAGAGAGAGAGAGAGAGAGAGAGAGAGAGAGAGAGAGAGAGAGAGAGAGAGAGAGAGAGAGAGAGAGAGACAGGGAGGGAGAAAGAGAACAGCGACACGGAGAGAAAAAAAATAAATAAAAAAGACACACAGAGAAAGAAAACAGAGATTAAAAGCTTCATTAAATCTGAGGAATGCACTGTTTTATCGTCACTGTACAAAAAGGGCACATTCTAACGCGGTGCTCTAAACCCCCCTTTGGGCCCCGCGACGCCACAAGGTCAGCCAAGGTCACGAGGCAAGGTGACGAAGGTCAAGACGAGTGGTAACCTTTTTAAGAGGGCCATCTGGTGCAGGCTGAGTGGTGGTGGTGGTGGTGGTGGAGGTGATGGTGGTAGTGGCAAAAGGAATCTTGATTTTCTTTATTTTGTCGTGATAACTTATGGCGGTGGTGGTGGTGGTGGTGGTGGTGGTGGTGGTGGGTGGTGATGGTGGTGCCAATACGTCTCCATTCAGGGCAGTTTCAAGGTTGCCCCACATTAGGAGAAGGTTGGGAAAGAGGTGGTGGTGATGGTGGTGCCTCCTCTTTTACTGTAAATAAGCACCCTAAGTACACAGCAAGTGGGAGGGAAAGGGCAGGAACATAACGAGAGAGAGAGAGAGAGAGAGAGAGAGAGAGAGAGAGAGAGAGAGAGAGAGAGAGAGAGAGAGAGAGAGAGAGAGAGAGAGAGAGAGATTGCAGATAAACAGGCAGGCAGGCAGAAACGATTACTGATAAAAGGCAGACAAACAGACTACTCCTCCTTAATTGAACTCATCCTCTTAAAACGAGGCATCAACTCACTGTATGTATAATTCCTAACAAGCGTAGGTTCTGGAGACTTTCCCTTTACAGCCTAACAAGCGGCGTAGGGCAGGGGGTGGGAGAAGGGTAATGGGAGGCGGGCTACTCTCTCTCCCTCAGTCACTCATCCCCTTCCCCTTCAATGAGGTTTTAATGGCACATGTACTTACTCTTCCCGCCCCTCACTAGTCTCACACCGCTAACCCCAACACCCTCACTGACCCTGGTACATTCACGCCTCTGCTTCCCGTCCAAACCTTCACCTCGCAACCACGCACGTCTCCGCCTCACACATACACACACACACACGCAGACCCAAGCAAGCACCACTCACTCATCATAGAGTTCAATACTTCGTCCACTCTCCAGCCAGCCATGTACTGCAGCCATATGTCTTAAGTCCATGTCCTTCAGTCTGACCCTAAAACGAATGGTTGGACCTCGAGACTCTTCCAGGTTATATCACCAGTATTTTTGTTCAGATGGGAGCTTGAAATAATGAGATTTTAAGTTTTAGAATCCTTGTAATGAAGATTTTTTTTTTGTCTGGTTATTTGGTAATTGCGAAGTCTTCATTACATATTCTCGAGGCACACGTACTCTTACCAAGCTTCCACCGGCGCTACATAGCCGCGGCCTCCCCTTGCGTCCTTGTAGTGCTGCATCTTGTGTCCCTGAGTCGGCCAGACAAGGCCACGCAGAGGCTGGTGTGCCTGCAACCAAAGAACTAAAAATCAAACCCAATAATACCAATCCATTGAGAAGCCGTCTCATGCCATCAAAATATCCACATTATCAAATCTGCTATATTCAACTCGAGCAACAAAAAGGCGTACTAGGAGATAACTGTATCCGAGGACACTATGCTTCAATATATTCCACCAGACCCCCAGTACTTAGTGTCCATTAGTATGCTATCAGGTACCACTGCTATTACAAACATAAGATTTATCCCTATCACAACAGGATTAGCAATGTGTGATGTGCTCTCTGCAGTACCGCACGGCTTTTGGGTCAGGGTCGCCGTCCTCCGCTTCCTTGTCAGCTCCAGCGTTGCATCTTGCTCACAGCTTCGTTCTTCACCACCACCTCGCCCCCTTCCTGTGCCGCTTCTCTGCCCGGCGATGGAGCACCACTATTGTCACTGGGAAAAGGTGTGAAGGGAGGATAGAGGGGGTGTTTGCAATATATTACATAAACTCATTAATACACGCAGCTTCTAGACTTCCTCGAGACCCGTTGGTTAGTCATAAGTAAGTAAGATGAGTTGGATGTTGGATGACTAACTACAGGGACCACTACGTGTAGGCCTGATAGCTTCTTGCAGCTTCCCTTATTTTCTTATGTTCTTATGTTCTTAACTACATGACTCATAACCCCTTGAAGAATAGAAGTATCATCCTAACTTTGATTAAATCCTCTTCTAACATCTAGAATGTAATAATTCAGTGCCGTGGTAAAGAAAGGGTTAAATTGTTGAACTGATGATAATAATGATGATAGTAATGGTAGTAAAAGTGGTGGTGGCGGTTGTCCAAACATATGAAGGCACGGGATGCTTGCTTGACTAAGGGAAATGAACACTGCAAATCATTGCTAGATACGGACAAAGGAGCAAGAGAATGTGTGTGTGTGTGTGTGTGTGTGCGTATTGACAGCAAGGTCAGTCATCCAAGTGCATTAATATCCACCCACTTGGCGAGATGACAGAGTGTAAAGCTCCCCCGGGGCACGCAGCCTCGGTGACCACCACGGCCCAAGGAAAACAAACACTCCACTTTTAAATTCATAATACATTTAGGTCGTAAAAGCATTAATAGTCTTTCTTATCGCCTACAACAACACAGCTTATCAATACAGTTTTCATTTGACTATCTAATCCCTAAGTCTGCACCAACGCTCGCACCAAAACCTGGACCCCCTTGAGGCCTGGCAGCTCCTTGACAAACACTATTCTCAACCTTCAAGGCTTCTAACCAACAAGCACTTGAACTGGATGGAGGGAAAAGTGACAGACGGGCGGAAGCGAGGGGAGCGCTGCGGGTAATGGGTGTTGGGAGGAAGGGTTCGGTGGGTGTTGGTTGGTGCTGGTGGTGGTGGTGGTGGTAGTGGTGATGGTGGTGGTGGTGACGATCTCGGCGAATAAATACGAAATCAGCTTTCACAATGATCTCAGAACCAAATGTATCTGGCAAATCATTGTGAAAACCAGTTTCGTCGAAGAAGATGGAGTGTGTGGCGGCGAGCTTGTGTGCAGTGCCGGGTGCGTGCGGCGCGGAGAGTGTGGAGTGAGTAACGGTTAACTGCTGAAAAACAAAACAATAAAACAGAAAAAAAAAAAAAAAAGATCATGACTCGAAATAAATGCGAGATAAAGAAAGCAAAGGAATGGGGACAAGGAGACGAAAGAAACTGTAACTTTAACTGAAGAAAATTAAAAGAAACATATACGAAAGAAAAAAAATACAAAAAATAAATAACTTACTGAAAAAAAAGACAATACGGTAGATACAAATAAAACTATAGAAACAAGTAAAACAAGAAAGAAAAAAAAAAGAGACCAAGACAATTCTAAAGAGTACAAGTGCATGAGTGTGGTAACCTTGCATACTAACAAATTTCACGAGTAACCAAGCAAGTAACCAAGTATAAAAAACAAGTAACCAACCAAGAGTACCAACCGTGGCGAGTGATCAGTAAATAAGTAGTTCACCCTTATCTAAATAATATGAAAAGAACGCCAAAGAAAACGGGAAGCAGGTGGTTAAGTTTGTTATATGAGAAAACGTGACTTGTAACCTCAACTTCCCGTTTTCCTTCAGCTGCAACCTCGGGGGGAGACTGCGCCGCCGCGATGCATTGAGAACATTTTACTTAGGGATGCATTTTTATACGTAGCAATGGAGAGAGAGAGAGAGAGAGAGAGAGAGAGAGAGAGAGAGAGAGAGAGAGAGAGAGAGAGAGAGAGAGAGAGAGAGAGAGAGAGAGAGAGAACTGAAAGACTACAAATGAGATGATCGAAATATTTCAGTGTTAAAATGGATGCGTTAATGAATGAATAAATGAATATACAAATACGTAAATAAACCAATTAATTAATTAATAAGTAGATAAATAAACAAGTAAATAAAAAAATAAATAAATAAACAGACAAAAGATACTGAAAAATACCTTACGTACATACATCAAGATTACATGCATGATTACAAAATACCAAAAGAAAAAAAAAAAAAAAAGGAACAATACCTTACAACATTTACCAGATACTTAACCATTACAACAGTTACAAGTGGGTGTTCTTAACGCTACAAATACAACAGAACTACAAATACAAAACACACAACACCAATACAAATGCCTTACTGGTATAAACTCTACAAATATCCATATAACAAAGTGTATAATAATAATAATAATAATAATAACAACAATAATAATAATAATAATAATAATAATAATAATAATAATAATAATAATAATAATAATAATAATAATAATGATAATAACAATAATACGTGTGAGTACTCTCTCTCTCTCTCTCTCTCTCTCTCTCTCTCTCTCTCTCTCTCTCTCTCTCTCTCTCTCTCTCTCTCTCTCTCTCTCTCCTGAGGGTTACGGAAGGAGACACAAACAAACACAGCTGAGAGACATCGATACACTTTTGTTTGGAAAGTGGGCGACTGACTGCCTTTTCCCTCACTGTGGCGGTCCTGCTCCCTCATCCCCACCCCGCCCCCTCCCCGCCCACACACAAAGATGGAAATACTGGAGGGCAAAAGAATATATGGAAGCAAAGTGGCAAATATAAAAAGCGGATGCACGGGTTTTCAGGACAAGAATACCAGGAATAACTTTTTTTTTTTTATGGAAATGTAACGTTATTTTTATTTTTTATTTATTTATTTACTTTTTTCTTTCGAGGGATGGGGTGGGGGGGACGTAGGAGTGATGGTAGATCGTGGATACCATGTAAACAAATCGAATGGAAATGAATGTATGGACTAATTAACTGCTTTATTTTAAGAGCTCAGGTGAAGACAAGACCTTGGCATGTGATAAGCAAAGGCGACTGCCAGATTGTTTGTTTTTCTTCCTTTTTTTCTTATTTAATTTATTTTTATTTTCTATTGATTTATTTTCTTGTCTTTGTTTTCGTCTATAACACTGCACAATATAACACCACTGCTTTACGGAACGGCATATGCTTTACAACTGAGGAGTCAAGGGACGGAGGCTGTGTGGGTGGCAGAGGAACACTAAGGAAGAAGGGAGTTTTTTTTTTCTGTAGTGTTGTTGTATGGATGGTCCACCTCCTCTCTCCAACTCACGTCTCCGTTTCAGGACACGCGTCCCAACACACACAAACACGCACTGAAACCCTGCCTTTATTGCCCCATTAGTTGTCCCCATTAGCTTCCCCCCCTTCTCCAACACCTCTTTCTTGCCCATCTTACTATGTACTAAACCCCTCTCTCTCTCTCTCTCTCTCTCTCTCTCTCTCTCTCTCTGGTAATGATAAATATAAGGACAATAATGACAAGCGCTGGTTCATTTTACTAGTTCAAATGTTTTTTTGTTTTTCTTCCGTTTTCTCCGTCATTCTTTTGCACATACACACTTGCCAGGAATTCCACACACCTACTCACTCTCATCAACTTTAATAATAATAATAATAATAATAATAATAATAATAATAATAATAATAATAATAATAATAATAATAATAATAATACCAAAGCATCATGCAAATAGACTCTTATCCACTTATACTCAAGAATGTCAGATTTGCATGTTTGGATTTTCACCAGCCTGCACCGACTGACGTAAGAAAGATGGACACTTGAAGGAAAATGACATCTCTTCCTATGACCAGTTCTCTTTCCCACACACAGGGACTGGAACTGGAATCAAATGAACTATCTATATATTTCGTGGAACAAGGCGAGTCATTGGAACGAGTGACTTAACCATTTCACTGATATCTGACACATGTTTCTTTAATCACTATCTACTCTGAGATACTCTGGGATACCGGCACCTGCAAACATTGTACTGGCTGGAAATTACAAAATATATTCTTTTTTGTGCCTTTTCTTCTTTGTATACGCTTACAAAGACTCCATACATTGTCTTTAGTACTGTGTGTTGTTGTGTAACGCAGTAAATGAGTAAATGAGGCAATACGTTCTGCAGTGCTGGGAGGAAAGAGGAAAGAGAAAAGGTATACAAACTCAAACACACTCGGGTCCTCCTTCACCACACTCCCAAGTCTAGTATTCGGTAACGTCTCAGCGTCTTATCTCGACCACTGTTAACAGACTCTTGTGGAAGTTACGGGTATTTTCCACGGAAGTTTTCATGGTTGTAGTAATAGTTTAACAAGAATTCTGTACCGGCAATAGGAGAGAAATACCCATGAGAAATTGAATACCAATCTCTGTGGCCTTTGAAGTTAGTCCTGCAGAAAGGCAAAAGAACTTAAAATACGAGCCTTCATACACATAATTATACATATGTGAATACCCTTTATTCCTTAACATATTAGAGCAAAAGGAGAGAAATACAGTATGACCTTCGTCTTTATTATCCCACGTCCCTTAGTTCTAAATTAGTGTATCTTATCAATAACAGCCTCTTTAGGGCCAACAGGTCGGATGCTGACTGCTCCTCCTTTACACACGAACAGTCAAAGCATCAACTTGGCTGGCCACGTCTGGTTAAGTACAGCCGCGTCATGCTGCCCCACACACACACACACACACACACACACACACACACACACAGCGAATAAAAGTTTAAGCCAATGTTTTTCTTTCTAGTTTCTTCTTGCTTCGTACTATTAAATCAAGTTCAGTGCTCTGATACTCTGTCAATGTCACAAAAAGAGAGAGAAAAAGCTATAATGTTAAAATGTGTTTGTTTATATATCATGCAATCCCACAAAAAATACATATAAAAAGTATAATTATTGCTACTACTACTGCTGCTACTACTACTACTACTACTACTACTACTACTACTACTACTACTACTACTACTACTACTACTCTACTACTGCTACTACTGCTACTCTACTACTACTATTACTACTACTACCACTGCGGCTGCTCCCATTAATACGAGTACTTCTACTGATGTTGCTCTCACCACCGCTACTACTACTACTACTACTACCACTACTACTACTACTGCTACTACTATTGCCACCACTACCACCACTTCCCAATGGGCTCACTTTCAACACGGTGCCCCTGCGTCGCCGGTTGCTGCCACCTGCTGGAGGCCAACACCATCGCCTGAGGAAGAAAAGAAAACCTCTGTTAAGTGACGTGGAAACATGACAATAAAATACAACGAAAAACGATCTATATGTTCTATCAGATGACATTACCTGTAACACAAAGAGATGTAGTTATTACTGAGCTTGCAAAGGAGAAAGAGGCCAGGAAACCGTTGAGATTTAGTAGATATACTTAATTTTCACTTTGTTTGTATTTCCAGCTCATCTCTCTTTATCTCACCAGCCCTCCTCTTCCTCATGTTCCTCTCCTTCACCTCTTCTCCCTCCTCCCTCCCACCCCCCACGGAGCAAGGCCGGCGCCTCTGCCCACAATCAGCCGCAACAGAAGGATCCCTTGCTCTCCCTCCACAAAACCACTTTAAATTCACAGCAAAATAAACCTTAACAGGCTCCGTAATTAATACACCTTGAGTCAGCCACTTCAAAACGAGGGGTCACGAGCGGCCGCCAGCCAGTCTGTGTTTACCGAGGGGTCGCGGGGTCAAGGGAGAGGGGCAGGGAGAGGGCGGCGAGGGAGCAAGCCATCACCACCTCCAGCACCCAACCCACTTGATGCGCAAAGTAATCCCGCCACATCCGCCAGCCGTGGGATTATTTTGCCCGGCTTTTGTTATACACAGAGCTTCTAAACTGTAAATAATGGGGTGAGGGGGGCGGGGGGTGGTTAGTGAGCCGCCATCATCACTCAAGCCGCTTCCAACTGAGGGCTACTGAGGCAACGTCGCGTCCGCCTTCTCGACCACACAGCGGCGCGTCAGTCCTGCCGCCAGCACTAACACGCCTCTCGGAGCACTAAATAGCATCGGTAAGAAGGTGGTATTGTTCATCGCGGCGGGAAGCTCCTCCAGGTTAACTACACACAGGCGTCAGGGAGGGGAGCTACACGCGGCAGGGAGACGAGGAAAGGTGGCACTGGGGGCGTGGTTGCGTTAAGGGCGTGGGGAGTGATGAGATGATGGGCTGGGGAGTAATGCTTGTATGCACTAGTGTACCATAAGGGGGGAGTGATTGAAGGCAGTGAGGGGTGAAGGGAAAGGTGTGTAGATGGTGGTATTGTTAGTGGTAAGAGCAGTAATGGCAGTAATAGTAGTTTAGCTAGGGGTGGTGGGGATAGTAGTAGTAGTAGTAGTAGTAGTAGTAGTAGTAGTAACACCAAGAGTAGTAGTAGTAGTAGTAGTAGTAGTAGTAGTAGTAGTAGTAGTAGTAGTAGTAGTAGTAGTAGTGGCAGTAGTAGTAGTATAAGTAGTGACAGCAGTTAGCGCAGCCTACACACGTCATCCCTCGCTATCTTAGGCAAATAGCGCGCCTCTTGATCCCTCGACCCGTGACCTCGTGACCCGATACGCCAACTGACCCGCCGAGCCCCTCAAGCCGGACGTGACGTCACGGGCAGACTGGCGGTGATAATAACTCCTAGGAGACTTTGTTTGTACACGGTGAAGGTAATCAGACGGGCTTCTTTCTTCGCTGGAGGATTGAGGGAGGGAGGGAGTCGTGGTGGTGATGGTGGTGGTAGTGATGAAGATATATTAACGCTAAGAATATCTGACAACTCTCTCTCTCTCTCTCTCTCTCTCTCTCTCTCTCTCTCTCTCTCTCTCTCTCTCTCTCTCTCTCTCTCTCTCTCTCTCTAGTGTTGACCTTCCGTGACCTGAACAATAGGTACTGGCTCCCTTCCCCCCTCTTCTCTCCCTCCTCCACCACACCTTCCTCATTCCTTCCCTTTCTCCCTTCCCTCCCCCGCTAACCGTGCTCATTCACCCCACTGATTGATAACTATCTCTCTCTCTCTCTCTCTCTCTCTCTCTCTCTCTCTCTCTCTCTCTCTCTCTCTCTCTCTCTCTCATTTCCCTTTTCTTTAAATTCAAGTTATATTATCACCTTTTCTCCTTCCTTCTTTCTTTACCTTATGCTTTTTCTTTAATTTTTTCACAAGTACGGTCTCTCTCTCTCTCTCTCTCTCTCTCTCTCTCTCTCTCTCTCTCTCTCTCTCTCTCTCTCTCTCTCTCTCTCTAAGAATGTCTATCATTTCTCAATTCATACCTCCTCCCTTCTTCTACTTCCTCCTCCTCCACCTTCTCCTCCTCCTCCTCCTCCTCCACCTTCTCCTCCTCCTCCTCCTCCTCCTCTTCCTCTTCCTCCTCCTCCTCCTCCTCCTCCTCCTCGTATGTATTAGCCTCACTGTTTACACTGTTTGGCTTCACTGTTTGCACCTCCACTTTGGCACGTGACTTCAATAATAGACTGCTCATCCCTCCCTCCCTCCACTCCTCCCTCACTCACCCATTTTATCTTTTGTTCCCTCCCTCCTTCCCTCCTTCCCTCCCTCCCTCCCTCCCTCCCTCCCTCCCTCCCGTTACCCTTCCCTCTGTGCCTCCTCCGACAGGGAAAAATGCGAAAAATGTTGTCTAATGTACTACCTATGTTGTCTTGATGCATATGCGTTGATGTTGACTTGGGTTTTTGAAGCAGTGACGATGATAAGGCGGGGTTTGTAATCGTATTTTGCGTTTTTGTATTCCTATTGTTTTTATTTGAATTTTTAGAGGGAATGATTCGGAAGGTGAGAGGTTAAGAATGATGTTTTTGTAGTTTTGTATTTGTATTTTGTTTGGGGAGGAGAAGGGAAGGGAGGGTGTTTGAAGTAATGGTTAGAAAAAGAAGAGGTTATATAGTGATTTGTGTGTATTTTGCTGGTTTTATATTGTTTTATACTTCACTGGTTTTATATTGTGAAAAAGAGAAAGTGTGCTAATATTTTTTACTATTACGTTCTCCAGTGAGTTTGTTTTAACGTAATGGCGGTGAAAATATGAATTCTGAGGAGATTTTACGTTTATATCCATCATTTTCACCGGTTTCGTATTGGTAGAATGAAAAAGAGCATTTTGTTAGCTCTATCTTATCAGCTGATTTTTTTTTTCTTTTTATAGAGAGTGAATGAGTTCAATTTTGACGATGTCTTCACAAATACATTTTTTTTTTATTTCCTTCTTGCGGTGACAGTGAAAAAGACCAATTTTGACGACAATTTTTAGATGGTCTTTTTTTCAGTGATGACAATAAAAAGTAAAATTTTGTCTTTTTTTGAAACTTATAACATTTTATGTTATAAGTTATGTTTATTTTTTTTCAGCAATGACAAGGAAAATGTTGAATACTGACAAACCATAACTGATATTTTTACTTTATCATTTTCTTGGTGTGATGGTGAAGCTTGTTTATTATCACTAGCTTCCAATTTCAGTCTTTCAAAAATCATTCATGCATAAGCAGGCGCGATAAGTGATCAGAGATTTAGTGAGAAAACATGAGAGGAGGCAAAAAAAAAAAAAAGTTTATTCATCAAAGAGAGCTCAAGTGCTTCTATTTCACAATGCTTTTGCTTCATCCGCTGTTTTGTCTCGACCACATTCCTTATAATGATTGACGTTCTCTTACTTCAGGTCTGAATAATCATTGCCATTTATAAGTCTCGATCCTTCATACACTGTGCACGTACTGATGTGTGTGTGTGTGTGTGTGTGTGTGTGTGTGTGTGTGTGTGTGTGTGTGTGTGTGTGTGTGTGTGCGGCAAGCTCGACTACTACACTTTATCAACTCAACAGTGCGCCAGCGATAATCACTAACACACACACACACACACACACACACACACACACACACACACACACACACACACACACACACACAAGTATGTACAGTAAATACAATCATCCCCAAAGATAACCCACACATCCCTAATTTACCTGTCCACCACTGAAAGCATCACTAGAATCACCACGTATACACAGCACAGGACTAACACACGCTACGGCTTCATTTCCAACTCCTGCTCTCCCCACAGCGCCATCTATCACTCAGGCAGTCAATATAGAGAGCCAGTCAGGTGTCTACGGAAAAATGAGGACAAATACGAAGAGTTAAGAGCAAACAAATTCTCTTTCCACTGATGCTTACAATGAAACAAACCTTCTGACTGACAGTGACAAAAAGGCAATAGTTACTTCATTTGAGTACCCCTGCATAACTCTACAGGGTAAAATTAAACTAGTAGGGTAGGAGAAAGACTTAAACTACGTACTTGATCAGTTCTTCCTATCAGTGGTGTCGTTCGAAATTATAATGTTAACTTGCGATAGATCAGTCAGAAGGTTAATAAGAAAGGAATGTTGCAAATAAGTGATAAGATCGAGATATTCTAATGTACAGTCAGGGTCAGAAATCATTGAATATAAAACACTTATTACAGTGCATAGATTTTTTCCTTTATCTGAAGTCCCCTGATCTCTTAAACAGTCTCCTTAATCCTCTGAACCTGGTAACCTTTCCACATTCCTATTCTGATTAATTATATATTATTTTATTAACTTTTAAGTCTTCTCTCTTGAAATCAGTGAATCATACACTATCCAGTAAAATATTCGGTTTAAAGAGGCTAGTTTTATACAGTTCTAATCTACAAATGACCAGTTTAGTAAGTTCCAAAAGCGAGTCAAGATTCTAAGCGCTGAAGAACTTAACACCTGATAAACTATTGGTACGTAAGATAATTTAACCCTTTCACTGCGACACGAAACAATTAGCAGCAGCAGAAGCAATGCGTGAAGTCTTTATATAAGCTTCTACAATAAAGTTAGCGATGAAAGATAATACATTTTGCAATTTCTTCCCAGTTCATAGATTGGATGTGGCGGCAGAACAAGTAGAGATGTCTCAGAGTGATTGGTAGTTAGGGAAAGGTGTACCAAGTGGCAGTCAGAGGGTTAAGAATGAAGGAAAGTACAAATCCGAGGAAGAGAAGACATGCTGATCGACTTTTGACCATAATGTAACGAGGGACACAGTGACAGGGACGCCGCGTGGAGGTCATAAGAAATGCTGTTGCCACGTCCACCCACCCAGGGCAGAGGTCACGCGTACTTCCTTTCTCAATGTCGCTCTGGCCGGTAACCTCTCCGTGACCTCTTGTGACCTGACCAGAGCGGGCCGTTTGAGGCGGGGAGAAGTGATGCGTCGATGTGATAATTGTATGTTGGGGAGGATGTCCGGTATCTCTCTCTCTCTCTCTCTCTCTCTCTCTCTCTCTCTCTCTCTCTCTCTCTCTCTCTCTCTCTCTCTCATGCAGACAAGACAATCGCAACAACGCACTAGAATAGAGCAACACATACACACACACACACACACACACACACACACACACACACACACACACACACACACACACACACACACACAGCCACAGCAACACACAGGGTCACAGTAACACAAACAAACTCAGCTCTTGGTCAGGAATCAAATATCAAGAATCTCATCCTGCATCGGACGCGCCTCTCGCCACCCATTACTCACGCCGACCCTTAATTCCTCCGCCTCTGCTCTTCCTCTTCTTCCTCGGCCTTCTCCTCTTCCTCTTTTTCCTCAGCCTTCTCCTCTTCCTCTTCTTCCTCAGCCTCCTCCTCTTCCTCCTCCTCCCGATAGCGCTTTCATAAATCCATATCACGTTAGGAGCACACACACACACACACACACACACACACACACACACACACACACACACACACACACACACACACACACACACACACACACTTCACACTTCAGTCATGAGATAAACTCTTATGTACGAAAAACATATCTACAACTACTAAATAAATAAACAAGACGAAGGAATGCAAATAAATCTGAGCGTTCCTGTGCATTGTCCCGTCATGACACACACACACACACACACACACACACACACACACACACACACACACACACACACACACACACACACACACACACTTGGAATGTCCTGTAGTCGTGACGTCATCCAACACAGCGACCAATGAATGTGTCCCTCGCGTGTGACGTCATTAGTCAAGGAACCGCCGCCAGAGGGCCTCAGGGGTCATACCACAGTCCTAGCATGATCCCCGAGGAGCCCCGCGCATGCGTCATAGCGCCTGGATATTGTCTGGGTGATAGCACGGCATTGTGGGGACCATGCTGAGATTTCCGGGGTGAGAAATGGTGATGGTGGGAGGTGGTGGGAGGAAGGAGACATGAGGATAAAGGAAAAGTAGGAAGGCTTTAATGGGGAAAGAACGAGGTGGAGAAGACGCCACGAGTTACCAAATAGTACGTAATAAATCTTACGATGATGCAGTGGAATATGAAAAGAGATAAGGAAAGAGAAAGAAGATCTGAGAGGATGAAGAAAGATGCAGGAAGTTGTGTATAGTTAGTAGTTAATGTTATAATGAAGGAGTGCTGTGAAAACAAGGCAAGGATAAGAGAGGATGAAAGAATATGCAGGAAATATATCTCATGAATCAAGGTGTGTTGTGAAAGGAAACCAGCGTGGAGATAACAGAAGGATGGAGAGACAGGAAAGGACAAAGAAGAAGACTGTGTAGAAGAAAAATTATGAAAAACACTACGAGGAAGAAAGGAGAGAACAAAGGGTGGAGGAAAAAGATAAGCAGGCAGTTCTGTAATGCACTTGTTGGCATTTAAACCAGAACACTTTCCAGTCATCGTCACTATCTCTGCTACACGCCACGGCACGTCCTTAGACATCTTCTTAATTGTTACTTGGAAGGAAAGGTGCGCCGTGAACCTTAAATACAGTCGTGGTTAGAATCGAGTAACTTGCGTCTCATTGTAACGTGTTTTGTGTGTGTGTGTGTGTGTGTGTGTGTGTGTGTGTGTGTGTGTGTGTGTGTGTGTGTGTGTGTGTGTGTGTGTGTGTGTGTGTGTTTTAATGTTAAATCCTCTGGCATTTTTAGATTCAGTTGTCAGGCTTTGAGAGGAGACTGTCAGCATATCAGAGGCATTAAGATTGAAGGAAAACGTTTAAGTACGAGTAAGTGGAGGAATGTGTGGCACGTTAGCGGACTTTCGACCGTGGCTGTAATAATAATTAGTAAGAGTAGGCACATAATTACACCACCGTAGTAACACAAAACCATTCACTGATGCACTACAACGCGGAACAAGTCTTATCAAGTGGAGAATAAATACGAAATCCAGAAAAAAAAACAGCATAAAAGTGAAAGGAATTTATCCTGAAACTGTTTATTTTTTTGTCAATGTTTTGTTTTGGATAAAATGCTGCCAGTGTAATAATATTTTGTCATCACAAACATTATCTTCTGATGCGCCTCGCCCACAACAGTTTAGGCGTCGCTGTTATCTGTGTTTGTCAGACGAATTATTTACTGAATATAATGGCTGAGAATTATATGTTCCGTGAAAGGTCATGTATGATTATTTAGTAAAATTTTTCCGTACACACACACACACACACACACACACACACACACACTGATGTCGCGTGTGGCTACAAGCAAACGTCCTCAAATAAAACTACTGCTAAAGACAAAGCATCTCTTAAAACAAACAACTTCATCAATAACAAAAACAACCCAACGTTCGCCATTATTTTCAAGATGTGTCCACAGTGACTTCACGCACAACAAAATACAAATCAAGTCAGATACAAATCACTTGGAAAAGCTAATGATAATTTTGTCCGTCACTCAGCATTATGTTCTTTGGAATCAAACAGGATAAAACTAACAGCTACTGAAGAGGTGACTGTTCATCAAAGGGTAACTAGCCAGAAAAAAAAGAGGAAATAAGAGAAGGGAAGGGAAAAAGAGAGAAAATAAAGAAAAGCAAAGGATAAGGAGAATAATATACACATGGCATCAGAGCAAGAAGTCCATTGGTGATATGAGAAGCTGCTGAACACGAGGAGATAAGAGAAAGGGGGAGAAAAGAGGGAAGGGGAGAGAGAGGAAAGAAAAGTGAAGGAAAACATCCATACATGAATATATACATACAAATATCCATGAGCTGTCACCTACACACGTATACATAAACAAAATAAACAGACATACCTAAAACAATAATGACATGTAAGAGAATAAAGGTCACACACACACACACACACACACACACACACACACACACACACACACACACACACACACACACACACACACACACACCACTTACCTACACCCCTTTAACACAACTTTTCCTACACCACTTAACCTCTCTCTCTCTCTCTCTCTCTCTCTCTCTCTCTCTCTCTCTCTCTCTCTCTCTCTCTCTCTCTCTCTCTCACCTACTCCACCCACCCACCGCCCACACACCCACAGTCACACAAACAGACACCCTCTCCACCCGCAGCCGCCGCGCCACCCACGCCAGCACGCTATCGGGGCACAGTGATACCCTTAGCTAAACTGACGTCAGATTGAGGAGAGATGGCCATCACGAGCGGACCTCCCATGAGACGGCAAAAACTAGGGGCGAAACAAGCGTATACAGAGAGAGAGAGAGAGAGAGAGAGAGAGAGAGAGAGAGAGAGAGAGAGAGAGAGAGAGAGAGAGAGAGAGAGAGAGAGAGAGAGAGAGAGAGAGAGGCCTCTTGTGTCGCCACTTTGCTCCTGCTCAGCGCCGCCACTGGCACGCCAAGGCTCGACTTTCAATTGTTTCAAGTGCACAGGTGCTAAATATAGGCACGAAATCTGGCCTTTCATACTCCTCCTCAACGCCACCCCCCATCCCTCCACCCAAATCTCTCTCTCTCTCTCTCTCTCTCTCTCTCTCTCTCTCTCTCTCTCTCTCTCTCTCTCTCTCTCTCACGTAACTACTCCATTACGTTGAAGTTCACCACTTGATCCTGTTTTTTTTTCTTTCTTTCTTTCCTCCTCCTCTTTCTTTTCCTTGTGTGTATTCTTTCAACTCAAATTACGTATGACGTTATTTTCTAAATTTTCCTTCTTTTTTGATGATGCTAAATTATATATTACTACTACTACTACTACTACTACTACTACTACTACTACTACTACTACTACTACTACTAAAACTACTACTCATAATAATAATAATAATAATAATAATAATAATAATATAAAAATGTCCCTTTCACGTGACCATAAGAGCCCCATGAAAGTTTAAAAATGTCCTCGCTTCAAGACTCTTGGAAGAAAACGGTGCTTCCCGTTTTCTTTAGACGTGTGAGGGAGGACAGCGATGAAATGCGTGTCGAGTTTTCACTATGACCGCTAGATGTACACCTTTTTTTTCTTGTTCTTCTATTCGTCCCTTCTTGTTTTTTTTTTCCCCTTCCTTTTCTTTCTTTCTTTTTTTTTCCCCTTCCTATGACCAGCAGGGATCAGTTTCCTTCCCTTTCATACCTCTCCTTCAGGCTGTTCTCTACCATCAGTGTTACATAGCTTCTATTGTGTTGTGTTCTCTCTTCTCGTATTAGAGATAAACATAGTGCGAATGAACATCGCCTTTGCTTTTTTGGTTTGTGAATGTTCCTTAGTTATTTATTTATTTATTTTTTTCATTGATTCACTCTTCTGTACAAGTAGGATTAATATAGTTTGTCATCGGAAGCCACCAAGTATTGTCTTGAGTTGTCTATACACACACCCTGCACACCAGTCAGTGGAGCATTTATTACCGCCTCATGTCTGCAGAAATACTGTCACTTGGGGTGTGGTCGATGTGGTGTGTAGAAAATCCGTCGTGCCTACAGATCACAATATATGCGTTATAAGAGATCACTGAGACCACGAGTCCGGCGCGTGATACTCAGGACGTGGATGATTACACACCACCACCACCACCACCACCACCATTACTGCCACCACGGACTCAACTAAATAGCGTCCATTTTCTTTCATCGCACGCCAGCACTGACAGAAAATGTTCGCCACTCACTTTCAATGGGTAACATTTTTAAACTTTCACCGTCCGTCCATTTTATAATATATATATATATATATATATATATATATATATATATATATATATATATATATATATATATATATATATATATATATATATATATAATATTGACATGTAGCTATTTCACTTTACACATCATATATATATATATATATATATATATATATATATATATATATATATATATATATATATATATATATATATATATATATATATATATATGACAGAGAGAGAGAATATATATATATATAATGACAGAGAGAGAGAGAGAGAGAGAGAGAGAGAGAGAGAGAGAGAGAGAGAGAGAGAGAGAGAGAGAGAGAGAGAGAGAGAGAGAGAGAGAGAGAGAGAGAGAGAGAGAGAGAGAGAATAAAAATCAATAATCATTAAGCAATAATGTCTCAAGCTTTACAACTCCTACAAATTATCTTTCACTGTTTTAACTTTGTAAGCGCTGCACGTTCATCAAACATTTCATTCCACGGCTTTACTGCAGAAACTAGACTTTGTGAACATAAATCTCAACGTACGTAAAGGAAATGTCTGCAACACGTAGAGTGTAACATCTAACGCTGCCTTATAAAGCATTTGCACACATACACGTGTGATTCTCAGACTTCATCAGTGACGCTGCTACAAATATCTCTCTGTAATAACAAATATCCCTTACTATGCCCAGCTAGTTGTTATGTACTTCATGGACATGCATCACAGTGGAGGATCAGTGCAGGAAACAAAAATGTCAAGAACGTGGTGACAAGCTGCATGTGACTGATATCATCCTCCGGATTTACTCCAGAAAATTAGTCAGTATGTAGAGGCCAAAGCTTTAAGTCATCCTGTTTTCAACTCCATAGAAGCTTTCGCCAGGCCGGCGCTAGCCAGCACGCCTACCTCGGCTGTACCTTTACAAGCTCTCGTGAAGAAAGACAGCAAACAAAGCTATTGACACACACACACACACACACACACACACACACACACACACACACACACACACACACACAGATACACACTTGTCTCGACAGTCTCAGAGCAAAATAGCTGATATGTTTACCCAGACTTGGTGTGTGCAGACAAGGCGCAGCGAGTAAGGCAGATGAGTAAGGGCTAACGAGAGAAGCTGACTGACTGACTGACTGACTGCCTAACTGACTGACTGACTGACAAACTAACTGACTTACTGACTGACTAACTATCTAACTGACAAACTAACTAGCTAACTAACTGATTGATTGACTGACTGCCTCCCACCCCCTACAAACGATCTATCCCTGAGCTGCACACGACTAAACATCTGATATATATTGGTTTCTCGTTACACCTGCACACGGGACCGTCAGGAGAGATGCCCCGTGGAATGCACAAGCTAAGTATGGGCGGGGAAGGGTGGGGCGGGACAAGGCAAGGCGAAGGTAACAAAAAGACAGATCGCAATTTAACTATTTCATACATGGAAACTGACGTGTGTGTGTGTGTGTGTGTGTGTGTGTGTGTGTGTGTGTGTGTGTGTGTGTGTGTGTGTGTGTGTGTGTGTGTGATATCAAATTCAATACTCTCTCTCTCTCTCTCTCTCTCTCTCTCTCTCTCTCTCTCTCTCTCTCTCTCTCTCTCTCTCAATTAAATCTATTAAAAGACAAACAAGAGAGAGAGAGAGAGAGAGAGAGAGAGAGAGAGAGAGAGAGAGAGAGAGAGAGAGAGAGAGAGAGAGAGAGAGAGAGAGAGAGAGAGAGAGAGAAAGTAGAAGTTGCAAAAAAAAAAGAAAAGAAAAGAAAAAAAATTACTTTAGTCTGTCGCTGTTCCTCCCGCGCTCCATTTTCTCTAACCGCTGACACATTCCGTTTTCTACGTGGCGGCCACAAGGAAGACCCAGACATGATTTCTCCCTAATTTTCATTCAGCGGTCATGAGGCAGGGGGAGGGAGAAGGGGGAAGGAAGGGGGAGGGAGAGATGGAGGGGCATGTATGATGGAGAGAGAGAGAGAGAGAGAGAGAGAGAGAGAGAGAGAGAGAGAGAGAGAGAGAGAGAGAGAGAGAGAGAGAGAGAGAGAGAGAGAGAGAGAGAGAGAGAGAGAGAGAGAGAGAGAGAGAGAGAGTTCATGTGACTTCACCCACACTCTTCCACATTCCTTCTCCACCTACACTTCACCTCCAACCACCCACTCTCCACCACCTCCTCCTGCTCCTCCACCTCCACCTCCCCCTCCTCCTCCTCCTACTCCTCTTCTCTCTTCCTTCCTCCTGCTTCCTCTTTTCGCCTCCTGCCTCACCACAAACAGCCTTATGTTATATTAAAGCGGTTTTCCTTCCCCCTCCCTCCTCTCCTCCCTCCCCTCTGTGCCCTCCCTCCCTCCTAGCACCTCCTTCTTAACGGGCCTTGGGTGGTGGGGGTAGGAGGAGGAGGAGGGGAGGACAGGTGCGTGGAGGTAGGTGTATACAGGTGTCCCCGCCGCCCACCTTGCCCCTCCCCTCCCCTCCCCTCCCCCATCGAGCCATGTCATAGAGGGGGAGGGGAAGAAAGGGAGGACGTGTAGCCATGTGAGTAAGTGTGGGCGTGAGGGTGTGTACGTGTGTGGTATTGCGGGCGTGTGTGCGGGCGAAGGTTCGTGCGGGTATGTGCACTATGACCGTGTGTGTGTGTGTGTGTGAGTGTGTTTGTGTGTGGCCGTGTGGGTGGGTGACCGTGCGGGCGTGTGCGTGTGTGTGGGTGAGTGACCGGAGGGGCGTGTGACTGCGAGGCGAGTGGAGTGAGTGGCGGTGTTTCTGGCCGAACAAGTGTGGGCGTGCGGGCGCCACAAGGCCGGACAGCGCCCCTGCCCGCCCGCCGCGACATAAATATACACTATATGAGGCAGGACTGTGGCCGGCTTTCTCGCGAGGAATGGGGGAGGCCGGCGGTGTTCTGGGGGGAGGGGGAAGCACATTCCTGGCGCGCACGGGGCGGTGTGGTGGGGGGGATGAGGGGGAACCAGCTGACGCCTCCCCCTTCCCCCCACCTCCGTTACTCCCCTCCAAGAAGCACTCACCACCACCACTACCACCACCACCACCACCACCACCATGGAGGAGGAGGAAGAGGAGGGGAAAGAGGAGGAGGAGGAAGGACGGAGGTATACCTGGTGAGGCGAGGAGGGAGGGGGAGGACGTGCATCATCATCATCATCACCATCACCAGCACCACCAGCACCACCATCACCATCACCACTAACAATAATCCAAAAATAGCTAAACAAATAAATAAATAAATAATAAACAAAGAAAACAATGAACAAAATCGAAACCACACACACACACTTTTTTTTTTTCGAAACACTGTACAATACAATATCAACTCAAGACTACAAGGCCAGGGGCACACACACACACACACACACACACACACACACACACACACACACACACACACACACACACACACACACGGTGACCTCAAACAAACAGGTGAAAACCAAACAAAACAAAAAGGGGAGGCGGCGCGGTGATTGTTTGTTTGTCTTCTTTACCTCAATCCAAACTCTTCCCCTTCCTTCCTTCCTTCCTTCCTTCCTTCCTTCCTTCCTTTCTTCCACTTCCCTTTCCCCTTCCTTCCTGTATTTTTTTTTGTTCCTTATCTTTCTCTTTCTCTTCCTCAGAACCTACAGAAAAAAATCCAGAGAGAGAGAGAGAGAGAGAGAGAGAGAGAGAGAGAGAGAGAGAGAGAGAGAGAGAGAGAGAGAGAGAGAGAGAGAGAGAGAGAGAGAGCTGGGATAGCGGGTAACTGGAGAGGGGCGGAGAGGCGGAGGGGATGAGAGGGGAGGGGTGATGGGAGGGGGGAGGGGGAGAGAGAGAGAGAGAGAGAGAGAGAGAGAGAGAGAGAGAGAGAGAGAGAGAGAGGAGAGAGAGAGAGAGAGAGAGAGAGAGAGAGAGAGAGAGAGAGAGAGAGAGAGAGTAGGCAACAGAAACAAGGGAGAAGGCATGAGAGGGAAAGAAATGGAGAAGAGGAGAGGAGGAGGGAGACGGTGAATGAATGGAGGGGAGAGGTAAGCTAAGCAAGTGTTAGTCTGGCACACCTCGCTGCACCATTCCCCAAGTGGCATTCTCCTCACGTAGGAGTGGCGTGATGGTGAAGGTGAGGGATGTGTGGTGAGGGTGGTGAGGAGGTGCAAGTGATGAGGCTGGCTTGGTGAGGAGGGTGGCAGGGAGTATGCCTTGCTCTCACTTAAAACACGCCGCTACAGTAAAGTTGGCGGCGGTAGGCAACGAGGCACTGTGGCACTGTATTGTGGCGCCTGGCACGGCCCGGCAGGGGAGGGTCAGACGCGGCAAGGGCGCCGCTGCATTGGGTACAACGCTTCATAGAAACACCTGATCAGCGGCAGCAGGTGTTGGCAGCCGCGGGTCCTGTCTCTGGCATTTCCTCGCAGGTATTCAGGATGTCTGGCAACAATTAGGCTGAACCACTACCTGGCCCACCCACTGTTACCTATTCAGTACCCAATCATAAGTCTATTAATCCTTTTCAGGGTTAAATACATGCCGACAGGGATTCGCCCGCGACACCCTGGGCCTTACTGATTGGCTGGACACCCGAGTCATGAATACGGGAACCCACGGCTGTCGGATCGCACAGTTAGGCTCCGCGAGGCGAGTGCAGCCTCTTGGTCAACCTTCGTGAGGAAAGTTCCTGATGACGAGGGTTAATTCTGGCTTTCTCTTCTGCGTCTATGCTTGGCCAGCGATGTCTGTCCTGCAATGCGGCCACCGACTCCTTCCCGGTGTGGCGGCAGGACGCGGCAGTCACGCCTCTGTCGCCAACACCCCTGCTTGTATAACGAAGGAAGATAAATATTACTCGCATTCACATGTTTGTTCGGCTTAATCTTACTTCAGGAATTACTGCAGACAATCGCATTAAGAGCACGTGACTCAGCCCCGCGTCTCGTGCACTGAATTACTCATGCCACGTAAGTCTAATTATCTAAAACATGCCACCGATCTTACATCACCCGTAAACTCACCAGTGTTACGGTAATTTCAACAAAACTCCACAACAGCCATGTGTGTGCTCAATTTACCGAGGAATTCCGACCTCGCAACACACACTGGTTGCTGCTTCTCATCCAACGCTGCCGATCAGTACAGCCCTCACTCTGGTGCCCTCAGGTATTCTGTGCCGTCCCGTAAGGCTCCCTCATTCCAAAGGCCTCACGAAGCACTGTGTTAAAAAGTCTCCGTCTTCTCTGATGTTCGTTGAGTGAAATATCCCGTAAATGGAAGCAAGTGTTTGGCAGACAAGCAGAAGTGTTGTGAATCCAGCAGGGCTCTCTTTTTTTAGGCGTCGACGGGGTTGCTTTTAGGATCAGAATAGTACTCGTGAAGCAAATATCCCACTCACACGCTGGAGCTTCGATAACTTGTCCCTTTCATCGGCGTGACTCTTGTTTTCAGCTACTGACTCGAGAGAGAGGACTGCCAGCGCTTCGCTTCGCATCTCGATATGACGATCGGTCCCCGGATTTTTCGATTGTACGAGTATTATTTACTCTGTATTACTGGTTAGGTTTTCCCTCATAACAGCTTCCCTTGGTTAATTCGTCTCGTTCTTTTCCTTCCTTAACCTTCCTGTACTTTCCTTCTGCGTCGTGTACAGTACGTCATCTACACCTGCGTCGTGGCTATCGCTTCGGAGTCCGCCCTTCACCCTCTGCTGACACGCCGACATGTCCCTCCCTGATCCCCGGTAATCGCATCGCTGCCCCCATACACAACTGTTGCAGCAATGAGTCGCGGGACAAAGCGATCATACAGACAAGGAGACGAAATGTGAAGCTGAACAGTAAATCGCCAGCCAATTCAAGTTTCATTATTGCAAATATTATCACACTGAGATTTGAAAAGGTTTGTCTGGGGATGCTGAGGCAAGAGCAGGGACGGCTAAAAGATAAAGAATGATTAGTTGATTGACTGGCTGAGTGATCGACTGACTGACTGATCGATCGGCTGACTGATCGGTTTTAAGACACAGCAAGAATGGGGTTACATGCATGGCGGCGTCCAAGGATTGTAAAGAATAGCAGCAAGTCCAACCAAGCGCAGTTACAAGAGAATGTTTATACCTAGTTTACCTTCGCATAAAAAAAAAAGAAAAAACTAATATTCTTATGAACAAAATGCTTATCATCAACTGGTAGGTCCGCAACAGATACACGAGACAGGAAGAAGTAAGCAAGGCTGGTTTACCAACTGGCACCTAACACAGTTAGCGCCTCTCCTCTCCAAATTCCAGCGAAACATTCAGTCAGATTATCAAGTAAACTTTATTTCTTCAACTCACAATGAACTACGAAGAATCACCAATGCGAGTTTCTGAGTACGAGCAAATGTTATTATCCGGCCAGGCTGTTCAGGGAATGCCTCGTCTTTAACACGGGCTTCATTTCCCCCCTAAAGGCAAATTGAAGCTTCCTCTCGTGTTCTTCCTGGGGACGATCTTGAACACGGTGAACATTCATTTTATTTATCTACCTAGTTGTTTACTTAGTTATTCATTCTCTAGAGGCGGACTGCATCCTCTCGCAACCTTTCCGGCGTCCATCTTTAAAGGGAACAACAGTCGCATCTCCTTTGAAACGCCCACTTTAACCATAGAGACAGATTGCTTTCCTTCACTACCTCGCTGGCATGTTACACTATTTCACCATTAAGAGGTATTAACAGCACAGACAAAATGGCCGCCTGAAATCGGTGGTATGAACGAATCGACTCCATTTTTCAATGAAATCATAATCTCTATACCAAACATTTGTTTTGAATGAAGATAAAGAAGGGAAAGGCAAGGAAGGGAGGAGGTAAGAGAGGCAGGAAATAAAAAAGGGGAAAGGCACGGGCGGGAGGAGGAAGAAGGATAAAAAGAACCGGGAAGGGGACAAGAAATGATGTTGACAGGAAGTGAAGCAAGAGAGTGAGGAAGCAGATATTAGACGTAAACAAGGAATGAGGGACAGAAGAGACGAATGAGGGACAAAGGGGAACGGTGAGAGATCTGAGGGACAAATAAGAGATGGAAGGGAGAAATGAGGGATGAACAGACGAGTGAGGGACGAACGGGAGAGGTGAGGGACAGGAGGGATGATGATGGATGGGCTAGAGGAATGAGGGACAGTTGAAAGCAATAGGCTCAAATGTACAGCACCTTACAAGATCAGTGCAACAGATCAATTAGAGTAAGGAAAATTGAACCAATCAATCGCACTAATATATGTACGAAAGGCCCATACACATACCTCAGTTGCGGGGCGGCGTCTTGGGGAGGGATGATCCTCGTATCAGGAAGACATGGACCAGTTTTTCCTCGTAAAGAGATGTTACCGTGGTGTGGCGGCGGCGGCACTGTGGCGGCGTGGGTGGTGCCGGTGGAGGAAGGTCATGCAGGGCGGAGGCGGAGTGACTTTGGATGGTGGTCACTGCGAAAGAGAAAAAAACATATTCCTGAAGTTATGTTGATGCTGACGTAAATGGTCTTTTAAATAAAACTTAATTTTATTTAATACCCGTACGTCCGCACTACGGCTTTACTTCATACATTTAAAAATATCTTTCCCCTTGAGCGCGAGGCAGCCGGCGGAGCGGACGTGACGTGGCCACACCTGCACCTCCCGCACACCTGTTGCACGGCGGCCAGACCCGCCACAGGACGCGGCTTCCGCTTCCCGCCTCAGATATCTTAGAAAAAGTTCACTACCGTGGAAAACGAGGCGCGAGTTACAAGGCTCTTCCTCGGAGATTACCGCTTACGATTATTGCTCCAACACGTGGAAGCAGCGACTCGGCGATAAAAGCTGTACTTCAGCATGAGTCGGTCAGACGAGCGTGCGAACACATGCCGGCGCCACTGGCCCTCAACGCGGCGGCTGGCGTGCTGCTGCAGCCACTGCCGCGTGATGTCATTTACACACTTCACCTACACGACCATCGCCCGTGACCAATACCTAAGGGACGCCTTCCCTCAAGATGTCACCCACCCGCCCTCCTCCCCCTCCCCACTGCCTCTACTTCCTGGTACCTCGCTTTACGTGGAAACCTGTATTAGTCTTCCTTTCATCCCGCCATGCCCGGCACGAGGGCGCACTTCGGAGTGCCCCGAGGCGGCGCGACACAAGCACCACAGAGGACACACGCGCACTAACAAGTCTCCTCACTCACGCCGCCAACACCTCTACACCCCACACACCTTTAAATGGTACAAGCCACACCCACCTGCTCCCCGCCGCACACTTCAGCAGGGTTCTCTCACACAGCTACACACCCCGACACACCTCACTGCTCCCTCCCTCCACACACCACCCACGCATCTTACACTGCCTATAAACTAAACAACACACCTTCAATACGTCCCTCAGCACACTTCCTAAAACCCTTGCAGCGATATCTAATGTTATTACAAACCAAGCGCACAAAACACCAAGGTGCCTCACAGCATCAGCAGGACGCGCCACAGCTCATCTACACCCTGCAGCAAGGCCTTCCCTACACCACAAAGTCACCGCTCCATTTACACAGCAAGGCATAAGAGTCCCGCTCCCACAGCCTTCCTTGCCCGTATACATGGCGGCATCGCGGCGCCACGGAAGCCCAACACACACATACGAGCGCACGCACACTGAAACAGCTCTTCCCCACAGCCTCCCGCTACGGTGCACCCTCCCTCCCTTGTGGCCCACACATAACACGGGCGAGAATTAACCTCTTACACCACGAAAACTAATTACCACACAGAGAGAGAGAGAGAGAGAGAGAGAGAGAGAGAGAGAGAGAGAGAGAGATGAAGGGAAAAAAAAAATAGCTGATTAATATGATGATCTCACTAGCAAGACTCGACTGGCCATACTGTAACGCGCCTAACACCACCACCACCACCAACCACCACCACCACCACCATTACACCACATAAGGAAAACTAAGGAAGGACGAGGCGACGCAGAGCAGCCAAGATCAAAACACACTCCTCCCCCGCCCATGCCCCTCTTCCAGACACCACTGAAATCATTACCAAGAGGGGCGGCGGCAGGAGGCAAACTTTTCCCCTCACCGGTTCCTCCTCGTCGCCGGAGCCACACGCCGCGGCGCCAGGAGGAAAGTTGTAAAGGTTATTGTGAGGCAGATAGTGAGTGACAAGAGACCACTGGGGCTGCTAGGACTGAGCTGATAAGAGACACGTGATCATGACGCGGCGCCACGTGACAGTGGAGGAAGGAAGAAGTGGAGGAAGGAGAGAGGAAAAGTGGAAGGGAGGGGGAAGGAATGGAGGAAGGAGTGGAAGAAAGTGAAAAAAGGAATGAGAAAAGAGTGAAGGGAGGTGAGAAGGAAAGAGTAGAAGAAGGAGGGAGAAAGGAATGGAGAGAAGGAAGGGGGAGGAAGAAAAGAGAAGGAAGGAGGAAGGAAAGAAAAGGAAGAAGGAAGAAAGGAGAGAGGAAGGAGAGGAGGAAAGTGAGATGGAAGGAGGGAGGAAGGAAGAAGAAAAGAGAAGGAAGAAAGGAGAGGAAGAAATGAGAGGAAGGAAGGAGGAAGTAACGAGAAGGAAGGAAAGAAAAGGAAGGAGGGAGTGAAGGAAGGAGGAGGGAGGGAGGCAACAGAACGGAGAAGGGAGCCAGCCACCAGTACCCATGCCTTCCTTCTCCCTTCTTCCTCGTCCCTCAAGGCCTCCCTCCTCCATAGGCCTACTAGAGAGAGAGAGAGAGAGAGAGAGAGAGAGAGACGAGAGAGAGAGAGAGAGAGAGAGAGAGAGAGAGAGAGAGAGAGAGAGAGAGAGAGAGAGAGCTTCCACCTCAGTCATTTAGTGGAATAATAGAGACAGGTAAGATTATTAATTAGGTTAGGTAATTAGGCTGCGCTTCACGAGAGAGAGAGAGAGAGAGAGAGAGAGAGAGAGAGAGAGAGAGAGAGAGAGAGAGAGAGAGAGAGAGAGAGAGAGAGAGAGAGGGGGGGGGATACATAACATTGCATCACAGTTTCGTAGTCTGTGGTATTTTCCTTCCGTGCTACATATTTCTGGCGCACTTTTGTATGTACGCACTGTGCTGGTGTCGTGATGGTGGTGGCGGTGGTAATAGGATGATGATGATGTAATAGTAGTAGTAGTAGTAGTAGTAGTAGTAGTAGTAGTAGTAGTAGTAGTAGTAGTAGTAGTAGTGGTGGTGGTGGTGGTGGTAGTAATAGTAGTAGGAGGAGGAGGAGGAGGAGGAGGAGGAGGAGGAGGAGGAGGAGGAGGAGGAGGAGGAGGAGGAGGAGGAGGAGAAGAAGGTGATGATGATGATGATGATGAAGATGATGATGATGATGATGATGGTGGTGATGATGATGATGATAATAGTGAAAGAAGAAGAAGCAAGAGCAGAAGCAGAACTCTACGATGACGATGACGACGGCGAAGAAGAAAAAGAAAAAGTTATCATAAATATTATCATTACTATCATTACGATTATGAAGATTTACAACACACACACACACACACACACACACACACACACACACCTTCCTATACAGGCCGTGTATGGGATCCGTAATTACACGGGGGAGGAGAGGAGGAGGAGGAGGAGGAGGAGGAGGAGGAGGAGGAGGAGGAGGAGGAGGAGCACAGTGGTAGGGGCAACGAAGGGTGGTCAGCAGCAACAGCAGCAGCAGCGGCGGCAGCAGCAGCAGAAGCAACAGCAGCAGCGGCAGCAGCAGCAGCAGCAGCGTTGTAAAGAGATTAAATTCAGAGGGCAAAGATTTTAGGTCAAGGAATGAAGCGGCTCCCATAACGTGCACATGGCGAGAGCTGGCAGCCCGCTCCTCTGCCACTCCACACACTCCCTCACCCACTATTTAATTTTTCCTACCAATTATTCCATTACGTGGCATGACGCGGGGCCTTAATGCATTACACGGGGCACACAGTCCACCCTACCCGCCACAGAAATCAGCAGGGATACGTGGGAGGAGTACACAGTGCGATAATTCAGCGATAAATACTTGAGACTGGTAACCTAGGCCGCCAGAGCATACCAAGGGAGGGTCCCAATTTGTTAGTATTTTAGCCAGACGTCGAATTATTTAGCCTCGTGTTTCTCCTCCTCATGGTTTACCCTGAGCGGTGGTCGTGGCGGCGGCGGCGAGGGTGGCACACACGGGGCGACGGCTCTGGGAGGGGATGAAGAGGACGACTATCAAGCAGAAATAACGGAGGGTGTGCTGCCTTCACCCGGCGTTGCCAATATGACGGGGAAATTTAAGTCCCTTCGTCTCGATGCCACCTCTCCTACACTGCCACTTTCTTTCCAAAAATTCCACAATGCCGACGACTTTTTTTTTTTCTGTTTATTCGTGCCGTTACCGCCCCATGCGAAAGGTGTGTCTGCATCGGCCACCAGCGCCAGCACGCACCTCGCCCAGCCAGCCAACAGCGAGATAAATACTGGGCGTGAAGTGGTGCTATCATCTCGAGTACAACTGTTCCCGACACTGGCATCGTCGTCTCCCACTTCAACAAATAAACTTACTGTTATTTGATAGAAATTCCATCCTAATTAAATTCCAGGGGACGGCCGCAGGGAGAGAGAGAGAGAGGAGAGAGAGAGAGAGAGAGAGAGAGAGAGAGAGAGAGAGAGAGAGAGAGAGAGAGAGAGAGAGAGAGAGAGAGAGAGAGAGAGAGAGAAGCATTTACATTTATGAACATTGACCCCGACATAAATTACTTTGTCATTAAAACCCCTTGACTTGTATATTACCACCACAACTACTACTATTATTATTACTACTATTGCTACTACTACCACTACTACTAATAATAATAATAATTCTATTTCTACAACTACAACTACTACTAAGGCAACAACAACAACAACAACTACTACTAGAACTACTACTACTAAGTCTATTCTAATGGTATAACAGTACGAGAGAGAGAGAGAGAGAGAGAGAGAGAGAGAGAGAGAGAGAAGAGAGAGAGAGAGAGAGAGAGAGAGAGAGAGAGAGAGAGAGAGGCCGTGGGAGGGTGGCTGCGAGGAATGGAGGTGGCCGGCTAAGGGAGGGGGAGAGCGAGGGAGGGAAGAAGGCAGGGAGAGAGTGTCAGGGAGGGAGGGAGGGAGAGAGGAGAGAGGGAGGGCGGAGGGAGGAGTGGGGCCCCGTGGAGTGTCTGCCGGGTATGGTCGCCGCATTCCTTGCATACCGCCAGGGTACACACACGCACACACGCACGCATGCACACGCTCCACGGGAAGAGCTACTCATACGCACTGACGCTCTCTAACGGGGTTTTTAGCATGCGTGAAGCGGGGCGTCCCACTTCCTCTACTTTTTTCCCCTTTCTTCCTTTTCCGCGGGAGGTTGAAGACGATGTTCCGGCCGATGACTGCTTCCTATATATCAGCGTGGCTTATTTTTAACTTTGCCCTAGATAATTGTGGCAGCGAGAGAGAGAGAGAGAGAGAGAGAGAGAGAGAGAGAGAGAGAGAGAGAGAGAGAGAGAGAAGAGAGAGAGAGAGAGAGAGAGAGAGAGAGAGAGAGAGAGAGGTTTCTATATCAATGGAGAGAATGAGTGGATACCGCAAGGTGTGGCGTGGACCACCCGTTTAGCCGATGCATCCACTCCTCCTCGGAGGTGGAGCCGCACACGCCACACCCACCCTTCCCAGGGCGGGTCAGCCACACCCACCACACCCATCCTCACAAGAAACAACAACCACATCCGCCACACTAATTCTTCCGAGGGCTACAGTCGCCCAGCGCTCGCTCAGCCTTCCCGCGGGAAAGGCCGCACCCGCCCGGCTGCCCCACTCTTGAGGAACAACCACACCAACCACACTCACCCTACTCGTGAGAAAACAGCTGTCCTGCTACATCAAGAGCTGCTCAGAGGCAACCCATACTTCTCGTGGAACAACAGCCACACTCACCACACCCACCACTCCGGGGCGAGAACCGCTCCATCCACACCACACTAGGAACACTCCTACATCCAACTCTGAGGAAAACAACTACATACACCACACCCACACTCGCCACAGAAGAATATCCACATTAACCTTTCTCAGAAAAGAACGCTCACATCCACCTTTCCTTGAGGTAACACCCACTACAACCCTCTTCTTGAAGAAACAGCCACACCCACCCTTCCTTGACGGAACATCCACACCTGCCTCTCCTTGAGGAGGAGCCACATCCATCCTTCCTTGATGGAACATCCACATCCACCCTTCCTTGACGGAACATCCACACCTGCCTCTCCTTGAGGAACAGAAACATCCATCCTTCCTTGATGGAACATCCACACCAGCCGCTCCTTGAGGAACAGCCACCTCCACCTTTCCTTTAGTAACAGCCACAGGAAGATCTACATCCTCCCTTCCTTGAGGGAACAGCCACACTCGCCCTTCCTTGAAGGAAAACCCACACCTATCCTTCCTCGAGGGAACTGGTACACCCTCCTTGAGCCACATCCACCTGTCCCTTTAGGGACTTGCCACGCCGATCACACCCACCTCTTCTTGACGCATGACCACCAGCCCCGCCACACCCACACGCACAAGGAAGAACACCCACATCCAGCATTCCCGTGCTTCCATGCCGCACGTCACATTCAGATTATACTGCTCACCACATCCGGATCTCTAATCTTCGATCTGTGTCATCCCCGGCAACTCGGTTCCTCCAGCACCGCAAAGAACCTTCACGATGATCACAAGAGGTGACATGAGGATAATGAGAAAGAAAACAAGATTTTGGGGAAAAGAAGGAGAGGAAGAGGAGGAAAAGACTAGGCGGGAGACATCATAACAGGATATTTCCACGAAGCATAAGATGAGGAAAATATTTGTAAGCTCATACGCAGTCATAGAATAGAACACAATAAATTAACAACAACAACAACAACAACAACAACAACAACAACAATAACAACAACAACAACACACACACACACAACTGCTCGCTAGCTCAATGGTAACGTCCTTGCTTGTCACTTGGCAGACTGAGGTTTGCGCTCGAATCCCTCAGTTTCAGAGATTTTCAAAGATGATCCAATAATAATCACAAGTCCTCCCTGAGCAAGCCGGTGTGGCGTGCGGCCCTTACTTACAGATCGGTAGATATAGGCTGTGAACTCTTTCCTGGTGGTTATGGCCGACCATCACGAGTCCAGCACGTGATCCTCAAGACCATGGGTGAATTACACACGCACTCAAGGCAAAGACGAGAGTGCACCACGCCCCCTCTTATATATACACACTCTCCCGGAACGTCCTTCACCACGAAATTTTGGACATCCGGGGCACAAGAGGTGACTAAGGCAGACTGCGTTCCAACACTTCCCGTCGCCAGTCTTCTGAAACCTTCCTCCCCCTCCTTCCTCCTCCCACTCCCCCGTGCCCTCGCCTGGCTCCACGGAATGACACAGCCACGGGTTTGGGCCATGACTGTGTTGATCACGAGCAGACATTCCACTGATGAGAGAAAGTTTTGGATGAAGCGAGATAATTGGGTGACGTCACGAGGCTGCTGACCAATAGGCGGCGAGGGGCGTGGACTCGCTATTGGGATTGGGATTTACACAAGAAACATAAAAAGTCTCCCTAAAGGATGAAATTTCTTACTACCGTCTCTCTCTCTCTCTCTCTCTCTCTCTCTCCTCTCTCTCTCTCTCTCTCTAGATCTCTAAAGTAATGGACTTCCTATACAGACTTCCACAAAACTGAGATCCCTTAAGACTCACCTAAAGACTCCTTGAAGACTTTTCTGAGTGACGCCCCAAAAGAATCCCCACAGACTCCCGAAAAGACAAAGATCCCTAAAGACTCAAAAGATTCCTACAAAGACCCCTAAAGAGTCTCCACTCCTAAGATCTCTACAGACTCAAAAAAAAAAAAAAAAAAAAAAAAAAAAAAAACAAGGCCTTAGAAGAAACTCAACCACACTGTACCAAAGTGAGTCTAAATACCCAGAATAACAGAATAGAGTCTTAGATCTTGTAATTCCAAAGGCTACCCGACGCTCCTTATGTCTAGAATCGCCCATGCCTCAGTTCTAAAGGAGCGCCCACTAATCCGGGCCGATAAATTGTTTAATTACCAGTATGGACATGAATCGAACCTTAATACTGAGCACTCCATATTCCTAAGGTATACAAAAAAGCCTCCCAATCTTCCAGTACAACATAGCACTCACTCGCTCCCCAGTACACAAAATGCAAGCGAACAATTCCTTCCACATCGAAACCCGCTCATTTCTTCTATATTCCTATTGTCGCGGCGCCATTAACTTCGATCAATCAGTTAATTAATCGCCTATTTTTCCCCGGTACTAAACATCTTTCATCTCCCAGTTGCAACAGACCACACCACACCCCTAGTACAACGTTTCATTTTTTTTACCGGTACAAGAGACAGGCTTCCTCTTTAACGCATTACATCGCTCTTTTTTTTTTCCCTTCTCCGGTACAAATGGTAACCTGCTAAACCGGACCGCCCATTCTCCCGGTACATAACGCCGCCTACTCTCCCGATACAAAGCATCCCACATTTTCCATTTAAAGTGAGCGTCTCTTCTTCTGGTATAAAACTTGATCTAAAATTTCAAACTGCCCACTTCACCAGTTCAGCAGACTTTCCCGGTAGAGCAGATTATCTATTTTACCAGTAGAAAACGCCGTCTACTTCACCAGTACTAAAAAAACGACTAATCCTCCAGTGTAAAAGAGAGCCCATTCTTCTCGTTTAAAACACCGTACACTTTCCCAGTACAAAACACCGCCTACTTTCCCAGTACAGAAGGCCGCCCACTTCCCCAGTACAAGACACCGCCTGTTTTTATGTACAGAATACCCACACAATTTCCCAGTACAGAATCCCACATATTTTCCAAGTAGTATCATAGGCCGCCCACTATCCCGGTACAAACGCACCGCCCAGTCTAACGGTGCAAAGGCCTGCCCACTTTTCCAACACAAAAGGCGGCCCACTTTCCCAGTATAAACGACCGCCCACATTCCCGGTACAAAACATCGCTTATTTTCCCGGTATAAGATGCCGCCCACTTTCCTAGTATATAAGACCGCCCACTTTCCCGGTACAAAGCACTGCCCACTATACGATGCAAAACACCGCCCACGTTCCCGGTACAAATGCCGCCCACTCCCCCGGTACAGTATAACGCCTACACACCCAGTACAGAACACTGCCTCCTATCCTAGTACGAAGCACCGCCCCCTTTCTTACCGCAACATGCCGCTTACTTTCCCGGTACAGCAAACTGCCCACTTGCCACGTACAAGTCACCGCCCACTATATCGGTTGAAGACGTTGCCCACTTTCCCGGTACAATATAATGCCTACACACCCAGTACAGAACACCGCCCATTTTCCCGGTATAAAGCACCGCCTCAGTATACTGGTACAAAATACCGCCCATTTTCTCAGTACTAAACACCGCCTATTTTTCATCACAACATACCGACTCTCCTCCCAGTACGAAACATCGACCATTTTTCCGGTACAAAACACCTGCCCATCTCCCGGTACAGAAACGCGAGCCTGCCCGGTACAGAAGGCCGTCCACTTCTCCAGTATGAATCCACCTACCGGTCTGGCACTGAAGACCCGTATCATTCAGCCACCTCGCTCCCGGTATGGGGGAACAGCTAATCGTAAGGAGTGAGGGAGACAAGGGAGAGGCGGCGGGCGTGCAGGTGTGGGGAGAGGGAAGTGAGAGTGTGCAGGTGTTGGGACAGATGCGAGAAAGACAGTGACGCGAGGATGTGAATGAGAAGGCGACAGTGTAAGATACTACGTACTCAGAAACGCTTTGCTCTCTGTTACCACGACTATTTTAAAGGCCACAGAGATGATCAGCCGGATTCTCAAGAGCGTTTCTCCTCTTAATAATGTAGAAATCTCACTAATCTGTCACTAGAACCGTCAAAACACCCTTAAAACCCGTGAAACTTCCAACTAAAGCGTTTCAAAGTAGTCGGGGTACGGCGCTGAAGCGTTTTAAAATATGTTCTTATGGAAGGGCAATAAGATACACATCAGCTGACGCAGTGAGGCCTCCATCTGATGTCCGGCGATGTAAGCATAAGGCGAGGCGTGGCGGGTCCTGCGGCGAGCGAGGCGGTGTTGCAGGTCATCAAGATTCCCGGCGCCGGCGTGCACGTGGCGCCAGGTGAGGACCGCCCACTCAGACACACCTTCCGCACACCTGACGAGGTTAGCGCCCCCGCCACGTGATGAAGCGCTTCAGCAGGGATTCACGACCAGACGGCTGCATGGAATTCTTTCTTAAGTCTTCCTTTCTTCATGTTTGCCGACAGCAGCTGGTCCGCCAGTGTCAGTCCAGCAGCACGTCCTCTAATTATAAAACAACATGCACGGTGAGGGTGTCCATGCCCCTGAACAGGTCTATTTTTCACCTTTACTTTGCTAATGGTGTGAGTCGGGATGGGAGGCAATAAGTAGTTTACATTCGTACAAGTGTTACAGAATTACGTGATCAGCCACAGCTAATCCTACTAATTCCAGTCGGTTATCACACACTTTGATGCTATAACTATGGGGTTATGTTCCTTTAGATATATCTTTATTCGACAGACCATTACCTATGCTATGCACGATAAGGACAAGTCTTGTAGATAGAAAGGCGCAGCGCTATGAGCGTGCTTAGGGTGTCCCATTAAGGGTATGTGGGCGTCGATTTCCCTTCGTTGTGCCCAAGCCTCGGTTCATCGGAGCAAGGGGCATCAAACAAGGGACATGGCATCATTCACGAATCCTGGCAACCTACAGGATCCCTTGCAGAGAAGCTGTCTTGGTGCAACCTTCAGGATGTGGCGAGGAGGTGGCAGGCGGGCATTGGTACAGTACATATAGGGAACGACAAATCCACAAAATGGAGTACCATATGCTACAGCGGTGTGCGCCGCGGTGTTTCACTGTACAGCCACCGCCCTACAGAGGTCATTGACCAGCAGAGAACACTTGTGATAGGCCGCTGCGGCACTTGCTGCACACACCACGTCAAGGAAAACAATTTAAACGAGCGATAACCGCCGAAATAAGCAACTTTATTTCAGTACGAGTGATGTCAAAACAACAGCGATTATGAGTACCAGCGGGTAAAGCAATGCAGTTCAGTGCAATACAATGAAGCCTTGACCTGAAGTCTCGGGTGAAGCAACAACCAACAACACGTGTCACTCAATCCGCAGCTCGCCGCGGGTTCACGACACTGTTACAAATGCGACCAGTGCTCAGTAAAATATTAACGGAAAGGTCTTTAATGACAGTCGCCAGCCACCAATTAACACCACCCACAGTATTACCAACGCGCTGCTTTCATTCACCCTGTACTACAACGGTCCCTGCCTGGAAGCGACCGCACGCCAGGACACGGGAGGCGGGAAGTCCTACACGCTACTGACGACACGAGCACGATGCTACCTGCTGGGGAGACCCCGAGACACCTGCTGTGGCGGTGATCGCTGCTGGGACAGGTGGAGGCCTTCCAGGTGGACACGAACAGCGAGCCGCCATTATGTGAGAGAGAGAGAGAGAGAGAGAGAGAGAGAGAGAGAGAGAGAGAGAGAGAGAGAGAGAGAGAGAGAGAGAGAGAGAGAGAGAGAGAGAGAGAGAGAGAGAGCGTGGGAACAGGCTCCCGACGCTAACGAAGGAATGTCGCGGTTAATCCCACTATGGAGGAGGGAGGGCGGGAGGGAGGGAGGCAAGGAGAGGGAAGGAGGGACAGAGAGAGAGAGAGAGAGAGAGAGAGAGAGAGAGAGAGAGAGAGAGAGAGAGAGAGAGAGAGAGAGAGAGAGAGAGAGAGAGAGAGAGAGAGAGAGAGAGAGAGAGAACAAAATGTAGGAGCGTGGGATAGTAGTATGATGTGCGTGCTTGCGTGTGCATGCGCGCGCTTGTATGTATATATATATGTATATATATATATATATATATATATATATATATATATATATATATATATATATATATATATATATATATATGCGTGTGTGTGTGTGTGTGTGTGTGTGTGAGTGGAGATTGAGTCTGCAGTTTCCCTATTACATTCTGCTACGCTGTTTACGTAAAGCACATTACTAATTAAGGCCACATAGAATGGGACAACTGTGTGGCGCCGCCGTCTGGTGTGGCTGACGGGCAGGAGAGAGAGAGAGAGAGAGAGAGAGAGAGAGAGAGAGAGAGAGAGAGAGAGAGAGAGAGAGAGAGAGAGAGAGAGAGAGAGATAAGGTGTATGGGAGTAAGGAGAGTAAGGTAGCGATAAGAATGGCAGTCCCCGGAAAGTAAGAGAAAATGGGGCGATATTTACCTGGTCGGTGCGCTCCCCTGCCTCGTCTGCCTCGTCCTGACGCCTTCCTTCCTTCCTTTCCTTCCGCGTCTGTCAATGTTCCTCCTTCCGTCTTGCTTAATGGCGGCGGCTCTTCCCGTTTTCTTTATCACTTTTATTACGTTTTCTTTGATGAGATTCGCCTTGCAATGTCTAATCGTTTCTTTTAATTTAGTCATTATCGAGTACTTCAAACCAATACAATACGTTACGGAATTCAAAATGGCGAGTTTCCGTGTCATTGTCATAGGGGTCCCGGCACATCACCTATGACACCCCCTTTTCTTTCTGCTTGATTCCCTTGATTGTGTCGGCGTCGCATCACTCCCCAGCACACTTCAGGAGTACTCTACGTATACCTCGGGGCGCCCACCGCACTCCCATGGGCACAGCGATTCAGTGAGGCCTTACGTTACTCCCGCCAGTGAATATGACAGTCAAGTGCGTACTTCTAAATGTTAAACTAAATACGGAGATTTTTTTTTTTTTTATTGTGGGGTGGGGTTTGTGGAGGGAATTATTGTGAAAATCCTCTCTCTCTCTCTCTCTCTCTCTCTCTCTCTCTCTCTCTCTCTCTCTCTCTCTCTCTTTCTACGATGTGGTGGTCGTGTGGGGATGATTGTGGTGGTGGTAGAGGAATGTGGTAGGGACACTGAAAGGCACCCCGGCATTACTGAGTGGTGGAAGCTGTAGTAATGCCAGTGATGATGATGGGGGTGGTTACTGTGCCTATGGTTACGCAGTGGAAGAGGCAGGCAGTGAGTGGTGCAGCTGGTGGTGGTGGTGGTGGTGGTGAAGGAGAAGGAAGTGGTGGTGGTGGTGGTGACAGTAGTGAGATGAAAGATGTATATGGTGATGGTCATTGCAGTGATTGTGGCTCCAAGCTGCAGTAGTAGCAACAGCCTGACTACAGTGATGATTTGGCGTAGGCAATGGCAGGCTTACAAGCTGTGAGGGTGATCGTTGTAGTAGTAGCTGTGGATGTTGATTATGGTAATGAGTGTAAATTTTGGTTGTAGAAGTAGCAGGTATGGTGATCGTAGAGAAGCCAGTCGTATAGGTAACAGTAGCAGTGGTATGTAACAATGGGAGCAATGGCAGAAGCAGTAATGGCACCAGTGGAGACAGTGGTGGCGAGGGTCAACGCTAAGAGAAATGATGCAGTGATGGTGGTAGTTTAAATTTTGATAATCGCTGTAGTGGTAGTAGTGGCGGTGGCGGTGGTGGTGGTGGTGGTGGTAGCGGTGCTGGCAATATAAGGCACCGGCACTTGGCACCAACACGCCCTTCCCCTGGCGCCGGCGGGAGGCTGATCTCCACACCCTCCTTCACACGACCTTGCTGCCCATGTTTGTGCCCGTGGGTCAGGGGCAGGGAGGGGGCGGGGGCAGGGGCGTGACCACTTGGGAAAGGCGTGAACGGAGGTAAAGGGAGGGGCGCAGACAAGGCTACAGGCACGGAAAAGGGTCTAAAACAGGCCGTGGGTGTAGAAATACATGTTTACTTGAGTCCGTCATTCGCGGCCACCAGTGAGTTGTATACATCAGGGAATTCATGAAGAGAACTTATCGTGAGGGAGGAAAAGGATCAGGAGGTTATCGCTGCCGGCACTGTGGGTGGGGATGAAGGAGGGCTGTCGTGTGTGTGTGTGTGTGTGTGTGTGTGTGTGTGTGTGTGTGTGTGTGTGTGTGTGTGTGTGTGTGTGTGTGTGTGCAGAGAATAGTAGAGGGTGTGTGTAAGTCTTGTTGGTGGTCTTTTGGGGCCAAGTCGTGGGTGGAGGAGGAAGGGTGGAGGGCGGCCTGAAGGGAGGAAGGAAGGAAGGGTTTCGAGTGGAGTATGGGCGGCGGGTGTTGTATGATGGCTGGAAGGAATCTATGTGGTGATGGTGATGGGCGGAGAGAGAGAGAGAGAGAGAGAGAGAGAGAGAGAGAGAGAGAGAGAGAGAGAGAGAGAGAGAGAGAGAGAGAGAGAGGAATGTGACTGTAGAAATGTGGGTGTGGGGGGAGGAGAAGGGGAGAGGTCTCGGAGGTTAAGAGTGTGTGTGGTGGGTGGGCAAAACTGTACGACGAGTGTGGTGGTGGTGGTGGTGGTGGTGGATGTAGAGTGGCAGGGGGGACGGGGGCGTAAGAGGGGGTTGTGTAGTAGGTTTTATCACGGAGGGCGAATTGTGGAGTGTGAGGGAGGTGACGGTAGTGGAGGGTGTGCTGTGGATTGACTGACGGTGGGTGGTGTGGACAAGTGGATATCAGTTAAACATCCGGCCAACAACAGCTGAAGCGTGAATCCATGTGGAAGAATGGGTGGGTGTTGCCGAGGGTGGGTGGGAGAGTGTTGCTGGGGGTGGGCGGGTGTAGCAGTCAGTGGGTGTCACTACGAGGGTGGCTTGAGGGATGGGTAGGTGGGAGGGAGGGTGTTGCTTGCGGTGGTGTAATTGCTGAGGATGTGGATAGGGTGTTGCTGTGAGCTGGGACGTTACTGAGAGTGGGCGGGGTGGTGTTGCAGTGGGTGGATGTTACTGGGAGTGTGGGCGAGGGTAAGATGAGTCATGTGGGCCGGGTGTGAGGGAGATGGGAGGGTGCCAACAGCTGTGCTTCTTCCCACCACCACCGGGTTCACTACTGCCACCACCATCCACAGCAAAATCACCACCACCACCACCTCCAACACACGCCCCAAACTTCCGCCCTCACTGTAAACATGTGGAGGGGACAGCACGTCGAGGCCCGGCGGGAAGGGCCTCCTTTTGGCCCCTTGGGGTGAGGGGACTCGGCTCGCCCCACGAGTGCCCCGGCGAGTGCCCCGCAAGGAGACATCTTGTTGCACCACCGTGGGGCCGGACTGGGTTAGACATTCCACGCACTATCACCACAGCCCCGGGAGGCGGCGGGCCCCACACACTACCGCGGTACAGGCTGCCGGGGCGCCACACACCAAGGTCACTCCCCGGCGGGTCCTTTAAAGCTCCACCTCCGTCTGTGCTGAATCACCATCGCGGGTTGGGGCGCCTCCCTCTCGATCGCCCCACCGCGCCCCATCCCGCCCCCTCCCCAGCACAACACTGGTTCCTGTCGACGGTCCCTGTGCCGGGGCCCCTCTAGCCTGCTGAAGGGGTGGAGGGGCCGAGCGGAGAAGGCAGCGAGGGGCGGCGTGGATGTGCGCGCGGCGGTGTCACCTGCAGGTCTGGCGGCGGCGGTGAGGGGGACAAGAGCCCGGCCTCGTCCCTCCTCCCTCCATCCCTCCCTCCCGCGCTGCCAGACCACCCCGACCTCCCCACACCCACCTTCCTCACTCCCTTTTGGTGCCCCCGCTTCTATACGTCCCATCACGCCCGCTAACATCAACACACACCCCTACGAGAGGTGTGGGCGGAGGCGGCAGTGTGGGTGGGGACGGGCGGGTGTGCCGGCTGCCGCCCCCGGACTCACGCGCCATCTGGTGCCACCCACGTCAACTTTGTCATTCACAAATCTGGTGGTCGTCTTTGCTAGGTCGTTGCATTCTTGCAATATCAATGACTATGGGAGGGCAGCAGGACCCACGCAACCCACAAGTAACCAGCAGCCCTTCAGCCTCCCGAAGGTATCCTCCCAGCGGGCCCATCCCCCTGTACGACGCCACACTCCTCTAAATACAACGGCTGGAAGAGCCTGGGAAAGTTAAAAAGCGGGTGGGTGGCGGAGGTGTGGCAACAGCGCGACGGTACTCATGCAACTTGAGAGAGCGGGAGTCGGCCCCCACCCGACACACACCGGGAAATGAATGAGAAGTGGCATATGGGGTGCCTCGCTGGACCTTACTGAGGCCCTTCTTGCACCCTGGAATGTCCCGGGAGTCCTCACAGGCTGCGGCGGCCCCTGGTGAAGCCGTGAGGACAGGGGCCCGCCAGGAAGGAGGAGGCGGGGGAGGCGCTAACATGTTCCCCAGGAGCTATTGCACTCAGCCCAGGACACGGCCAACGACCCCACCCCTACCCCACCCCCCACACTGCCACCAGTCCCCCGACACTGCCACCCCAGCCTCACACTGAGACCTCCGCCACCCCCACGCCAGGGCCACCCTACCCTATCCCAGCCCAATCCACAACCTCCTCCCAGCACAGCCACACCACCACCACTACCGCCACCACTCTCCACAGCCACCCCAGCACTGCACGACCACCCTCCTCACCGTGCACACAGCAGACTTACCACCACCGACAGTCCCTCACTACACACATTCCATTCTTACACAGCGTACCGCCCCACACACTCCCACACAACAGCCCTCCCACCGTCCCTCCATCCCAGGCCCCTCCCTCCCTCCTTGCATGTTCCATTCATTCAGGGGCGCCCCGGGACAGCTCCGCGTCTAGAGGAACACACGGGGACCCACAGGGGAGAGGAGGGGAGGTCCGTGACCGACTATGTGAGGCGCAGGAAGTGGAGGAAGGGAAGGAGGGAGGGAGTGAGAGAGAGAGAGAGAGAGATGTATGACTCACGAAGGAGGGAGGGAAGGAGTGCTTTAGTGTATGATTGTTGAGGAGGAGGAGGAGGAGGAGGAAGACTACGAGGCCGAGGACGAGGCCGAGGAGAAGGAGGAAGAAGCGAACACAATGATAGTGATGATGATGATGATGATGATGATGATGATGATGATGATAAAAAAGTAAATGAAGGAGGAAGAGAATTAAAAAGAAATAACAGACAAATGATTATATCAGAGAGAGAGAGAGAGAGAGAGAGAGAGAGAGAGAGAGAGAGAGAGAGAGAGAGAGAGAGAGAGAGAGAGTTGAGAAATATAATAGTTGTGTTGTGTGACTCACATGAGTAGTCGAGTGTGGGAGTGGGAGTGTGGAGCCGGAGATCAAGGTCACACACACACACACACACACACACACACACACACACACACACACACACACACACACACACACACACACACACACACACGGGTCAGGAAACAAATACCACTAAACAGGAAGCAGATGAGTATCCAGCACACCACAAATGAATACAAATTAATATAAACCTTAAATTTTATACAAACTGATACATTAACTCACAGCCAATAGAGTGGCAAGGAACCACCAGGCAAGCACACACACACACACACACACACACACACACACACACACACACACACACACACACACACACACACACACACACACACACACAGAGAGACAAACATTTCACATCAACAACAAAAAACAACAACAACAACAACAACAACAACAACAACAACAAAAACTACTACTACTACTACTACTGCTACAACACACGCACACATACATACACACATCCAGATCTAAGTGATGACGTCACCGCACCCTCTCAGAGCAGACATGTGATTGGCTGTCCCGAGGTGACGTCACAGAAGGCTTGAGTGACGTGAGGGTGCCACTTGCCCCTGACATGTTGGCACTGGGGAGAGCAGCTGACGTCACCAGGGCCACGTGAGGGGCGGGAGTGAGGGGAGAGAGGAGAGGGAGGGGAGCCGTGAAAAAGGTACAGGAGGAGGAGGAGGTATGGGAGGTGGAAGCGCATGGAGAGATGGAGGGAGAGGTGAAGGGGGAAACGCGACCTTGATTGGCCTCGTCTGGCGTCAAGAAGAATGACGTCAGTAGGGGCCCTCAGCTAACCTTACTCTATTTTGGGACACCCACTCATCCGCCCACCCCGCCCACCCCCGCCCACCCATCCTACCACCCCCGCCTACCCTTCCTACCACCTCGCGCTCCCACACACTCACCCCGCCCATCTCTCTCTCTCTCTCTCTCTCTCTCTCTCTCTCTCTCTCTCTCTCTCTCTCTCTCCGTCCTCCACTCACTCTCTCACTTCTTCCCCCTCTCCTCCTCCTCCTCCTCCTCCTCCTCCCCACTCATCGTCCTCCAGACATATGCATCCATCCTCCTCCTTGCTACAACCTAGTTTCACGCCCGCCACCGCCCACACTCACATCCACTCCTATCTACTCATCCACTCACGTACACACCCACCCACACCCACACACACACACACACACACACACACACACACACACACACATGCTGTTCTCCATTCCATTTCCTTCCATGTCTCCACACACCTACATTATTCCTAGTATCCACTCCTCTCCTTACGCCCAACCCTCCACCCCTTCAGCATACCACCACCATCACCACCACTACTACTACCACCTCCTCATCGTCAGCACCATTACTCATACCACACCTGCCACATCTGCACTTCACACACATTCCCTACACTTGACATTCCTAACTCATCTCTCACCTGCATTCCGCACCATACATCTCACCTGCGTCAACTTGATTATCCACTCCACCACACTTCCACACACCTGAAGCCACATCCACACTGGCATCCAACCACATTACACCATACCCCATCACTATCCACGCCAAACCTATCGACACGTCTGGCTTTACTATTTGGTCCAGTCTATCGCCTATTCCTTTTTCTCCCAGAAGAGGTAAGTGGTGGTGGTGGTGGTGGTGGTGGTGGTGGCGACAGGAGGATAGAAGGGCGCCGGCATGCTATAATAGAGGTACCGCCGGCCTTTGCTGACGACCTGAGCGCGCCTGATAGAGGAGATAAGCATCGTGTTTACCTCATGATAAGAGAAAATTCCCCAACATAACACTATACCGCTCCCTCCCTCCCTCTCTCTCCCTCCCTCCCTTGCTTCCTCCTGTTCCCAGCCTCCGCCCGGCATGCCCCGTTGCGTAATGCGTACCTGCCGGGGGAGGAAGGAAGGTATGGCAGGAACACAGCTGAAATGGATGGCCGGGGGAGAGGGTTTGTGTGTAGGGGAAGGGACTGCCAGACGGAAGGATGCGAAAATGTGTATGTGTGTGTGTGTGTGTGTGTGTGTGTGTGTGTGTGTGTGTGTGTGTGTGTGTGTGTGTGTGTGTGTGTGTGTGTGTGTGTGTGTGTGTGTGTGTGTGTGTGTTGGCTGGCATTCTCGGTGTGACCTCCCAATGACGTCAGCCACCCCACTGACCTTCCCAACCCTCCCTTTCCCCCAGACAAGCATGAGTCACGTGACCCTGTTGACCTCTGACCTAGCTGCTTGATTGCTCTCTCTCTCTCTCTCTCTCTCTCTCTCTCTCTCTCTCTCTCTCTCTCTCTCTCTCTCTCTCTCTCTCTCTCTCTCTCTCTCCTGCGCGCGCGCGCAGCCGCCGTCTCACATTCTTCAAGAGGACGCGGCGGCGCGGGGAATGTCACTGACCCCCAAGACCTCCCCGGCCAGGCACCGTCACCACCACCTTCACCGCCGCCGTCAGGACCGTTACCATAAACCGTCACCGTCACCACCTGTGCAGTGTCTGGCAGCACTACATCATCACGGCCTTCCTGACGTCACCACCACATTCACAGCCGCCACCACACGCCACATCATCATCTCCCCGCCAGTGAATCATAACCTGCACGGAGCTGCTTCACTGCTGTGTATTTAAACCCACAGCACTGTATCAAATTCTTTAGGGCTGGCCACCCTTCCCTCCCGCCCTCCCCGCCCCTCCTGGAGCACATTAGCATTCAGCCCCACACTGCCACACCACCATCACATCACATCACATCTCCTCACCTGTAACACCACTCTGCTCATCATCACCACATCACCTCTCTCTCACACACACACACACACACACACACACACACACACACACACTGCTACCATCCTACCATAATCAGCCCATACATTCCCCTGCTACCACCACCACCACCACATGACCCTCCTCCTCCTCCTCCTACTCCTCTTCACCACGTGCAAGGTTCACACAGTGGTCGGGCCGTCAGCCAAGGAAGGAAGGAGCACTGCACTACACGAGGTACAGTATATATGCGGCCTTACACCCACGTGCCTCGCTACCTCCGCCAAATTACCCACCCCCATCTCGCCACCCCCTCCACCGCCGCTCCTTGGAGGTCATCCCCCTCCCCAGCATGACCCCAGCAATCAAGGTCACAGCCCCTACTTCGAGGTCTTCGTTACGGGGTCTGGGAGAGGAAAAGGGAGAAAGGCATGCAGGCAGGCAGACAGACAGGCAGGCAGGCAGGCAGGCGTCCGGGAAGCAGAAAGAGAGCCAGACGAGCGGCCGTGGAAGGCTGGGGAGCGGGGCCACGCGGGACTCGCCGTTCTCTTCGCATTCCGACTCAAAAAAAAGAAGAGAGAGAGAGAGAGAGAGAGAGAGAGAGAGAGAGAGAGAGAGAGAGAGAGAGAGAGAGAGAGAGAGAGAGAGAGAGAGAGAGGATAGTGATGTTAGTGCGGTGCCGTGTGGTGTTGGCAGTAGTGGTTATGGTGAATTAACAGTGGTAGCGGTGATGGCGTAGACAAGTACACACACACAAGCCACCACAAGCAGGCCACCAGTGCCCAGAGTTCCGCCTGCAGACCTCAACGAGCGGCCAAGGCAAACAGTTATCAGCCAGGCAGTGGGGCGGGGCAACGGCAGGCAGGTCAAGGCAGCAGACGGGGCAGGTCGGGGTAGCAGGAAGCAGGTCGGAGCAGCAGCAGGAGAAGATAACTTGGGATACTAAGGGGCAGGTTGGAGCAGATGGAGGGAAGGTCAAGTCAGCAGGAGGGGAACTTCAGGGCTGGACATAAGTAGGCAGGTTGGGGCAGCCAGAGAAGCAGCTCAGGACAACAATAAGCAGGTCAGGCAGGTAGGGACAGTAGTAGACAGATCAGGAGAGCAGGCAGATCGGGGCAGTACAAGACGGATCGAGAAGACAGTAAGCAGGTCAATGCAGTGATAGACAGGGCATCAGTAGGAAGGCTGGAGCAGAAGCAGGCAGGTCAGGGCAGTAGTAGGCAGGTTAGCGGAAAAAAAATAGGCAGGTCGGGGCAGCAGTAGTAGCCTGGTCGGGGCAGCAGGAGGTAGGTCGGGGCAGCAGGAGGCAGGTCGAAGCAGCAGGAGGTAGGTCGGGGCAGCAGGAGGCAGGTCGAAACAGCAGGAGGTAGGTCAGGGCAGCAGAAGGCAGGTCGGGGCAGCAGGAGGCAGGTCGGGGCAGCAGGAGGCAGGTCGGGGCAGCAGGAGGCAGGCTGTTGGCCACGCTCTGGAATCTGTGTCAGTGAGTGCCGGGGGCCGCGCTCTCTCATTCGCTGCACCCTGACCTTGGCTTCCCCGCCGCGGTGTTCGTCTGTCCCGTCCTGCCCCCGCGAAGGAGAGAGGCGGTAGTGGGTCGCCCAGCTCAGCCCCAGACTGGAAGCAGAGCAGGCAGAAGGGACGGGCGAGGCGGGGCAAAACGTAACGGAGGACATCGGCCGTGACGCTAACCGGACGCCACCCTCGGCATGCCAGGCCAGGACTGGTGAGGTGCCCGGCCCCCTCAGATAACCTGACTGATCTAGATACTTTATCTCTCGCCCCGTACTACTCGGAGAACACCAATCCACCCTGCCCCGCCCCACTCCACTCCGCCCCGCTTTGCCTTCCTCCTCTCCTCTCCTTACCACACACACACACACACACACACACACACACACAACACCTCCCGTGCATATCTGTCGCCAGCTGCCAGTCAGGCCGCAGGGGGCGGGGCGGGGAGAAGCCGGCGCCGCATGCAAGGTTCGGGACGCCTGTGAGCTGGCGAGTCCCTCCACGAGGCCTTGTGACGGGAGGCGGGAGTTGTATTGGTCTGGTGCCCTCCATCCCTCCCTCATTCCCTCGGCCCTTCCTTCCTTCCCTCCCTCCCTCCCTGCCTGCCTGCCTCCCATCTCCCGTCATACCTCTATCCTACTCATATCAGCTTCTCTCTCTCTCTCTCTCTCTCTCTCTCTCTCTCTCTCTCTCTCTCTCTCTCTCTCTCTCTCTCTCTCTCTCTCTCTCTCTCCATTACACTAAATTCCCAGCTTGGCTAATTTGCAATACTAATGTAGAATTTTATTTGAGTTATCATATACACTCATTATACATGTGTGTGTGTGTGTGTGTGTGTGTGTGTGTGTGTTTAGAGAGAGAGAGAGAGAGAGAGAGAGAGAGAGAGAGAGAGAGAGAGAGAGAGAGAGAGAGAGAGAGAGAGAGAGAGAGAGAGAGAGAGAGAGAGAGAGAGACCAAAACACAAGTTCCCACGCCTCCCCCTGCCCCCTCTTCCACCATCATCATCTGCGACGCCCAAACACCAAGATGGGAGAGGAGGGAAGAAAAAAGTAGACAGGAGGGAAGAAGGGAGAAGAAGGAGGAGAAGAGAAGGAGGCTGGAGAGGAGAAAGATTCTGTAGATTAGTTACGGCAAGGAAACGTTATGGTGAGAAACACATGTACTTTCCTTCCTTCGGTCTGTCCTTACCTCCTTCTATTCCCATCTCTCTCTCTCTCTCTCTCTCTCTCTCTCTCTCTCTCTCTCTCTCTCTCTCTCTCTCTCTCTCTCTCTCTCTCTCTCCATTCTCCCGGTCCCTCGCCTTTCCTCTTCCCACTCCATTATTTCCTCACCGCCTCCCTCCTCCCTCCTTGCTAATACAAAAACCTGGTTCAGCCCGGCGCGGTGCTGCACAACGCGAGTGGTGTCTCCTGCACTCATTCTGACGATCACTCACACGTCCACTCACACTGACGCGAGGACCTGACAAGTATTACTCCACCGCCTCAGCAAAACTGTTAGCAGAAAGACGGAACACGAGTAAAAATTTATCCCCAGTGGCTATCACATGCCAAGGCTGTGGCGGCAGGCTGTGTTAGACTCGTAAAGGACGGTGGAGGAGCCCGGTGCCTTCAAGTCCCAGGCTGGTTGAGGTGCGTCCAATGGGAGGCTCGGTGCGCCGCTGAGGACTGGCCAGGCAAAGTGTGGGGACTGGTCAGGGGCGGCGAGCACAGCCGCTGCATACTTGTAGGAAATTTAAACATCGGTAGTGTGGGTCATTCTGAAGCGAGGCTACACTGGGTATAGCAATATTCTCTCTCTCTCTCTCTCTCTCTCTCTCTCTCTCTCTCTCTCTCTCTCTCTCTCTCTCTCTCTCTCTCTCTGTGTGTGTGTGTGTGTGTGTGTGTGTGTGTGTGTGTGTGTGTGTGTGTGTGTGTGTGTGTGTGTGTGTGTGTGTGTGTGTGTGTGTAAATAAATAGATAAATAAACAAATGAACAAATGAATTAATATATATATATATATATATATATATATATATATATATATATATATATATATATATATATATATATATATATATATATATATATGCACACACAAACTAATTTCGTGTGTGTGTGTGTGTGTGTGTGTGTGTGTGTGTGTGTGTGTGTGTGTGTGTGTGTGTGTGTGTGTGTGTGTGTGTGTGTGTGTGTGTGTGTGTGTTAAAGAGCGAGCGTCAGGCCGCAAGCACGTCAGCGGTGGGAGGAAGAGCATCAGCCAGACAGGTGCGGCCTCCTCCTCCTACTACTCTCTCCTCACAAGTACTCACATTCTAAACTGAGTAGGGCACACACACACACACACACACACACACACACACACACACACACACACACACACACACACACACACACACACACACACACACACATCGGTGTTCTTGGTCTGGTCGACAGAGGCGACGCCGAACCTGCTTTCTACCTGAGGCCAGATTGTCTTAACCTTTCAGACTTAAGCGAAAAATTCCAAAGACATGGACCGTATAGCGCACTTTGTCGCCCCTTAACTGATACACAATAGCGGCGAGGACGTGCCACGGCATACGGAACACGCCAATCCGCGGCTCACCATACAAAAACAAAAAACACCCTTTTAATAGTGTTCCAAACGGCACAAGCAGGACAGGTGAAGGCGGCCCACCACCGGGCACCTCGTGACGTCACTAGGCGCTTGACCCTTCCTCGATACACTGATTCAGTCACTCAGAGTGCCTGGCAGCAGGAGGCGGCACTGGCACTCAACTCAAGCACTCCACACACGGAGTCCGGCACTCTTGCCTGCCCTTCTTTACCGCCACGGGGACCCAGCGTCTCCGTGGCACCGTATTTCGCAAAGTAATTTGATCGGTAGAGGCGGGCTGTGGCGGTAATGGCTGGCCGGGGTAGGTGTTCGGAGCGGAGGGGCGTGTGTTCGTGCGTGCGTTCCGATTGTGTACACCGCGAGCCTCGGAGAGATGGGCGGCGTCCCGACCCTCATACGCTCAGCTTCCCTTCATCGTCTTGGTCTTCATCAGTCCCCTAGCGTTCCTGCCCCAGCGCCTGTCCCTTGTGGCTGTCCGTGTCCCGCCAGGCCCGGAGCAGCACCCAGGCAGCCGCGGAAGCCACAGAGAGCAGGCAGAATGTGGCTGGCTGCGTCGGGTGGCCAGGAGAAGGGAATCGGACGGGTACATTGTTGCGGTCTCACGTAGCCTGAGGCCATCTAACTCTTTCTCAAAATAAGCAGACACATTGCAGACATGCCCGCTGCGTTCGTCCCCTTTCTCTCTGGCTTCGTTCTCCTGCAGCCCGTGTTCGGTTACGGATTAACGGGAAGAGTATGGGGCGCAGGAATGACATGGGTACGGCTTTCAGAGCGTATAGGGACGGTCTGGATGGCGGCGGGGGAGTGTGGCGGGGGCGTGCGGGCGTGTTTGTAGGAAGTCGCGGGTCTCGTCATGGTTACGGTGGCGGCGAGGCGTGCAGTGGCATAACCTAACTGGTCTTAGAGGTTGAGACAGGCTCCAGACACCATACACCGTGCCCACCATACACCGTACCCGTAAGTACACAATGTGGCGGACACTACCTGCTATGCACTACACCGCCGCCGTGCTGGACTGGACTCACCATACCGCAGACACACCGCACCACGTATCCACCACCACACTGCTCGCGCCCACCACACACACCATTACCACCCCCACAGTCACCACCTACCCACTATGAACTGTACCTATCCACCCATGCACCGCCGCACAATACCCATAGCCTGCCCATCCACCACACTATCCCTCAGCCACGCACTGTACCCGCCCACCATACAAAGTCTACACACACCTACCCAGCGGATGCTACATTCACCGCGCCATACACTGTACCCAGGCCCCCACCACGCACTGTACCCTCCCGCCGCATGCTACACCCGCCCACAACACTCTCTCAGGTGCATGACGCGTGAATTTCGTCCGAGGAGCTTTAAGGAAGAATCAGGTGCTGAGATGTATGCACGTACAGCTGCGTGGACTCTTCTTAGTCAGTAAGCTTCATTTCCTCAAGCACCGCCCTGTGTGGGGTTTTAACTTGGCTGATAATGGGATGTGTTTAATTTTTAGCAACCTTTGGCAATTCTATGCATCGAAACTAAAACTACAGCCACTGAAAAGTTTTGGTGGATATTCGATGATGCCTTTAGCTATGAGTGTAGTCTTTCAAAATCCTGACAAGTCCAATATGTCAAGCTCAGAAGATGCTATGGCAGCCTAAGGGTTAATTCCTCCCATAAATGTCCTGCTGTTTCCCTGGCCATCCCTTAGAGTGCTGGGTTAGTGTTCTCTGTCGCTATTATTCTTTATCTAGCTGGCATTTCTTCCCACCTAAAGCTGCCGTGTTCTAGAAGGAAGAATGCCGTGTAAGATGTCAATTTCTCTCTTAAATGTCCTGTGGTTTCCCTGATCATCCCGTAAAATAACAGTTCAATGCCCTTTATCACTTCAGCGTTTGCCTCACTACTGACTCTTCCCACCTAGCTTCCGTAATTCAGGGAAGACAAACCGACGTGCAGAGCCTTAATATCTGCCTTAAATACCCTGTTATGAAAGAGGTCACTGCCCCGCATCGTACCAGTCCTTCCCTTCACTGGCATTTCTCCCCTACCAGAGCTTCCGTGTTCCGCTGTAGAAAGAAATGCGACAAAAACACCGAGCGAAAGAAGTACACGCATTCTGACGATCGCTACGGTACAATTCATTCAGAGTTATGCAATTACCGCCGCTGATGACCCCACGAGGCATTGCTTGAATGGAGGGTTGGCCGTTCAGGTGGTGCTGAGGAGAGCCGCGAATAAACAACGCATTGACTTGTGGCGTGTTGCGGTGATAGGAAACGCGGGATGAAGGAGAGATGTTTTGTTGTGTAATGTTTCAGTTGTTGCCTTTTTCGATAGGGAATGAGTGGTTCTGCTCCATCCTGCGCTTCCTTTCATTTATTTCAGTAGATTGTCTCAGTGGTGGTAGCGGTGGTAGTAGTAGTGGTAGTAGAAGTAATAATGTAATCACTGTCCATGTTGTTTATTGACAAACCACGTGCTAGATTACAAGAATTTCACACACCCTCCCCCCAAAAAAAGAAGAAAAGACTACAGTTTTTGCCTCCTTTCCCCCCACCCCCTCCAACAAACCCTCAAAACAAGCACCACAAATAAATACACACACACGTCTCTCTCACACAGCACAGGTCCTTGTTCCGGGAGGCAGGCGGCGCGACCTACCCTGTCCTACCTTACCCTACCTTACTCTGCACTGGCAACCGTAACCCATGACTACCCACCGTCCACTCCCTACAAGACACACGACCTCTCCACCTGATGAGCTTCCAGTGAATGCTGCACGAGTTGGTAAGTAAACAGAGGTGGGTATTGATTTAGTGTTATCCTCACGGGCAGCAGCGGCGGCCTGTTTATACTTCATCGCTCACATTAAACAAACGTCAGCGCCCCAGGTTCCCGCCACGTGTAGGACCGGAGAAAGAGAGAGAGAGAGAGAGAGAGAGAGAGAGAGAGAGAGAGAGAGAGAGAGAGAGAGAGAGAGAGAGAGAGAGATGGTGTTGCCTGATCTCCGTCATCTTACTTCGTGATGATCTGTGTCACCCGGAACTCAACATTTCTCCTATGTATTTCCCTTTAGGACATCCCCTCCTCTTAACATTTCCCTTCTGACAGATCCCACCCCTTTCACAAATTTTCCCGTGGACATTTCTCCCCCATGAATTATCCTTCCCTTCCCCCGCAGACACATATTCCCTCCCCGTAAGACACAATCCGGCATTTTTTTCTCTAAATATTTTCCTCTGTAGGCATTTTTAGCCTCCTTCTCTCCTGAACTTTGACAGTACTTAAAATAATGATTAACCAAGACCGATACTTCTAGTTGGGGTTCGGTTAGATTAGCTGGTTAAGTCAGGTTAGGTTAAGTTAGGTTAGATAAGTAAGCAAGGCGATGAGGGGAAAGGAAGAATACCCAGAAGAGGAAATGCGAAGGAGGGGGAAACGTCCACCGAGGAATAAGTAACGAGGGGGAAAAAGAAAAAGGCAAAAATGAGAAAATGTGCTACACTCGCGTCTGCCAACCTGTACTCGCGCCCTGGTTCCTTCAGGCTTGGGGCGCTGTGAGTGGATTCAAGTTTGATAAAGTTAGATATAAAAAAAATAAATAAATAAAATAAAATAAAAGGAGGAAGAAACTGGGCCTGAAATAGAACGGTAAAGAACTGCAATAGACTCAGTAGCCAGCTTTTTAGTGCTGAGTCAATAGGAAACTTTAACCGTTTCACTGCGGTATATAAAAATTCACAGCACTAAAAATCATCAATGTATGGAATCTTTATTATCATCTACAGAAAGAAGTGGATAAAGAAAAAAAAAAACAGATTTTGCAATTTCTAGCCAGTGCAACGTTTGGAGGTGGCTGAAGAACAAGGAAAGATGTCTAAGAGGGGTTAATGACTGAGGGAAGATGTATCAAATATCAATGAAAGGGTTAAAAGAAGGTTAGATTAAGGATATCAGTAGGTACGTTTTACACACACTGATGCAAGATGAGCTACGTACAGACAGACGCCTTGTAGCTTTCCTTATTTGCTTCTTTTTGTTGTGTCCTCACGATGAGAGATTCGTTATCAGTGATGCTTGGAATTAATGGCGAACTTGATCATTCTGTGACCTCCAACACCAGGACATCACCACAATAAATAAATAAAGCCGACAAATTCATCTTGCACTCTTCATTAAAGATCATATTCACAATGGAATCTTTATACGTCTGCGCCAATGTCCCTTTAAGAAGACTGAAGAATCACCTTGTGCTCTTCAGAAAACTTGATATTTGTAGTGAACTCTTAAGAGGATTGATCTAATCTTTCTTTACATAATAATAATAATAATAATAATAATAATAATAATAATAATAATAATAATAATAATAATAATAATAATAATAAAAAGATGAAGAAGAACCTTTCCACAACACGAATAAACCGGACAAATTTATCTTGAACTCCCTAAAGGTCTTGACAAATTCTCCTTTACATAGACAGCAAAAAAGTGACAGCATTTCCTCAACTTAAAAAAGAGAGAGACAAAAAAAAAAAAAACATTTATTTTGAGCTCTCCCCCAAGAAAATCTTAATATCTGAGAAGAAATCTTTAAAGGTCTGCGGCGTTCTCCCTTTACATAAACAGTATAAAAAAATAAATAAATAAGGTCGTCTCCACAACATAAAAAAATAAATGAATAAGTAAATAAATAACCTTACTCAGAAAGAAAACTTCATATTTGTAATGGAAACTGTAGGTCCGCCAGTACGTGAAGTCAAATAGATAAACAGCCAGATAGACAGATAGATAGACAGATAGATAGATAGAGAAATAGACAGAGAAATGAATAAATAAATAGAATAATGGATAAATGGATAAAATAAGCAAAAACAAGCAATCCAAATCACACACTTAACACTTCAATCACTATACGAAATACCGATTATGTTTTCCGGGGTGTACATGACTCGCCAGTATTTTCAAGCACCGCGAAGTGTGTATGTGTATGTGTGTGTGTGTGTAGCCCCACCACTAGACTCCCCAGAGCATGGCTATAGCGAAGGGGGACGAGCCGCGCCGCCCGCCAGCAGGACCACCCAGCAGCCACGACCGCGCCGGCCACAACCTCGCTATTTGGAGAGGAGCAGCCCGCCCCGCCATGGATTGGAACTACTTACTCGCCGGGACGTAGAACAAAAACACGGAAGCTGATACGGCAGGCAACGCACCAGAAACACTTCTGCCCGCACCTCCACTACATTCGAAAAGCTCTAGTTGAAGTGACACGGGTTTTTAAGTATGTTTTTTTCTATGGTTCTAGTAATAAATCAACCATTTTACTACATTATTAACAGGTGAAATACTCTTAAGAAGCTGGCTAATTGTCTCTGTGGCCTTTGATACTAGTCGTAGTGAGAGAGTAAAGCTCCTATTAATACGAGGGATCACTCGGGGGCAAGTAATGGGTATACTAACGTACACTGGGGAAGCCTGCAACGTCCCGGTGTCAGTATTCTAGCACCAAAGGAGATGTGTTCGTGAAGACTGCATGAGAGAGAGAGAGAGAGAGAGAGAGAGAGAGAGAGAGAGAGAGAGAGAGAGACAGAGAGAGACAGAGAGAGACAGAGAGAGAGAGAGAGAGAGAGAGAGAGAGAGAGAGAGAGAGAGAGAGAGAGAGAGAGAGAGAGAGAGATGTTTGTAATGTATTACTTGGACCTATTTATTTATTTATTTTTTATTATTCCTTACCTCTTTATTGTAGGAATAAAGTCACTCACATTGAATTTATATGGTATTCTGGTGAATTCAAGATGTAAATGCTACTAAAATCATATATTCAAATATTTACACAGTTTTGAGAAACCAGAGACAGGGGGTGACAGAACACTGCTTGTGTGTCGCCTCGCCACCAGCCCTGCACCACCCAGCCGCCACTCACCACAGAGACGAGTGGCGCCTCACTCACGCTGACAGCTGACATGTTTGTGGGTTGGCCGCACACACAATTACATGAACATATTCACAATTATGACTATATTTACATCAAAAAGACAAGTGAGATCCTACTTGCAGGAAAGAATCCTACATGTTAAAGTGCATTACAGAGAGGAGCGCTAATAAGAATAGTTAAAAAGTATGCTGCAGGTGATAGTGAATAATGATCAGTGACGAGGAACTGTCATTAGGAAGTCCCGTTACACGTGACGTGAAGTGACGATCATGCACGATTCCCCGCCCACATTTACCTGCCTACATACATACATACATACATACGTATATACATATATACAGTAATGTTGCTAATTGAGAAAATAATTTTATACCTAATTACAGTGCGATGTAATGTCACTACTGGACACCAATGAAATGTGCCACGTGTGTCCCGGCGCCTGGCGGGCCTCCTAAAAGGTGCGAGTTAGAGCCTCTCTCTCTCTCTCTCTCTCTCTCTCTCTCTCTCTCTCTCTCTCTCTCTCTCTCTCTCTCTCTTCAAAAATATCACGCATAATAATGTGACTTGTACATTTTCCCTCCCTTTAAAAAAAGGCACCTCCACGCAGGAATGACACCCGATGCAGTGGGCTTAGTGAACCCCCCAGCACACAAAACGCCTGACACACTCACCGCGCCCTGGACAACGCACTGCACTAGTATCCACCGCACGACATCCGCCTTGACGCCCTGGTGAGGTACGTAAACTGCGCCCGCCGTACACCATACCCGTCATACACTCTATTACATCACACACACACACACACACACACACACACACACACACACACACACACACTAGCTAGTAACATCTGTCGCCACACCTGCCTACCATACACATGTGTCAAGATGAATTTTTAATTTCCCCCTAACGCATACACCCCTCTCTCTCTCTCTCTCTCTCTCTCTCTCTCTCTCTCTCTCTCTCTCTCTCTCTCTCTCTCTCTCTCTCTCTCTGTAAAAACATTAAGAAGCATTACCAAGGAGGGGAGACACTGATTTTATTGTACGTAATCTCCTTAAAAAGAAAAAAAAATCGTTCGGCAAGTCCTCGTTTGAAGACAAGAAAAATCATTAGGCTCTCTGTGCGTGGAGCTGACATGAGGGCCACGTGAGGCACAGAGAGGCCAGACAGGCGCGGCCCCAGGTAAAGCTCGGCTCAGCGGTGTTGAGTCCCGAGGCACAGTGGACATAATACTGCGGCGCATCATCATCCACCACACCCGCATGCGTTCGGGGAAAAATGAGACGATGAAACTCCACAAACTGGCTGACGAGGTGGATTCCCGCGTCTCGCCTATCACCTCCACCGTGACTCACGCGTGGCGCCCGGAGTGAACGCGGCACTACCACCACCACCACCACAACCATAGCCTCGCCTCCCGCAATCAAATGATTCTAAAGTTCTTTGCTATCCCTTAATACACGTTGATGGGCATTTGAGGCAGGGTGGGTGTGGGGATGCACCGGGCGACACCTTGCCTCGTGCGACATTCCTACACCCCTGCCCCTCATCTTAACCCATCTACTGCTCCTTGGCACGTCATTCCTTAATCAATAATCATTCTGGGGCATACATTTCTTATCGTCCTGCAGCCACGTCCAAACATCACATCGGCTAGAAACTGTAAAATATATTCTTTTTCTTCCTTTTCTTTCTTGTGAATAGAATAGAGATTTCATACATCGCTTTTTGTGTCGTGAATTGTTGCAGGTCGCAGTGAAAGGGTTAAGTACCTGTTTAACTCTAAGAAAATCGGAGTTTTCAAAAGAGTTTTATTCATTCTACAGGTATTCTTCCAAGGATTCTGCATCGTTGACAAGGAAAACATCACAGGAACGCGTCTGATCACCTCTGCTGCCTGAAAACACGAGTGGTCCTTACCAGAGATGGAGACTTTTTATTGATATGAGCGACAGAGACTTACCTTGTGGTCAGGCCGATGGTGATGATGCAGCAGGGAAGGCAGTCACAACCATAATCTCTCTCTCTCTCTCTCTCTCTCTCTCTCTCTCTCTCTCTCTCTCTCTCTCTCTCTCTCTCTCTCTCTCTCTCATCCTTCCTCTCCCCTCATCCTATTTAACCTCTATTCTCCATCATCATCTCCCTCTTCTTCTCCAGACTCACATCCTCTCTCTCTCTCTCTCTCTCTCTCTCTCTCTCTCTCTCTCTCTCTCTCTCTCTCTCTCTCTCTCCTCAACCTCTTCCCATGAGCCTCCCCTCATCTCACCTTCCTCTCACCCAAAAAAACAAAGCCGGGGCGTAACTCACCCAAGGGCGTGGCGCGAGGCCGGACGTCTTCACTCGGGACACTGCGGAGAGAGAGAGAGAGAGAGAGAGAGAGAGAGAGAGAGAGAGAGAGAGAGAGAGAGAGAGAGAGAGAGAGAGAGAGAGAGAGAGAGAGAGAGAGAGAGAGAGAGAGAGAGAGATTATTAATTAAGCTGTACATCGAATATATTTAGCAACATTCCTTAATATAATCGTTAAAAGAAACTGACACAGAGAGAGAGAGAGAGAGAGAGAGAGAGAGAGAGAGAGAGAGAGAGAGAGAGAGAGAGAGAGAGAGAGAGAGAGAGAGAGAGAGAGACTTTAAGGGAATAATGTAAGAGGGCCGGGAGAGGGAGAAGATGGTAAAGAATGTGATAAAAGAGAAGCAGAGGAGAGTCGACGAGAAGTGAGGGGAAGTGAGGGGAGAACAGAGGGCCCTGCACCTCCCCTGACCTCTGCTTAGAGGGTCAAGTACCATCTATGCGGGCAAGGGAGAGGGAGAAGGGGTTACAATGTGGCAGAGGGAGGCCGCGCTCCACCACGGAGAGAGAGAGAGAGAGAGAGAGAGAGAGAGAGAGAGAGAGAGAGAGAGAGAGAGAGAGAGAGAGAGAGAGAGGAACAGGCAGACACAGACACAGACAGGCAAACAGACGGACAGACAGAGCAAACAAGCAGTTACACTCTATAATTACCACTACTACTACTACTACTACTACTACTACTACTACTACTACTACTACTACTACTACTACTGCTGCTGCTGCTGCTGCTGCTGATGCTGCTGCTGCTGCTACTACTAATACTACTGCTATGGTCATACAACTACTACTACTACTGTTACTACTACTACTACTACTACTACTACTACTACTACTACTACTACTACTACTACTACTACTACTAGCGACAACGATGTAGACGAAAAATAGACAGAGAGAGAGAGAGAGAGAGAGAGAGAGAGAGAGAGAGAGAGAGAGAGAGAGAGAGAGAGAGAGAGAGAGAGAGAGAGAGAGAGAGAGAGAGAGAGAGAGAGAGAGAGAGTGTGTGTAAGGGAGAGAAAACATAACAATACCATCACCATTACCATTGCTGATGATGACGCTGCTGTGGTGATGATGATGATGATGATGATGATGATGATGATGATGATGATGATGATGGTGGTGGTGGTGGAGGAAGGGGGCGGGTGGCAAAAATACTACTACATAAACTTAAATGAAATGTGAAAATGACTGGCTTGTTTGGGAAATCTGTACTGGCGGCGGGGTGAGGGAGGCTGAGAGGCAAGCTAGGAGTCTCAGCAGGCAGTGTACCGTAAGCTTAACACCCTCACAGGAATGATTTTTAAGGATTCAGAGGTGATAGATAGTGTTCCCATGGATGTGTTTTCCCTAATGGTGATAAGTAAACTCACAAGAACTATTTGCAAAGGTCATATAGGTGATAAATCGGGTTTTCACGAGTGTTTTTCCCTATTACTGATGCAGGGTACTTGTTAAACTATCACTCGAAACATGAAAACACCCCTTGAAAATCAGAATAATATACACTAGAGTCTTTCATAAAAGCAGTTAAGAAAAGGCACTGATATGTTTAAGAATAAGGATCTCACACTCTTATTATAGACTCCCTTGATGTAGCCACGGTGACTCAGAACCCTCACACACACACACACACACACACACACACACACACACACACACACACACACACTCGTATAAGAACTCCTATTGCCAAGATCCCTCTTTCTCTCTTTCCTTGGTTCCGTTCCTGCAGTCCCACGCCCTCTCCTCTCTCACGCCCCTCCCTCCCTCCCGTACGCTCCTTACCTGCCCGCCTTTCCACCCTTACCTGTGTGCGTATGTCAGTCAACCCTCCCTGATTGAGCGGAGAGAGAACCAGAAAAAAATGGGAGGAAGGGAGGACAGGAGGGAGGGTGAAAAGAAGGAAGGAAAGGGACGGTAGGAGGGTCATGGGAAATTACGATGCATTGCGAGGTACTCCGGAGGCACACATGGGCTGCACCTTTGATGCAGGTCAGAAGGAGGCAGGCAGGGAAGGAACAGGCAGGCAGGCAGGCAGGCAGGCAGGCAGGCAGCAGACAGGTAGCAGGCTTTCACTACAGGCTACACCAGATATTAAAGATGAAAGAGAACACGATAAAACAGAAAAAGGGAAAAACACACGAAATACAGACGATATCCTTACTTCATCAGCTGAGAGGGAAGGAAGAAGGGAGAGAGGAACGGAGAGAAAAACAGGAGGGATGCAGATGGGAAGGAGGACCGCGCAGATGAAGGGAAGGAAGGTAAGGGAAGGCGGTGGTGGGAAACAGCAAGGTGGCGGTGGGCAGGGAAGGGCAGGGCAGGGCAGGGCAAGGCAAAGCAAGGCAAGGCAAGTGGAACACATGTGAGGTGCTGGTAATTATGCAGGTGAGGAAGGAGGAGGAGGAGGAGGAGGAGGAGGAGGAGGAGGAGGAGGAGAAAGAGAAGGAGGAAGTAGAAAGAAACGATGAAAGGAAGGACATGAAAACAATAAGAAGCAATAAGCACAGGAAAGAAAAAGTAAGACAAAGAACATAAAAAAAAGAGAATAAAAGAAATACATTTACATCTACAGCCAAAAATAAAAAAAAAAAGACACAATTAAGACATGCACTTGAAAAACGAATCAAACACAACTAAACCAAACCAAACCAAACCAAACCAAACCAAAACTAACCAAAACAAAACTAACCTAACCTAACACAACACATCATAAAAAAGAAAAGGGAAAACAAAAGAAAAACGAAACAGCACGTGTAGTGAATCAAATTACAGGAAAACATTACAGCATCTCGTGAATGAAGAGTGAGAGGGAATGTGACATCACTTCTGGCCACAACTGTGCTTAGGCAGGGAGTCTGGCGGTGGAAATAGACATCAACTACGAGGCAGGCGCTATAAACAGACGCTGGCGTGAACGTGTCTGTCGCTCCCTGCCTCTATTAACGGCCCGCGAGGGAAAAAAGAGGGGAAAATAATAAAACTGGCAGGGACACTAGGAATAAATATCTCCTTATTTATTAACGTAAGTCTGCCGAACATGTGTCATTTTAAACACACACACACACACACACACACACACACACACACACACACACACACACACACACACACACATTTCCATGAAAATACAGATGAATAGATAAACATGAATGATAATGAATAAAGTTAAGAGAAGGTAAGTTAAGAGAAGATACATGTTATAAATAAATAAAGAGAAAGAAAGGAAGGAAGAAAGAAAGAAAGAATAAAAAAAAAGAAAAGACGAAGAACACACACACACACACACACACACACACACACACACACACACACACACACACACACACACACACACCTTTAAACACATAAATGGAAACACACACATACATACGTCCTAGGAAACATAGACATGCAAACAAACATCCTAACAAACACACACATAGTAAAAAAAAAAAAAAAAAGAACTGTCGGCAACAGATAAAAAATGGCAAAAAGGGTGTTGATCCGAAAAAAAAGAGCAAAAAAAAGAAAGGAGGGGAAAAAGAGAAGAGAGGAAAAAAAAGTGCGTATGCGCAGGTGACGACGATTGAGAGAGAGAGAGAGAGAGAGAGAGAGAGAGAGAGAGAGAGAGAGAGAGAGAGAGAGAGAGAGAGAGAGAGAGAGAGAGAGAGAGAGAGAGACGAAGGTAGATGATAAAGATTTAAGGAATAAGACGAAATAGACACAGACTCACACACAGAGGTAGAGAGTGACGCTATAAGGAATAAGACGAGAGGCACGAAGGGAATGAGACTGCAGGGAAGGCAAGGAAAACTAGTGCATGAGGACGCAGCACCAGCAGCGCCATCTGTCCTGTTCGTGGCACAAGGCAAGGGAAGGGGCGGTGTTTAGCGCTCCTCGTCACAGGTGAAACCCCATCCAGGTGTCGCTCTTCAAAAGGTGAGGGCACTCAGGACAGGTGGGGTGAGAGTGGCGGGCCCTTGAGGCGTCAAGGAGCCACCTGTGAGGTCACCCATCCACCTGACCCGGCCAGGTGCACACAAAGGCCGCAAATGTGTACGTGAAACACACCCACGCACGCACGTACATGAATAATTGTACGTATGTGTGTATGAGTCATGTGTATATAGTATGTATGTATGTATGTATGTATGTATGTATATGAATTTGGAATGGATAGGTGAAAGAGAGAGAGAGAGAGAGAGAGAGAGAGAGAGAGAGAGAGAGAGAGAGAGAGAGAGAGAGAGAGAGAGAGAGAGAGAGAGAGAGAGAGAGAATTAAGAGTACATACTGAAATCTATATACGCACGCATGTATGCGAATTTGGAATAGAGAGAGAGAGAGAGAGAGAGAGAGAGAGAGAGAGAGAGAGAGAGAGAGAGAGAGAGAGAGAGAGAGAGAGAATTAAGAGTACATACTGAAATCTATATACATACACACGCATGTATGAGAATTTGGAATAGAGAGAGAGAGAGAGAGAGAGAGAGAGAGAGAGAGAGAGAGAGAGAGAGAGAGAGAGAGAGAGAGAGAGAGAGAGAGAGAGAGAGAGAGAGAGAGAGATTGAGCGTATATGCTGAAATAGGGTGACATTTTATCTGGGGTGTGGAGGGGTGAGGGAGATTGGGGGGAGGGAGTTAGGGAGCAAAGAGGAAGGGGGAGAGACAATTGAACCTTGGGAGGGAGGGATGGAAGGAGGAATAATAGAGAGGACTAAGGCATTATATTTGGATTACAATGAAACCAGCATGCTACCTACCCTTGCTCCTTCCCTTCCTCCCCCTTCACCCTTTTTACTCTCTCTCTC
>NC_087152.1:6830000-6832500 GCF_035594125.1 Scylla paramamosain
CGACAACTGCTCCTCCTCCTTCTCTTCCTCCTCCTCCTCCTCCTCCTCCTTCTCCACCACCACCACCACCACCACCACCACCTACTACTACTACTACCACTATTACACTATTACTACTACTTCGATCTTGCCCTCTCTTATTTTATCACGGCGCCACATAATCACCTTTCACTCGTTAATTCATCACGTCTTGCAATGGTTTAATACACATACTGGTTAAGACTCCATTTTTTCTCTCTTTCTTTTTTTTTCTTTTTTTTCTGAGTGGGTCGCCTGTGTGCCCCGCGCCGCGACGAGTGGGAGGCCGGGTCACTGGCTGGAGGTCACGGGGGCGGGGCGACCTCAATTCTCAGGCGTAAGGTCACCTTTGTTCTGATAAGTCTTTGTCTGACCCGCCGCAGTGCCACCACCACCACTACCACCACCATCACTAACATTTCTGTCTTACTTCAACACCACAACTGCCTTCATTATCACCACAATCCTCACCACCATCACTGTCTTCACCTTCAAAACCACACTTGCCGCAGTGACCACCACAGTTCCAGCCTTCACCACCAGTCTAACAGTAATGGTGAATGTGAAAAGGTGATGATCGTAGTGGAGGTTGTGGGTGGTGAGGAGACAGTGCAGGGAGGAGACGGAGGAGGAGGAGGAGGAGGCGGAGGATCGTGGAAACAAGGAAGACGAAAAGCAATATAAGGAAATGAGCTGCGAAGGAAAAACTAGCCGTAAATGAAATAAATCTATGCCAAGGAGAAATAATAGTAAATAGGATAGAAACAGAGAAGAGGGAAAATAAGGAAAAGCGTGAGAGAGAGAGAGAGAGAGAGAGAGAGAGAGAGAGAGAGAGAGAGAGAGAGAGAGAGAGAGAGAGAGAGAGAGAGAGAGAGAGAATATGTAAGAGGAATGCAGATGAGGAAAATTTGAAAATGCAGGCGAGAGTAAGGTGGAGGTGCGGAGTGACGGGGAGGGCTGGCAGGAGGGGAGGGATGGGGATGAGAAGGCTGGTGTGTGCGGGGAGGGGGAGCGTCTGGACACACCTGTCTGCTGGCTGGGCAGGTGGCATGGGCCGCGGTGACCACGCAATGGCCTCCACCTTCCTATTCTAACTGCTATTACTACTGCTGTTTTTTTGTTGCTACTGCTGGTAGTGGTGGTGGTGGTGGTGGTGGTGGTGGTGGTGGTTGTGGTACTGTTGCTACTACTGCTACTTCCAGTACTACTGCTCCTACAGCTACTACTACTACTACTACTACTACTACTACTACCACTACCACGACAATTACAACTACTATCACTTTTCTATCCACTACTCCAGCTGCTATACATGAGACTAGTAATACCATTCTTAGTACAACAGCTGCTATAACCACCACCACCACCACCACCACCACCACCACCACCACTACTACTACTACTACGACTACTTCTACCACTACTTTTATTACTAGTAGCTGCAGCCGAGTGAGAGAGAGAGAGAGAGAGAGAGAGAGAGAGAGAGAGAGAGAGAGAGAGAGAGAGAGAGAGAGAGAGAGAGAGAGAGAGAGAGAGGAGGTGTTCATCTTATGTATATCAATGCTTATATTAATAATGCTATTATTTTTCCTACTACAGTTGATGTTGCCAATACTCTTGCTCCCGCTGCTACTATTGCTACTACTACTACTACTACTACTACTACTACTACTACTACGATCACGACAACAACGACGATGGCAAATAGTAGTAGTAGTAGTAGTAGTAGTAGTAGTAGTAGTAGTAGTAGTAGTAGTAGTAGTAGTAGAGCAATATTGTAACACATGTACGTGAGATGAAATTCTCTCTCTCTCTCTCTCTCTCTCTCTCTCTCTCTCTCTCTCTCTCTCTCTCTCTCTCTCTCTCTCTCTCTCTTCCGTAATCTCCGTGGCAGCTGCAGTGCTAACTGGGGGTAAGGAGGAGGAGGAGGAGGAGGAGGAGGGGATCATGGAGGGAGGGAGGAGGGAAAGAGGAAAGGAAGGGTATAGAGAGAAAAGGGAGAGATAGAAAAAGGAAGAAGGAAGAAGGAAGTGGAACACGTATGACCATTCTCTACCTATCCCTTGTGGAAAAGTCCAATATCACAACCACTATCACTACTACTACTACTACTACTACTACTACTACTACTACTACTACTACTACTGCTGCTGCTGGCGCTGCTGCTGCTACTGTTATTACTACCATTCATATCCTTCAGTACTACGTTGAGAGAGAGAGAGAGAGAGAGAGAGAGAGAGAGAGAGAGAGAGAGAGAGAGAGAGAGAGAGAGAGAGAGAGAGAGAGAGTGTGTGTGTGTCCTAACATGTGGTGTCCTGGGCAGATCACAGTAACAGGCAGTACGCACATGAGGCAGGAGGGTCGCCTTATGTAGTATTAGAAATGCCGTATATTGTTTTTGTTTTTCCTCTCGCTTCCCACGTGAGGTGGTAAGAGTCTGCGATAAGTGGTCAATTCCCCTATGGAAAAACAGAACGCACTT
>NC_087152.1:6835000-6837500 GCF_035594125.1 Scylla paramamosain
CACGAGAAGTCCCCGCGTGACCCCAGCAATGGGGGAGCCCTGGCCAAAGACGGCCGCGGGGAGGGCTGCCGGCTGAGGGTGGAGGGCTGGGGCATGCAGTAGTAGAGTGGGTAGAGGGTGGGGGCAGCGAGACGGTGGAGGGCATGGTACACAGTGAGTGGGGGAGGTGGGGGTAAGCGGTGGTGAGGTGGTGGGGGGATGTTGTTATCCGCGAGTACTTGTCGGCACTGATAAGGCAAGATTAGGCAAGGTTAGGTCAGGATGCTTCTTGTTACTTTGAATTGTTTTCGTGCGGGCTGGGTGAGGCTCACACTCCGGCAGCAGCACCACTAGCAATTGAGACCGTGCTGTTGCTGCTGCTGCTGTGCCCCCAAACTAAGCCCAGGACTCAACTCACAGAAACCTCAACACCGAATGGGAAGCAGTAAAATTGTGTATATGGTCGGACTGGAAATGGGTTTCTTTAAAGAGCTATAGATAAAAATGTTGTATTGAATGAGTGATGTAATGAATGAATGACGATGAAGTAAAACAGCAACAGCTACACAGACGCACGCACTAAATGAATGAGAACGATCTACAGCATCAGAAAAACATATACACACACACACACACACACACACACACACACACACACACACACAGAAGGAGTGGCTGGGCATGGTGGCGTGCGGAGTAGCCAAGTTATGTAGGGTCATGCTAGACTTCCGTCGCCGTGGTGCGGGAGTCCAGGGAGCGTGTGGCGGGGGAGCGAGCAGCTGATGCGGGCTTCCCAGTGCGGGTGTGTGTATGATAGACGTGTGTGTGTGTGCATTAGTGTGTGTGTGTGTGTGTGTGTGTGTGTGTGTGTGTGTGTGTGTGTGTGTGTGTGTGTGTGTGTGTGTGTTTGTGTGTGAGTGGGGTAGGGGGGTGGGTCTGTCTTATCTGCGTATGGTTCGGAACTTGCTATTAATAATTTGTTCCACTTTCCACTCTCAGTAAAGATGCGGGAAGATTATAATGTGTCTGTCCTGTCTGGTTGTCTATTTCTGTTTGTCTGTCTGTCTTTCTGTTTGACTGTCTCTATCCGGCTGTTGGTCTGTGTAAGCCTGTCTCTATCGCTCTGTTTGCTCCCATTCCGCTTCTCTCTCTCTCTCTCTCTCTCTCTCTCTCTCTCTCTCTCTCTCTCTCTCTCTCTCTCTCTCTCTCTCTCTCTCTCTCTGTCACACACACACGGCCAGACAAGTGACCAGACATACAGACAGACAGACGGACGGACGGACACGATGAAGGAACCAAGGCGGGGCCGGGAGATGGGGGGGGGCGGTTAGGGAAAGGGAGGGGCGGCCTCGTATCTTCCGGTCGTGACAACTGAATGAATGAGTGAGTGGAGGCAGCGGCGGCGACACACTCCTCCCGCACCGCCCACCGCCTTCCCCCACACCGTGATGCACAGCCCGATACACAGCAGTTCCCTCAGGTGGACAGCCAGCAGGTGGTGCATTCCTTTCTTTATTTAAGCACATGTGGCTGGCTGGCTGACTGGCTGGCTAGCTGGCTTGCATTGCCCACCACCCGCCGCTGGACCTTCACCTCTCACACTTCCTTACCTGCCCAAACCTTCACACCACCTCCATCATGTGGATGTTGAGCAAAACGCTGTACCGGCGCCAGGCAGGCCACTCGTACAGTTTACGGTAGAGGTTCACGGCTAGTGGCTGGCCGCCGCCCCTCCGTGACCACAGCCGCCGTGCACACTACACTGCTCGCACCGGCGTGTCACGCTCTCTAGTTCACGTTTCTTGCCGTCACTGGTGCAAGCCATGCCGTCGCGTGAAGGCATCCCACTCATACTCCTAAGCCTCTTCCTCTATAAAGAATGTCATGTAAACTAGTGATTATATATATATATATAGTGATATATATATATATATATATATATATATATATATATATATATATATATATATATATATATATATATATATATATATATATATATATATATAATCACTAGTTTACATGACATTTTTTATAGAGGAAGAGGCTTAGGAGTATGAGTGGGATATATATATATATATATATATATATATATATATATATATATATATATATATATATATATATATATATATATATGCAAACAAAGTGATGCATCACAAGAAGTTTAAAAAAATAAGGTTTAAATAGACGACCACAAAAACCAGAGGAAGTGGGAGTCGCTTCAGGGTAAAAGAAGATAAAAAACGTCAAGATTCCTCCACTCCGAGACTGAACAAAACTGCCATCATAATTTGCAGTACAACACATGCATGAGGCAGAGGACGTGATGGAGACGCGTAACAGGAACACACCAAGGAGAACATCGCCTTGTCCACGTGTCACACGAAACCTGTACCAACAGCACGGCGGCCCCGAGAGAGAGAGAGAGAGAGAGAGAGAGAGAGAGAGAGAGAGAGAGAGAGAGAGAGAGAGAGAGAGAGAGAGAGAGAGAGAGAAATACATGTACGCATAAACAGAA
>NC_087152.1:6842500-6847500 GCF_035594125.1 Scylla paramamosain
GTTGGGTCTTGTCACTGCCAGAGCCTGAGTTATGCAAAGTTGTGAGGTAATTAGAGGGTCTCAGCGTCGTGGATAATAGTAGCAGTGTTCTCTGTTGTTCCTCCCCGTGTTGCCTTTGATGTGTCGCCTTCTTCTTCACGTCTTATTGCCCCTCCTTCACTTCACTATTGATAATGCTCGCTTCACTTCACACTACCACCAAGTTATTTTATTATTATTTTTTCTATCGTGTCCTGTTTCCTACTTTGTCCTGTGAACGTATGCAACTATCTCACCGGGATCTAACTTAACTTAACCTAACATAACCTAATCTAACCTAATCTAACCAGACCTGACCGGATCTAGCTTAACTAACCAAACCTAACCAGACCTAGCGTAAACTAACCTAACATAACCTATCCAAGCCAAACTTTATCGCAACCTAAGTCAAATACAACCTAACCTATCTTAACGTAAAGTAACCTAACCTAACCACTTTACTCCGCAGTGTTATTAGTTTGATTGTTAGTATGGCTTCGCTTCCAGCTCAGCAAAATGGCCTGATGCAAATAGTGGAGTATAATTTCGAACGTATCACTGGCAGTAACAGGAAGGATCAAGTTCTCCTAACCTTTCAGTCCCTGTAGTTATATTTTCGCTAGGTAAAATCGTGCAGTGTTACCCAGACATAATAACAAGCATCAAGCCGTCATTGGCAGTCGAAGGATAGACTTACTTTACAATGTCTTTGCATGTTTGTTTTAACTTCTACTCTATCGTTTTTTTTTTACTGCAACATTAATAGTAATGTGATAGTAAATATTACGTTAGGTCACTTAAGTTTCTGTTTTCTAAAGCGCCTTAGCCTATCAGTTTAAGTCTCTACTCTAAAATTTTCACTACAATCAATAGTTCAATAAGTGTTAGTTTTCGCTAGTCTCCGTTTAAAGTTCTTCATTGCAGCCAGTAGTGAAGTCAAGTGATATAAAGTATGTGGGTTTGGCAGCACGCTCAGCTCCGTCACCTACATAAGCCTGAGTCTCGGGTGGGAATGGAGTGTCTTCTTGTCATGCAGCACAGGTCCCACGGCGGTATTCGGTCAGAGTCACAACAGTTTACCTTCCCATGTTTCCCGTTACATCTCGCATTCATCGACCAGTTCCCAAGAGAAGCTGGGTGGCCTGTGTGTGCTTGTGCTCCATCCCAGCCTTGCACCTGTCCTCGCCACAGCACTGCACTACCACACCGCCACGCCGCCACACCACGGGGACGCAAGGAATGTAATGGCGGCAGAGCAATACTGGACGTAACATCTAGATCATATATTTTTAAAAACTTCGCTCTCTCATTGGAAATATCCTTAAAAGGGCATACAGATGAGCACTTCCGTTTTCTTCGGTATTTTTCTAATTGATGATGCGGAATACTTGTCAGACCATCACTAGAATCATGGAAACACCCTTGAAAATTGTAATAATAAAAAAAAAAAAATTCCGCTACGGGTGAACAACTGGATGTAACTGAAATAACACGCTGAAATACTCGAGAGTACTTAGGTGTCATACAGAACTGCACACTTTACTCTGCATTAATTTTCGTTAGTGTATTAAAGCTAAGACGCGACACAGATACAGATTAACCTGTTTCATTTCCCGACAACATTTTTAGTTCAGATTTCTCCTTGACATGAAAATCAATAAAAAAAAAAAATAAAAAAAATGACAACTCAACTCTCGCCCTAATTTCTCTTTCCCATCGATCAGCATCTTAATTTGGTCTCAAAGAAACTTCCAACATCGATATGATAAGTTAATTTCTTGATCTACACTCGATGTCGACTACAGTGAAGGCGAGAATACTCATTTCCTCTCATCTTCACTAATTCCTGTGCTGGCGTGCGCATAAAAAGAGCCTCCTGATTAAAGGCTGATGATAAGCTCCGTCAAATGCGCTCAGAAAACCGACAAGTTCACTGAGCAGAGACAGTCAGCATTTTACACTTGATTGCATGATGCGCCCGAGGAAGGAAATCAGCTGTCTACCGCCCTCGCACCATGTGGCTCCCCGACTCGTCTGCAAACTTCAGGAACTCTTCATCCCACTCAGAAGGATGCGCCGCCCAGCATCCTGCCCCTCATCGCTTGTTGTGGTGGTGATATGGCCCCTGCGTTCCCTCCACTTTCTAGATACCACGATGATCACAACGATTCCTCATCATAGCATACTTTTTTTTTTTCTTTTTTTTCCGGACTGGTTTGACCTACATTCCTCAGCGTTACGTGTATTTTATCTGCTTACTTATTTGTATTTAGTTTTTTCTTTCTTTTTTTTTTATAGGATTGAGTCAAGCGCTTTTAATACCAAATCCTCATATATTTCTTTCATCTTATGCACGTATATTAATTTTACTTGCGTACGTACAGAATTTGTACACGTTTGTTCTGGTAATACATTCCATTGATGCACTGGTGTGTGTGTGTGTGTGTGTGTGTGTGTGTGTGTGTGTGTGTGTGTGTGTGTGTGTGTGTGTGTGTGTGTGTGTGTGTGTGTGTGTGTGTGTGTGTGTGTCCGGATATTAATCTATAAACACACTGGCACTATTACAACGAAATAAAGAAAAAATGAAGTGAAAAAAAAAAAGTTCAGGCTGCCTCTCTCCATTCCCGACACGCGCCGAGGCCTTCCGGTTGTGTAGCGTTTCTGTGGCGTCCTCGGTCTCATTAAAACTGGAGTCTCTCAATATAACCTCCACTTCCTCCTCGGGTCCTGGTTCCGGGTCAGTGCGGGCGCCGGGCTGCCTTCAGTTCACCACCGCTTCTCTTCCAGGCGCCTACAACCAGACATTTTTTTTTACCGTTTCCCTTCACTGAATATTCCCTAAAACATAGCAAAGTCTCCTAAATGTTCTTTTTTTTTTTTCTTTTTTTTTATGTAAGAAGGCATCGGGTCTAGGGCAAAAAAAAAAAAAAGGTAAAAAAATGTTGTTCATCACCGTTTTCTTCAACATTCTCTAAAATATCGGAAATCTTACAATCGTTTGTTTTCCTTGTCTTCTGGGATCCTACACAAAACTTCTTAACCGCCTCCCCCTTCATTAAACGTTCCCTAAAATTCTTAAAGACTTCTAAATGTTTGCCTTTCTCTGCCTGTTCATCACCGCCTGTTATCCAAGAACCATCACGCGACACCTCTTAACACCCTTCATTGACCATCCCTTCAGCGTCTGTCCTCTCTCCAAGCCTTCCTGTGCATCACCTTCCGTCTTGTACGAGCATTTACACGAGGTCTATTTTCCCTTATACTTGCATTCTCTTATGACTCGTTGCACGGCTTCTAAATATCTGTTTCTTTGCGTATCGCTGTTATATTCCTGTCTGTTCCTTCCTGTCTTATACGAGCATTTACAGGACGTGAATTTACTTACTTCCCCATCTTCCCCCTTTATACCTGAGTTCCTTTACACCAGACTATTCCAGGTCTTCCAAATAGTTGCCTCTCTTTGCTTATCCTTGACGCTTCCACCGTACAGGACTCCCCCGCTCCGTCTCGGCAGTTCAACGCTTCCTCCTGCGTCCTGTTGAGCGCACCTTGAACCCCGCCACGGCTACCTGCACCGACCACCACCAGCGGGGCCTCGCAGCCTTGGCATGCGGCGCTGACGGCGGGTTTTTGAGCGACGGTCGTGACATGATGACGACGACGAGAAGGGAAAGGCTGAGGAGGAGGGAGGGAGGGTGGTGGAAGGAGAAATGTGGGGAGGAGTGGGGGAGGAGTAGGATGAGGAATGGAGTGGGCCAGCAGCAAAAATCTTATTGACTTCTAACAAGAATACTCGCTTAAGTAGACAGACTAGTGTGAATGCAGGACAGAACACAACACAGGGGAAGAAGGATGAGAAGGAGAAGAGAGGAGGAGTAAGAAGAAAGAAAGAAAACTTAAAGGGAAGACGATGACAACAATGACGATGATGATGACGATGACAGTGACTACGATGATGATGATGATAATAATAATAATAATAATAATAATAATGATATTAATAATAATAATAACAACAACAATAAACTTCAACATTACCATTACCATCACTATCATTATCATATTAACACCGCGACGCACTTCTGCCACAATCACCACCATCATCACCATCACTATCACTATTAAAACAACCACTATTAAAACTCAAACACAGACGCACTCACAAAAAAGAAGAAGAGGGAGAAGCGTCACTCTTAATACAGCGGCAGTCGGTCTCAATGGCGAATGTATTTGAATAGGGAAAGAGGATTGGCGGCGGATCAAAGGCAGCCATCAGTTATCCCATGATGGTGGCGGGGTGGCGGAGGCGGCGGCGGCGTGGTGGCGGTGTCAGGGATAGCTCGGGGCATGGGGGTCAGTGGCGGCGGCGGCGGCGACGACGATGATGGTGGTGGTGGTAGTGGTGGTGGTGGTGGTGGTGACGACGGAGGCGGAGGCGGCGACGAAGGAAGGGACTTTTTATTACCCAACCAAGTGGACGGCAACAGGCGCCGCATCCTGTTCAAGTTGCCGATCTGATATTTATTGGGTTCATTTGTGTGGCCTATTACAGGTTGGCGGTGATGTATGGCGGCCTGCAGGGAGGGAGGCAGGCAGGGAGGCAGGGAGGGGGCAGGCCGGCAGGAGGAGGCGGGGGGAGATCCGCGCGTGATGCGTGAGTTTTTAAAGGTAGTGAATGAAAGGTGTATTGTGTGGGTTGTGTACAGCTACAACTACATAAACTGCTGCTACTGCTGCCACTAGTAGTAGTAGTAGTAAGTAGTAGTAGTAGTAGTAGTAGTAGTAGTAGTAGTAGTAGTAGTAGTAGTAGTAGCATCAGTAAAGGTAGCAGTAGCAATAGTACTAACAGTAGAAGGAAGAGGAGAAAACAGTTCATGTCGTACTAGTAGTAGAGATAGAAGTGTGTGTGTGTGTGTGTGTGTGTGTGTGTGTGTGTGTGTGTGTGTGTGTGTGTGTGTGTGTGTGTGTGTGTGTGTGTGTGT
>NC_087152.1:6852500-6862500 GCF_035594125.1 Scylla paramamosain
TATCAAGAGCATCACAGGACATAGACACATATTAGTAGCAGTGGCGAGGGTGGTGGTGGTGGTGGTGGTGGTGGTGGTGGTAATTTTAGAGGAGATTACAAGGGATTTCAAACAGCAAGCCCCTCAGGTTCTTGCTATCGGATGCAGCGCCTTGTTTAATTTTCGCAACGCAGAGAAATAGGGATAAACTAACTGACGGTCAAAGAAAAGGGGAATCTGAGGCTACTGGTGTTCGTGAGAGAGATGATTTATGCTTATTGGCGCCGTTTGTGTAGTGCAGAAATGGAGGCACAGCGTGGAGTATAGTAGTAGTAGTAGTAGTAGTAGTAGTAGTAGTAGTAGTAGTAGTAGCACTCATTCTAACATTACCTTCAGTACTTCCACCACAGAAACAAACTAACAAAAAAAAAAAAGCCAGCGTAGGTAAGAGTGACATACAAAGCACACTTCCATACGACCCACAGCAAAACAAGGTTCCCAAGTACCCAATCTGAGCACTTGCAAGGGAGGTAATCATTGTCGCATAACACAGACGAAGATACGCAGTTCTAACTTTCATGGGGCATTACTGTAGCACCCTAAGATCCCCCACAAACTAAGGATCTTACAGCAATGCCTCTAGGAGCGTTTACGTGAGCCATCAGCTTGTGAATGCAAAGGTGAGGAGGGAGTGATCACAGGCCTCGATCAAAGAGAAAGACAAGGAAAGAGAATGGAATGTTTTGCAGCGTAGGTGTTGAGAGAGAGAGAGAGAGAGAGAGAGAGAGAGAGAGAGAGAGAGAGAGAGAGAGAGAGAGAGAGAGAGAGAGAGAGAGAGAGAGAGAGAGAGTATGAAGGCGCCAAGTATCCAATAACAAAAATTATCAAATAAGAGTAACAGTAGAAAGATAACACGACGTGATGAGGTCACATACTAAGGGTTACAAAAATCAAGTAACACACGACACACTATAACACACAAGCCAGTAAATACAGTCCTTTTCCTACCCAAAGAAAGAAAAAAATGAGTGCAAAAGATGTCAAGGTGGAATTAAAAGCAGTTCCCGAAATTCAAATGTTCAGAATCTTTACAAATCATAGAGAGACTTAATTTGTTTCCTTCCTTAACCTTACAGCACATGACAGCTCTCGACCACCACACCCACAGGCAGGCACATTAACCCATCCAGTACACAATATTTCTACACTTGGTAAAACTGTTGGTCAGAATGAACTGGACATTGATGTAATTATTAAAGGCGACTAAGAGATGATTTCTAGCCATTTTGATTGAAGAAATTGTCATGTAAACTTCATAAGATCAAATTGCATCGATAATATAATACAACAGATGTCATGGTACTGAATGGGTTGAAAGGAAACAAACTCTCATACATAATAACATAGATGTGATGTACGAGACTTACCTATCTTTCTCTACGCCTTCACTGGTCTTTCTTAGCCTGTGTTCCTTATTGTTAGATAAAGAAGTTGATCTCTACACATTCTCTCTTATTATGTCTTAGTATTCACACGTCTAATACCTACCCAAAGTTACTCCAGATTTCCTTAACTCCTCATGCCATCACACCACAGACTCAGACTCACTCCCAACCACTACACACACACACACACACTCACACAACAATACCTACACACCCCACACCACTTAATTTCAATACTCACTTCAACATTACAAGTCTTCATTAACCAACCTACACTCTCTCTCTCTCTCTCTCTCTCTCTCTCTCTCTCTCTCTCTCTCTCTCTCTCTCTCTCTCTCTCTCTCTCTCTCTCTCTCTCTCTCTCTCTCTCTCTTTAGACACTCCAACACCATGATCCCAAACACACACACATACACGCACACACACAACACACACCAAAACACCAAAACATCAGGTAAAGATTCACATACCGGAGGCTGCATCATCACGATCATTTCATCAGGCACCACGGGGTCGACTCACGGGGGCGGCGGCGGTGGGGAGAGGGGCGCCACCCACGCACCAACACACCTGGAGGAGGAAAGAGAGGAGGGGAGTGAGTCTTAGTGTTACCTGGGGGACGGGCGGCAAGGTAAACGAAGACACTGAGTACTGGGTGCAGACGGGGAGCGAAAAAAGGGAAAGGGTGTAGAGTGTCAGTATATGGGTGGCAAGGGGAAGAAGGGAGGGGGGACTGATTAAAATAGAATCTCCCTAGATAACTCGTCAGTTTTGCACCCGTCCTCTCCCTACCTTCCCTCTCCCTCTCCCTCCCCTCACTGCACACTCTGGGAGAGCTTTCCCCTCGCACTCCTCCACGACACAAATAGGCGATAGCAAAAATAGCACGGCAGATGACCTTCGTAAAACCGTGCACCGTCAGGGACTTGCCTTGCTTCGCCTTGCCTCGACTTCACCCCCCATTCCCGCCTCAACACTCTCCTTGTCCCTCAAAAATACACCGTATATATATACACACACACACACACACGTCATCTCTCTCTCTCTCTCTCTCTCTCTCTCTCTCTCTCTCTCTCTCTCTCTCTCTCTCTCTCTCTCTCTCTCTCTCTCGTGTGTGTCTGTTTATTCTATTTTTGTTCGCGTGAACGAGGTGGAAAATGGAAAGAGGCAAGGGAAGAACATAATGAAGGGAGGAAAAGGAAAAAAAAAAGAAGGGATGGGAATAGGAGACGGAGGAAGAGAAGAGAAGGCAAGGGAAGGAAAGATAATGTAAACAGCAAATGAAAATGAAGAGAAAGCAAGGCAAGGGGGGAGAGAGAGAGAGAGAGAGAGAGAGAGAGAGAGAGAGAGAGAGAGAGAGAGAGAGAGAGAGAGAGAGAGAGAGAGAGAGAGAGAGAGAGAGAGAAAAAAGGAAAGGAAGGGAAATCGTAAAGAATATGATGAGAAAACAAGGTAAGGGAAAGGAAGGGAAGGGAAGGGAGAGGAAGTAAAAGGAAGGGGAAGCAAGAGAAGGAAAGAGAAGAGAAGCAAAGGGATGAGAAGGGAAGGGAAGGAGAGGGAAAGAGAGTAGTAGGGAGAGACGTCTGCTTTTCCTTTCCTAATCTTGTTTGCAGGATCGTGGAGGCGGTGAGGAAATTTCTTCAAAACAAACTGCTAACGCCCTTTACTGCGCGCACATACACACACACACACACACATCAAGCATGACCCACAAAAAAAAAAAAACTCCAAACGATAAAACCAAAAACACATACATACACACGAAAAAAAAAATAAATAATAATAATGCGGTTTAAAAATATAAATGCATAACGAAAACCAGCAAAAGATAAGAAAATAGACGTCCGGGAGTGATGATGACAATAATTGCACTGATAATGATGATGCGGCAGAGGCATTGCGAGGGGCGACGTGACGTGACGTGATGTGATGTGACGTGATGTGGTGGCGGTGTCGACTTGCGTGTAGGTGTGTGCAGGTAACGGAGCGTGGTGATGACGATGGTGATGATAATAGTACGACTTATGGTGATTATGGGGGGATCTCACGCTAAACATAGGGTAACATAACCACGAGAATTGTAATACCGTGTTAATAATTACATGATAAATGGTGAAGATGATAGTAGAAATGGTGGTGGTGGTGGTGTCCGGTGGTATTACGCTAAAAATAGAGCAATGACGCCATGATAACTCTAATACGTAATAGCAGCAGTACCGTGTTAATAATTACATGACGATAAAAAGTAATGTTAATGGCAGTGGTGGTGGTGCTGTTGGTGGTGATGATACTGCGACTAATGGTGATGCTCTGGGATATCAAGCTAGAATGAATGTGATTACACCATGATAACTGCAATGCGTAATGACAGAAGTACCTTGTTAATAACTGAAAGACGTTAAAAAGCAATGGTGATGGCAGTGATGGTGATGGTGCTGATATTGCTACGACTAATGGTGCTGATCATGATAAAAAAAAACAAAATGGTGTAACATAACCTTGATAACTAACTGTAATACGTAATTGCAGCAGTACATTTTAATAATTACATGACAATACACCACTTGCAGCTTCCCTAATTCCCTTACGATCTTATAAACAAAACAAAAAAAAAATAATAATAATAATGGTAGCGAGAGCTGTGGTGGTGGTGATGGTGATGATGGTGCAATACTACTCACGACAACAACCACGAAGCAGCGATACAACACCATACGCATAAAATGACAATAAAACGTAAAAATGATGATGACCAAGCGACGGCGATGAAAGCTAAGGAGAAAATTCAGATCCCAAAGCTCGGTTAAGAAAAAAAAAAAAAAAAAAATGATAGGTTGGACATTGTATACAACTAGTAGGTAACCTCCATCAGCGGGGAAGAATGCAGCGCTACTTCTACCCTCCCCTCTCCCTCCTCCCCCCAAGCTAGTAAAAGGGCGGGGGAAAGGGAGGGGGAAATAATATGCAGTAGTAGTAGTAGTAGTAGTAGTAGTAGTAGTAGTAGTAGTAGTAGTAGTAGTAGTAGTAGTAGTAATAGTGGGGATGGTGGTGGCGATAGTTGTTGTTGTGATTGATAATGGTAGTGGTGGTAGTATTAGTGAAAAAGGAGGAGGAGGAGGAGGAGGAGGAGGAGGAGGAGGAGGAGGAGGAGGAGGAGGAGGAGGAGGAGGAGGAGGAGGAGGCGGACGAAAACGAGGAGTAGGAGGTCAAGTAGTAGTAGTGACAGTAGTAGTAGTAGTAACAGCAGTAGTAGTAGTAGTAGAAGTAGTAATAATGGCACCAGCAGCAGCAGCACGAGGGGAAGGGGGTGGGGGAGGCGCGGGAATACACACATACATACATAATGGTTGCACGCTAAGGCGGTGACGCGGCATGAACAGGAAATACAGGAATGCGACGAGGCGTGGAATGTTTTGGACAGTGGATGGAGTGTCTTCTTGCTGCCCCTACCCCCCTCCCGCCCCCCGCACTAACCCCCCCAAAACCCACTTAACACCCTCCCCCCGCTCCTCCTCCTCCTCCTCCTCCATCTCCCGTTCCTCCTTCGCCTACTCTTCCTCCTCCTCCTTCTCCTCCTCCACTTCTAACAACCAACCTCTCATAACTACTACTGACCTTTCCACCCCTTTCCAGCATCACAAATCCACTTTACTCCCTCAATCCACATTCCTGAACCCCCTTTCATCATAGAGCCATCCCTCCACCACCATTACCATCACTACCACCATCATAGCCTTCCACCTTTCATAACTACTGACCTTTCCACCCCTTTCTAGTATTACAAATCCACTTTACTTCCTTAATCCACATTTTTCACCACTCCCATCATAGACGCAACCATCCATCACCACCACCACCACCACTACCACCATTACCACAGTCATAACCTTCTCCTTCATGCCACCAGACACCACAGCCACTCTCCACCCACCACTGTTATAGATAAATGGTGTCCCTTCGCTCCTACAACCACTGCCAGTTCTGCATGCAAGCACCACGCCCTGCACTCCAATTATCATAACTCCGGCACATCCACCACCCGCCCTTATCCAACTATGTATGCACTGTACCCGCCTGTCTGTCTGTCTCTCCTCCACTCTGTACCTCATCACTATCAGCAATTACACACTTCAGGTCATCATTATTATCATTATTATTATCGTCCTCTATGGTTCTACTACAGCACACGATAATATTCTCCAGTCATCTTCTTCGGTTCCTCGTCTACGAGTATTTCAATTAATCTCCATTCAGCAAAATCTTCTTACTCGTTTACTCGCATCTTATCTTCCCCAAGTCCTCAGTCTGCTTTGCCATGTTTTGAAGTTACTGAAGTTGTCATTCTGTTACTCCACTCTTTTTTTTTTTTAGTAGGAGGGACACCGATCAAGGGCAACAATAATTCAATAAATAAAAAATAAAAAATAAAAAAAAAGGCCCACTGAGATGCCGGTCCCCGAATATGGTCCGAAGCGGTAGTCAAAAAATGGAGGATAAGAGTCTTGAAACCTCCCCTCTTGAAACAGTTCAAGTCATAGGAAGATGGAAATACAGAAGCAGGCAGGGAGTTCCAGAGTTTACCAGAGGGATGAATGATTGATAATACAGTTAACTCTTGCATTAGAGAGGTGGACAAAATAAGAGTGAGAGAAAGAGGAAAGCCTTGTGCAGCGAGGCTGCGGGAGGGGGAGGCATGCATATAGCAAGATCAGAAGAGCAGTTAGCATGAAAATAGCGGTAGAAGATAGCATGAGATGCAACATTGCGGCGACGAGAGAGAGGCTCAAAACAGTCAGTTAGAGGAGAGGAGTTGATAAGACGAAAAGCTTTTGACTCTACCCTGTCTAGAAGAGTTGTATGATTGGAACCCCCAAAGATATGTGAAGCGTACTCCATACATGGACGGATAAGACCCCTGTACAGAGTTAGCAGCTGAGACGGTAAGTAGAGCTGTCGGAGACGTCACAGAACGACTAACTTCATAAAAGCTGTTTTAGCTAGAGATGAGATGTGAAGTTTCCAGTTCAGATTATAAGTAAAGGACAGACCGAGGATGTTTAGTGTAGAAGAGGGGGACAGTTGAGTGTCACTGAAGAAGAGAGGATAGTGGTCTGGAAGATTGTGTCAAGTTGATAGATGGAGGAATTGAGTTTTTGAGGCATTGAACAATACTAAGTTTGATCTGCCCCCATCAGAAATTTTCAATCACTATCTGTTCAGTAAATGTACTTATTTATTTTTTTTTTCAGTCGATCTACAAGTATGTACAAGTGACCCAACTAAATCCTTGTCCATTATAGTTTCTCTTATAAGGTTTGCAAGATCTGTCGGCATCTTATATTACGTCAGGTTAGGATAGACTACTTGTGTGCTGTGAGAGAGAGAGAGAGAGAGAGAGAGAGAGAGAGAGAGAGAGAGAGAGAGAGAGAGAGAGAGAGAGAGAGAGAGAGAGAAATAACCTAACTTAACCCAGTCAAAAAAAAAAAAAAAAAAAAAAGCCAGGGTTGCTGCTCTTTATAATGATCCGCTGTTCCCTCGCTTCACCGTGCACTGCCTGCCTGCACATCCGCCACAAACCTCAACACACGCAATAATCCCAGTATTTCCAAACACTACGGATCATTTTTCAAAGCCAAACAGAGATTAGTCGTGTTCTGAGTGTTTTCTCCGTCAATGATATGAGATCCTTACTGAACTGTCTCTCATGAAAACACCGGAACTTTCCCTAGAGATACGACGCAGGAACCTTTCAGAAAACACCACTATAATCTCGAAAACACACTTGAAAACATCATTAATTTCCAGTAAAAGTGTTAGAAGCACAGATGAGAAGCCGAAACGTTTGAGAATGGGGTGTCTTTTCCTCGCCTCGTCCTTCCATTCCAAGCTCAGCCTGTATTCTGAAACGCTCTGCTGTCTCACCACGACTGTTTTCAAAGGCCACAGAGATGATTACCCGGATTCTCAAGAGTACTTCTCCTCTTGATAATGCAGAAATCTTGTTGATCTGTCACTAGAACCATAAAAATATCCTTAAAAAACCCGTGTAACATCAACTGCTACAGGCTTTTGAATGTAGTGGAGGTGCAGCGCAGATGTGTTTCAGAATGTGGTCCTCTACTGCAGCCTGTCATCACTCCTGCCTCGTCTTTCTTCAGTGCCATCTTAAAAAAGTCTCGTCTTTACCCATACCTGACTTACTCTACCTTATATACAGTCATCTACGAGTGTATATCACCGTAAAAGCATCATTCATTTACTCATTCATTCTCTCTCTCTCTCTCTCTCTCTCTCTCTCTCTCTCTCTCTCTCTCTCTCTCTCTCTCTCTCTCTGATACTATACGTACTAGATTTTCGGTTATGTGAAGAATAGCGAGAGAGAGAGAGAGAGAGAGAGAGAGAGAGAGAGAGAGAGAGAGAGAGAGAGAGAGAGAGAGAGAGAGAGAGAGAGAGAGAGAGAGTTGGGGGGCACATACTTCTCTCTCCTCCAAAGTAGTTACACCACTTTTCCTCCCCCTGCCTCTCCTCCCCCCTCCATCCCCCCCACCACCTCCATTCCACCTGCAATCAACCTTCCCTTCCCTCCCCCCTCCCTCTCCCTCTCCCTCTCCCCTTCCATGCTCTCCACCTCATTCCTCCTTCACTTACACCATCTCTCACCCCTTCCTCTTCCCCTTCTCTCCTCCTCCTCCAACCGCAAGCGTGCCTATCTTCCCCTTCCCCCCTTCCCCTCTTCCTCTGCTTCCCCCTCCCGCCCCCTCCCCCCGCAATGCACCGGAAATGCCTCAAATTATTCCTGCAACATTCCAAGGCTTACTACTATTCCCGCTGAGGAGTTGGGAGAGAGGATGACGGAGGGAGAGGGAGAGGGAGAGGGAGAGGGAGAGGGGGAGAGGGGGAGGGAGGCGGGTGAAGTGCGGGGAGGAGGAATAGACGGGGGGAAAGTATGCTGATTCCACCTCCCCCTCCAACTCTCTCTCTCTCTCTCTCTCTCTCTCTCTCTCTCTCTCTCTCTCTCTCTCTCTCTCTCTCTCTCTCTCATACACACCAATCCACTTCCTTCTTCTTCTTCTCGCCCTCTTTCCTAGTCACTGCTTTCATTTTTCTTCTATATCTCCTTCCTTCCTTCCTCCTCCTCCTCCTCCTCCTCCTCCTCCTCCTCCTCCTCCTCCTCCTCCTCTTCCTCCTCCTCCTCCTGTTGCTGCTGCTCCCTCCCACAGCCGCGTCAGGAGCGCCGCACCACCTCACGAGGGACATGGCGGCAGTGGCGGCGACCTGTCCCATGCTAGTTGAGAATGAATGAAATGTTGAATGACACACTTCCTTCTCTCTCTCTCTCTCTCTCTCTCTCTCTCTCTCTCTCTCTCTCTCTCTCTCTCTCTCTCTCTCTCTCGTCATCAGCGTCACCGTCACATGTATTACCATCGTGAAGGACCTTGACGTGACCTTGTCGGGGCACGGCGACCTTGTTCCTATGTGACCTTGTGCCACGCCGGACAGAGGACACAGTCGCGGTCGGGCAGGTGACCTCGTTCGGGCGCCGATAAAACCAAGGCTGGCGGTGGCGACCTTGCGTGAGGCCGCAGGAAATGCCCTCCCTCCTGAGGGGGGTGACGGGACGCCAGGTAATGGGGGATTGAATCACCTCCACCTCTGCTTCATTTCTTTTTCGCGGAACGTTCACTAAGATGAGGTGAGGGAGGGAGGGAGGGAGGGAGGAAGGGAGGGAAAGTGGGGAGCAGGGGTGAGGAAAGGAATGTGATTGTGACGGAAGTGTTGTTCATTTTCACCTCAGCAACGCGAGGCTGGCGTCCACTGCCGGGAATACTGAACACACAGCAGCGAAATGCCACGGCGCGGCCCACGGAGGCACGGTGTCGTCGGCAGCCCGTCAGCGGCAACAGGAGGCAGGTGACGGCGGCCGCCAGCCACACGCAGGGGGCAACGACCCGGTGGTGGCAGTGGTGGTGGTGGTAGTGGTGGTGGTATGTGTGTGGCAGACCATGGCGGTAGAGGCAGAGGTAGCAGCGGTGGTGGTGGTGGTGGTGGCGGTGTGGCGAGGCGGGGTAATGGATGCAGTCATGTATAGGTTATTGTGGCAGAGGTAGCAGCAGCTTTGCTTGGGGTGGCGCTGGAAATTCCGAGGTACAAGATGGCAGTACTAGCGGCAGCCTTCATGAGGGGAAGAGGGTCTACTGTGGCGGTGTGGCGCGGGCCGGTGTGGTGAGCTGTGGTGAGGCGTGGTGCAGCCAAGTGTGATGTGGTGCAGTGTAGTGGTGATGGTAGTGAGGCGGAGAACAGTACTAGTAGTGGTTGTAGTTTTACTAGTGATGGTAGAGGTAGTGACTGCGGTAGAATACGAGGAGGAGGAGGAGGAGGAGGAGGTAGTAGTAGTAGTAGCAGTGGTGGTGGTGGTGGTGGTGGTGGTGGTGGTGGTGGTGGTGGTGGTGGTGGTGGTCAGGCCGGGCACATTCCCCACATGCCAAAACTTCCTCTGCTCAGCTGACCTTACAAGGAATGCCGCTTCTCGTCCTGTTGCAAGTCAGCTGCCTCCGCTAGTCCGCGGCGGCGGTGGC
>NC_087152.1:6870000-7005000 GCF_035594125.1 Scylla paramamosain
TTCTTTTTTTTATCCTTTTTATCGTTGGGTTCTTTTCACTTTTTTCTCCTCCTTTCTTTATTTTTTTCCCTTGTAACATGTGGACGAGAGAGAGAGAGAGAGAGAGAGAGAGAGAGAGAGAGAGAGAGAGAGAGAGAGAGAGAGAGAGAGAGAGAGAGAGAGAGAGAGAGAGAGAGAGATCGCATCAGCCACGTAGAGAACGGTGTTTGCTGGCTGTGATGTAGTAATGTGGTGTGTGTGTGTGTGTGTGTGTGTGTGTGTGTGTGTGTGTGTGTGTGTGTGTGTGTGTGTGTGTGTGTGTGTGTGTGTGTGTGTACGTTGTAGAACTGGGAAATGTTACCACTGAAGGAACGGTGGTGGTGGTGGTACTAGTGATGGTGGTGGTATAGTAGTAGTAGTAGTAGTAGTAGTAGTAGTAGTAGTAGTAGTAGTAGTAGTAGTAGTAGTAGTAGTAGTAAGAAGAAGAAGAAGAAGAAGAAGAAGAAGAAGAAGAAGAAGAAGAAGAAGAAGAAGAAGAAGAAGAAGAAGAAGAAGAAGAAGAAGATGATGATGATGATGATGACGATGATTATGAGAAGGATGAGGAGAGCAGTAGCAACTCTAGTAGTAGTAGTAGTAGTAGTAGTAGTAGTAGTAGTAGTAGTAGTAGTAGTAGTAGTAGTAGTAGTAGCAGTAATAGTAGTAGTAGTAGTAGTAGTAGTAGTAGTAGTAGTAGTAGTAGTAGATATGATAGAATATTCATGCCCCGCCCCGCACATCCCATCCCTGCTCCGCCCCGCCACGCACATCCCACGCGCACACTCCACCATTACCCCGCCCCACACACCCCACCCCTGCCCCGCCCAGCACATACCACACCTGCCCCGCCCCGCTCCGCACACACCACTTCTGCCCCGCTCCGCCCCGCACCCCCATCCCTGTCCCACCCCGCTCCCGCACACACCACCCGTGCCCCGCCCCGCCCCGTTCACCCTCCCTGGCCCCCGAAGGCTCCACGTGCTCACCTCGACCCCATAAGGAAGAGGAGGAGGAGGAGGAGGAGGAGTACGAGGAGGAGAGGAGGATCAAAAACCATAGAGGGCAGGATAGGAAAGAAGGAAAAGGCAAGGCAAGGCAGTGGAGAGAGAGAGAGAGAGAGAGAGAGAGAGAGAGAGAGAGAGAGAGAGAGAGAGAGAGAGAGAGAGAGAGAGAGAGAGAGAGTAGGAAGGGTCTTCTATACTCTACAGTGGGTAAGGACGCATCTCCCTCTCCTTTAGATGTCTTTAGGATCTCTCTCTCTCTCTCTCTCTCTCTCTCTCTCTCTCTCTCTCTCTCTCTCTCTCTCTCTCTCTCTCTCTCTCTTTATTACGTCATCAGAAGGTTAAGACATCAGCGGCTAAGGCGGTCACGTTATTCTTCCTTGGATTAGAGAGAGAGAGAGAGAGAGAGAGAGAGAGAGAGAGAGAGAGAGAGAGAGAGAGAGAGAGAGAGAGAGAGAGAGAGAGAGAGAGAGAGAGAGTGGGGGGGCTGAGCACTATGGAGTGAAAGAAGGGAAAAGAAAAGACTGGAGAGAGAGAGAGAGAGAGAGAGAGAGAGAGAGAGAGAGAGAGAGAGAGAGAGAGAGAGAGAGAGAGAGAGAGAGAGAGAGAGAGAGAGAGAGAGAGAGAGGGACGGAGGGAGGGATTGAGTAAGTCAGGGAGGGAGGGAGAAGACAGGGAGGGAGAGTAATGAAAGGAGGGGGCAGGGCAGGGGGTCGGATGGATAGAGAGGAGAGTAGGAAGAGAGAGACGGGGGGCATGGATGGAGAGCTGGGTGGCGGGGAGGAGTCGGGGTGTGGGAGGGAGGGGGAGTAGTGAGAGGAGGAGGGAGGGAGGGATGGAGGAAGGGAAGGAGGGAGGAAGAATCTTTCATGGAGGGGCCTCCAAAGGGTGCACCGACAGAAGAAGGAAGTGAGAAAAGGAGGGAGAAAGGAGGGCAAGGGACCGCCATGAAGGGGCCACGAGAGGGAGGCACGGAGGAAGGGAGGAAGGGAAGGAAAGACGAGGGAGGGACGAATGGAGGCCGAATGAAAGAAAGAAGGGGAGTAAATAAAAATGTGTATAGGGCAAATCCCAAAAAATCTGTTTCTTACTTTCTTTCAGTCTTTTCTCGTTGATAAAGAAAAGAGAAAGGAGAGTTATTACGAAATTTGTATATATAAAAGAAAAAAAACTGCTCCTTGGTTCTCTTTAATGTTTTCGTAAAGGAAGCAAAGACGAGGAAGAGACAAAATGAGGGAAGGACGCAAGAAAGAAGGAAACATGTTACGAATCGTGTGCTAAAACTGCTTCAGTCTGCATTTTTCTTAGTCTTAATATTCTCGCAAAGGCCTTCCCCATCTGGCGCAGCAGCGGGCAGTGACTGATGCTGAAAGTCACATCGGAAAATAAACAGATTCTCCGACACTGACTTTCAATCTTGTGGACATTTTTCGTTCCACGGACACTTCTGTTTCATATAAACGTCTAAACCCCGACTTTTCTTCCGTTTTTTTCTCCGCTCTTTAACTAAACCTCAAGGTGGCGGGTGACGGTGGCGTCGCCCTACTGCTGGGTCACCCACCAAAGGCAGCATCCTCACATTTTTTGATATTTTGAATGGTCAGGGAGCTTAAGGCCACAAAATCTCAGAAAATGTTCATTGGTCTCTAGATTCATTCGTTTGAAATGAAGAAAAGTCAAACACTAACATGACCTTTCTTTTAGAGCAAGTCCTTTCCTCCTCAAGCTGATGACGAGCACGCTGCCTTCGCTGCATGAAAGTCCGCAAGATGCCGACACACTCTTGGGCACGACCATTCCACTGCGTACTGGCACAGGGCCCTCCACTGCGCCGGCCCACTGCCAGGCGTCCCCCTTGCAATACGAGCAAACGCACGCGTGACACAGCATGAATGACGCAGTGCTGGTTGCATAGAAGTAGTAGTAGTAGTAGTAGTAGTAGTAGTAGTAGTAGTAGTAGTAGTAGTAGTAGTAGTAGTAATGGAAGGATGTGGCAAAGGATGAGGAGGAGAAGGAGGAGGAGGAGGAAGAGTAGGAGAAATGTGAATAGTAGTAGTAGTAGTAGTTATTGTCATAGTAGTAATAGTAGTTATTGTCATAGTAGTAGTAGTAGTAGTAGTAGTAGTAGTAGTAGTAGTAGTAGTAGTAGCAGCAGCAGCAGCAGCAGCAGCAGCAGCAGCAGCAGCAGCAGCAGCAGCAGCAGCAGCAGCAGCAGCAGCAGCAGCAGTAGTAGTAGTAGTAGTAGTAGAAATAGTAGTAGTAGTAATAGTAGTAGTAGTAGTAGTAGTAGTAGTAGTAGTAGTAGTAGTAGTAGTAGTAGTAGTAGTAGTAGTAGTAGTAGTAGTAATAGTAGTAGCATCATCATCATCGTCATCAGTAGTAGTAGTAGTAGCAACATCATCATCGTCATCAGTAGTAGTAGTAGTAGTAGTAGTAGTAGTAGCAGAAGGAGGAGGAAGAGCAGGAGGAGGAAGAGAAAGAGGAAAAAGAGAAGGAGGAATATGAACAACAGTAGTAGTAGTAGTAATAGTAGTAGTAGTAGTAGTAGTAGTAGTAGTAGTAGTAGTAGTAGTAGTAGTAGTAGTAGAAGCATCAGCAGCGGTAGTAGAAGCACCACCACCGACACCACCATCACTAGTATAAGTCGCCATCATGACAATAATAATCGTAATAACAATAATTTCCAAGCCAATGGAAGACACAAAACAGCATCGGCGGTGGTGGAAACCCGCAATCACACACCCACAGAACTGCCGCTCGTTTGTTGCCCCAAGGCTGCAGCACGGGCCAGGGTGTCCGGCAAACACGCGCGGGGGGAGAGAAAATGTATGGGTGATTGAACAGAAACAGGCAAATTATTACAATGCCTGAGTGTGTTCTGGAGAAGACCAATGCAGCCATTCACACTGGCATGGCTTTCCTTCTGTATCGGCGTCATATGGCCTTGCTGTTGGGACCCTAATTTAGTTAATCAATCACTACCGTGTGCCGCACAAGGATGAGTGGAAGGCACAGCACGCGGGAAAGACGTGCGCAAAAAACTTAGCATCTTTCCCTCAATTTAGGACAAGTGTGACTAGTGGTCTTCCTGCAGCTAAGTCGTGGTTCTAATAGCAGGGCAGTGACAAAGGGAGGTCTGTCGAAAAGTATGCATATAGAAATACTTATTTTATCTACACCTTGAAAAGAGACTGTTGTTTTATCTTTATATAGAAGAGAACATGGCGCTCCATATCCACCGAATCATTCTAGAAAACAGTAGAAAATTAACTAGATGCAAGAGATGAATTACTTGTTACATGGCATTATAAAGACGCCATGCCATCAAAATAAATCCTGTGTTCGTCTAAAGAGTAGAGGCGGCAGCAGTGGACGTGACACGGCTACCACGGGAGGGCCAAGCAAAACTGTCCAAGGTCGGTGGGGCGAAGGAAGGACGCCCGATGTAATGGCTAAGCTTAGGGAGTGCCGCGGGGCTGAGCTGTGTGTGTGTGTGTGTGTGTGTGTGTGTGTGTGTGTGTGTGTGTGTGCCCCAGGTCCCAGGCAGGTCAGCGCAGGCCAACACGTGCACACAGTAATCCCTGCCTTCCCAAACAGGTGCAGTGACGTCACGCGCTACACTCCATCACTACAGCCTCCCCCCGAAGACATCTCCGCGCCTGATGGACGCGGCCTCGCCCACCAAGGTCTACACTTCCACCTTAGGCCTACGAGGTGCTGCCGCGCCCAGGGCCACCAACCCACCACCCAAAACAATGAAAAAAAGGTTCCCCTGCGGCAAGGCAAAGCAAGGCCTGGGAGGAGGAAGACAAGGAAGAGGAATAGGAGTATACAGCGGCGGGTGTTGTCAAGTCACGTCACGAGGCCAGGTGTGCCCCGCCGCGGCCGAGGCTCCTCCACCTGTCTGCCTGCTGTAACACACGCCGCCCCAGGCCTCACCCACGCTGGCGCCAAACACGCCCAATTACCGCCCACGCCAGTTCCTGTTCCCGACGCCACTGACCGACGCTTGGGCCGACCACAGACCACCACGTCCCTCGGTGAGTGTGTGTGTGTGTGTGTGTGTGTGTGTGTGTGTGTGTGTGTGTGTGTGTGTGTGTGTGTGTGTGTGTGTGTGTGTGTGTGTGTGTGTGTGTGTGTGTGTGTGTGTTTGTGTGTAGGGGGAGTGGGGAAGGGGGTTGTAAATGTGTACTATATACTCACTATACGGGAAACATGCACAGCACACGAGGCGGCCGTCCTTCTAGTGTATACTTAATGTGTGCATGGAGGCGGGCGACGATACAAATCAAATACCAACCACGCGACAGTGAAAACACACAAGAAACACCAAAGATTCACATGAACTTACAGGAATGAGAGCGAACATCCACGCCAGGACAAAACCCAAAGGGCACACACGCGAAAAGACAAAACAAAAAAAAACATACATACACACAGACAACAGAAAACAAAAATACATATATATACCTGAAAATACACGTATACTTGGAGGAACTGCAAACAAATCGAAGCACACAGGTTAAAGATATGACGATCAAGGGAGCAAAGACAGCAGGGTGAGGAGAACACAGGGTGACATAAGGAAAACAAGATGTAGAGGATGAATGATGACCTAGGGATAGCAGGCAGAAAGGAGGCGGCCCGTTAGCAGATGAGAGCCACCGAGGAATAAGAGGCGACAGGCATACTACGAAATAGAGAAATAGGTTGAAACAGGGAGAAGAGATAAAGAAGGAAATGGCGAGAGACAAGAAACAAGAGACTGGAAGGAACATAAGGAGGAAAGATATAAAGGAAGACAATAAAATGTGTGGATATGGGAAAGAAAGATAAAAGAACGAGGATAGTGAAAGGAATAGATGGAAAAGAGAAAGGAAGGAAAACAGGGAAAAAAACACAGATGGGGAATTAAGGAAGAATAGGGAAAAAACAAGTAAAATAAAAGACAAAAGGGAGAAAATGGAGATTGGTGCTAAAACAAGAGTGAAAGGATAGAGTGAAAAAAAAGAGAAGGAAGAGAAAGAAGACAAGGAAATAGAAGAAAAAAAAAAAAGAACAGGAGAGATTGAAGACTGATAGACAAAGATAGGAAAGAGAATAGAAATGGGGAGGATGGAAAAATGTTAGGATAAAATGAAAGGAAATAAGAAAGAGAGAAGGAATGGGATGCATGATGTAGGAAAAAGAAGCGAGAAGACAGTAAGAGATGTAAAATAGGAGAGGAATATGGGGAAGAAGGGAATGGGAAAAGTAAGGAAAGAGATGGAACTAATAGATATGGGAGAAAGGAAATGGGAAATGAGGGAATGGGAATAAACTGAAGAAAATAATTAATGTACACAAAGAGAGAGAGAGAAAGACAGAGAGAGAGAGAGAGAGAGAGAGAGAGAGAGAGAGAGAGAGAGAGAGAGAGAGAGAGAGAGAGAGAGAGAGAGAGAGAGAGAGAGAGAGAGAGAGAGAGAGAGAGAATGTGAGTGTATGTGTATTAAAGATCAAAATGTATATGTAGGGAGGAACAAAGAGTATACATAATTATGGGTATATCAAAAGTACATATGAAAGAGTCCATACGTATACATCAGGCAGGGTGACGGTGTATACATATAGCTGGCGGTGGAGTATACATGGCATAAATCAATACATAATAAGATAAATACATAAAACAGGGAATAATACACATAACTGAGTGACCTGTAAAGGAGAAAGCGGAGGTGAACAGAGGAGGCAGGGAAGTATACATGGAAGAGCTAGCTGTGTATACATGTGACAGGATAACGGTGCATACATAATACAAATATAGGGATACATAAGGCAGTGTGAGGGTGCAGGAGTAGTAGGGTGATGGGCCGCGTGTGGCAGGGTGGTGTATGGGAGGTTAAGGCGTGTATGGCAGGCAGGGGACAGAAAGGGTGATATGGGCATAGCAACAAACACATACAAAAAATTACACTAATAATAACTTTTTTGGCATTTTCATTAATTTCGGTGCATGCATGAGGCAGCGAAAGGGTTAAGCTTATCACTAGAGCCACAGGTGACCCCACAGGTGCCCACACACGGCACACAGGTGAGGGGCCAGACAGGTGCACTGATGGGGCAGGGGGCAGGGGAGGAGGGAGGGGGAGCACCCTTCTCTCGCCCCTTCGCACCTGTTACACCTGTTCTAGCCATCATCTCACCTGGCCATCTTGTAATAACCACGCCAACCCCAAATTACCTCCCTCACACCGTAATTACGGCCGTCACCCAATTTCCCTGGCACTGGGGAGTGACGTCACGGATCCCAGCCCTTCCCCGCCCAGCCTGGGACACTCACACCACGACCAGGACCTCCACCACCAAGTGTGGCAAGTGATTGGTTGTGGAACCCAGAGGGAGAGGGTTTAAATGCCCAGGAAGTGAAGTTTAAATACCCGCTATCGTGTCATGCAGTGAATGAATGAGGAACCACCTCCCTCCGCCCCGACTTTGCACTTTTCGATCGCCTCTCTTGCCCAGGGCAGAGCACCCATGGGGTTCAAAGCAGTTCCCGCGGGTTCTATATGTCTTCACGAACCCGTCACACACCTGCACACGTCCACCAGGCCCCAAACACACCACCAAAACCCAAAAATTTCTTACCTGTGCACTGCCAGAGCCTGCGCCTCCTTTCCGCCATTTTGGAATGTGAATACGTCAGAGGACCTTGAGGAGGCTGCCGCTGCTCGGGGAAATTGTCTCGCCCACAACCATCGTTCAGCCGCCCCTCCCTTCTCCAGCCTGCCGCCGCCCTGCTGCCTTCCGCACATCACTCCAGACCCTCGCCGTCCGTGCTTCACACTTTCCATCACTCCACAGTACGATAAAAGTGAACCCCAAGCTTGCGGGGCGGGGCTGGCGGGTGCGAGGCTGGTCCGAGGTGTGGTCCGCTGCGGGGCGACACGGGGCGAAGGCGAGGGGAAGATCGGGTGGCCGGGCAGCATCCAGTCTAGAGGGGGATGAGGTGATGTGGCCCAGAGACAGCCCAGCCTCGCCTCTCTCCTACCCCCCGAAACCCACATGAATTTGGACTGGGGGGGCCCTCTGATGCACGAATAATGCACTTAATACCCCTGGGCGCCTTCCCTGGGCCAAGCGCCCCACCCTGGTCACAAAAACACACACCCGCGCCACGCCGACGAGCCTATGAAGTCGAATTTTCACACCCCGGCAATTTCCAAATTCCAAACGAGTGCGATTTTGGGGATGAAGGTAATTTCTCTGCGTATTTAGCATCCAGAGAGCTCAAGTTTTGGGTGAAATGGCAGCGGGAATCCTGCGGCAGTGCCATGGTGGTCGCGACGCAGAACACAACTCTGAAACGCCCTCCTCTGCTCCCCATTTCAAATTACCATCATCCTCACACGGGCGTCCACCAAGCACCACCACAAGCAGCACAGTGTCTCCACCTCGGGCCACGAGCACACCGCCACCCCATAGGCCTACTCTGGCACGCCGAGGTTCTTGTAGGCCTAATACACACAGCCTTACCCCATCTCACACAACACACACACACAAACACACACATACACACACACACACACACACACACACACACACACACTCACTGACAACACACATACATATAACACACCACAAACACATGCACACACACACTACATACACATGCACACACACACCTTACACACATGCACATATCTCCACTGACAACACACACACCACACACACACACACACATAAATATCTAGACACAAACACAATTCTTTGCTGCTATTCTCGCCTCACCCCCTGAACCTCTACCTTCAAAGCCTGCACTTGTGTTATGCCTGTCAGCCTCACGCACAAGAAGCAGTCTATAATAAACATTTCCCTCACCTTCAAGTTGATCACCAGCATCGCAGTATCTTATTTCCCTTCCCCGCCCCGCCCCGCACCGTGCCCCGCCCCATCAACCTCCCCCCCCAGTGAACCTAAAGCCCCCAGGTGATCATTTAGTACACAGAAAGTAACTACAGGGATTTGAGCACGTTTTAAAATGGGTACTTACTCTTTCAGATGATTCCTGTGGCTGGGAGGAGAAAATACGCAAGGGTTTGTGGTCTTCCTCGCCGTCCCAGGAAGCCTCGCCGCCTCCCATACACCTCTCCACACTTACACTGTTGCTGGATAATTTGACTTTTTTCACTTCCACACTTCCGTTTCAGTCCGTGCATTGAGTTGTCACTGCATCTGATCAAGTTTCTTTCAGATGTGTGGAGTTTAGCTGGTTTGTTCCGTGGGCTGTTCACATTTTTTACCACTGTACTTGTGTGTTCCAATGCTTCACTGAGGATCATGTGCGTCACTTTATATATTTATTGGGTTTCTTTCACTCGACTGCAATTACTACTCACTGCTTTACGTTTACCAATCAATCAATCGATCAATCAATCAGGGTTACCTTTATATATATTTGTCTTCTTACATGCAAACTTCCGCCGCTTGGTCTGTGCTGAGTGAGTATGTCTCGTGCACTCCTGCCGTACATTGCCTTCCCTCTGCTCGGAAACATTACACGCTGACATGTTATTGCCGCGGCGCCACGTGCTGCCTGCGCCCCGCCACGTGCGAGTCACAGCACCATGATATGTGAGGTGTTCCGTCGCCGTCTTGTCTGATTTATATGTCTACACTTCATCACTATGCTGGAAATTTTGTTCAGCGCTGGCATACGGAACAGGACAAACACACACACACACACACACACACACACACACACACACACACACACACACACACACACATACGAGATAGCACATTCATTAAAATTTTGCTATTGTACTCAACCATCAATAATCAGTCAATATTTACTTTCACAAAATTTATCAACCATCTCTTAACATCAGTACTGCGGGAAAGCAAACCACGAGTGTTCAACTATGTACTAAATCATCACTAATCAATCAGTACTAACCTCCTTAACAATTCCTAACTTATTCTAACCAGTACTCGCAGGAAAGCTGTAGAAGTAAAACCCCACAGTGACCCACCCACAATCAAGCTCCTTCAAGTCACACACTCTTTGGGCGCGTCAGGAGGCGATCAAAGGTCTTCCGAACGCACTCTGAAAGACTCGCCCTGTCAATCTTCTTACACTAATCTCACAATCCAGGAGTTATACAATATTGAATCACCGGGACTGGTCTCACATATGCCACAGCTGTCCTGCCAAGACGGAGCGCCACCACCACGCCACACACAAACGTGATCGCCTTTCTGTGCATGAGAAATGAAGACGTGGTGCTTGGATGAATGTTTGTTTACTTTAATTTAGCGGTGGAGGCGGCGGCGGCGGCGGCGGCAGCAGGCATCATTCTAGCACCCACCCCCCGCCGCGTGACGTGACAAGCGGGGCAAGCTGAGGACCACCACCACCACCACCACCACCACCATCGCCACCACCACTACCACCACCACCACCACCACCACCACCGCAGGGAAAGGACAGACAGGCAGACCAACCCATGCAAGTCTCGCCATTGAGTCTAAACTCCGACGGTCAAGTAAAGTGTGCGTGTGTGTGTGTGTGTGTGTGTGTGTGTGTGTGTGTGTGTGTGTGTGTGTGTGTGTGTGTGTGCATAATTGTATATTCACCATAATGTCACTATCAAGACACTGTTACAGATTGTGAGAAAAATGTGTGTGTGTGTGTGTGTGTGTATTTTATATATATATATATATATATATATATATACTCGTATATATATATATATATATATATATATATATATATATATATATATATATATATATATATATATATATATATATATATATATATATATATATATATATCAGTGAGCGGTGTGTGAAAGTAAATTTGTGTGTGATGTTATAGTTTTTAAATTAGAGAGAGAGAGAGAGAGAGAGAGAGAGAGAGAGAGAGAGAGAGAGAGAGAGAGAGAGAGAGAGAGAGAGAGTAATATATAATTACTGGTAAACATTGACCACTTTCCCTCTGACAAGAACATTAGTAGTAGTAGGAGTAATAGTAGTAGTAGTAGTAGTAGTAGTAGTAGTAGTAGTAGTAGTAGTAGTAGTAGTAGTACCAGTAGCAGTAGTAGTAGTAGTAGTAATAGTAGTAGTAGTAGTAGTAGTAGCAGTAACAGCAATGATAATGAAAAAAAGATGAAAAGTGCACAAGGATAGAAACAAATAAAGAAAAGAAAACAACAGTAAATAGAAGCAAAAATATAAATGAGTGGACACAACAACAACAACAACAACAACAACAACAACAACAACAACAACAACAATACCAACAATAACAACAATAAACAACAGCAACAACAACAGCACACAATAAACCCAACACACACAATCCAACACAACACAACAAAAAAAAAAAAATCAATGCAACACACACACACACACACACACACACACACACACACAGAATCCAATACAACAACAACAACAACAACAACAACAACAACAACAACAACGAAAACAAAACTAACACACCCACAATGCAACACCCAACACCCAACACGACCCCAAGACACCCCACAGATACACACACCAAAACCCTGCACCTCTCACTCTCTCTATCACCCTCACACACACACACACAGTCCCTCCCACTTCGCCACACCACCTCCAGGACCGCACCAGCCTTGTTTACATCCGTTTCCCGCGTAAATACCCTCTGTTTACATCCCCAGTCTCCCACGTGCGTTTGAATCGACCGCTTAGGAGACGGGAAGAAAGGGGCGGGGCTTGACGGAGCATCGCCACGCTGATTGGTCAACGCTCCCAGCCTAGCCTCTGCATCACAACCTCTCTATTTACTCTAAACACATCTTTTGTTTGTTCTTTCCGTGTTAAAAGTGACAGCCGAGGCCGTTAAGTGCAGATGCCATGGGCGTGAGGTTACTATGGGCTGCGTGGGCGGAATCGTGGGCGTGGTGGGCGGGGGTGTCGAGGGCGCCGCCTTCGTGTTGGGGGAGGGGAAGGGAGGTAAGGAGGAGGGGTGATAGGGGAAGGAGGGGTGTCTCTAGGTTTAAAGGGATAGACGTGGGAGGAGGAGGGGAGCTGTAGGGGGGTGGATGGTGGAGGGAGGAGAGGTGGGAATAAGGAAGATGGAAGGGTTGGAGACGGGGAGAGGAGTTCAGGAGGAGGAGGAGGAGGAGGAGGAGAGGAGGGTGGTAGCAGTGTTTGTAATATACCATATACACACACACACACACACACACACACACATGGACATGATGATTACGTAATGTGTGAAAATGCTGCTGTGTGATGGAATTTTTTACACACACACACACACACACACACACACACACACACACACACACACACACAGGAATTAATTCTCCACAAAATATATATACAATAAATAACATACAATAAAAAAAATGCTAAATTGTAGTGAGTATCGACACACACACACACACACACAAAGGGATTAATTCTTCACAAAATCTATATACAATAAAACAACATACAATTAAAAAAAAATACTAAATTGTAGTGAGTATCGACACACACACAGTGAAGAAGTAACAAAACACACGCTTTTTTTTTTTTCCCTCTTTTTTTTTCATCTTCTTCATCTCGGTCTTCACAATGCCTTATTTCTTATCCAACCCAACAGATGGCGCGCTAAAGTAAACCTTGATGCAGGACTCAGACCACCGCAGAAAACAGAGCAAGATCATCACAATAAGCTCAGGATATTTACCGTAATTCAGGCGTCAGATAATCTAGAATGCAATATCTAAAAAAAATAATAATAACAATAATAATAATAATAATAAAAATGTCTTTCATTTAATGTAAGATGTCATTCTTTTTTTAAATCTTGTGCGACGACTTATGGCCCTATTGCTGAGGCGCCACTGTATTCAAATCAGTCAATAGAACCTTACCATACAGCTGTTTATTTTCTATGATCCTACAATACACTTATCCCGCCTTAATTCTGAACGCACATTTTCAGTTTGAGTCGCTAAACCCTCCCCGTGCCCCCATTCAAGAGGACGAAGAGAAGGAGGAAGACGGGTAAAAGAAGACATGAACAAAAGAAAAGATGAGGTTACACTGATGAGGTGAAGGAAAGTATAAACAAAGAGAAAAAGGTAAGAGAGACCAATGTAAAGATGAGGTGAGTTGATAAATACAGACTCTTGCACTAGAAGGAAAAAAAAAAAAGAATGATTGTATGGATAGTTGTTACCTGGTGTGTGCGCGGGATGGATACCTGCATGTACTGAGGCGGCGGTGAAAGTTAGCAGCGTAGGTAATGGACATGTGACTCCGTATACCCACATGAGGAGCCTTAGCGCCGCACTCTTAAACCCATCGTCTCGTTATCGTCTGTCGTTAGCAAGCTCTACCGACAATGGTGGTGACTTGCAAGTTTTATGATTGTTTTGATACTGTGACAGGATTTCTGGCTAATCACAGAGAGAGAGAAACACCAGTGAATACATGATTGTTTACCTGTGTGCCCTTTGACAACAGTCCACGTGAAAGAAGGCAGTGTTTAACCTAACCTAACTTCAACTAACCTGACCTAACCTAACCTAACCTAACTTCAACTAACCTAACCTAACATTACCTAACTTAACCTAACCTAACATAAGAATACGAGCCTTAGTCCTTATTACCCTACATACTACCCTGCATCTCTTCCTGTAGATCAGATGGTGTGATTGCTCACTAACAGCGTAATGAGCAAAACTATGGGCATACGGTTGTTTATTCTTCCCTTGTGTTCCTTTATCCGTAAGACCTGAAGCCCGTGCACAGTGGCAGCTTAGCGACGCCTGTGGTGCACTTAGTTCCACAGAATCTACACAGTATCATGTCTTATTTCACGGTCTGTTAAACCTCATCGTATATTGCTTTGTCAGTTTCAACGTACGTAAGGAAACGATAAATAGTAGACTTTCTTTCTACGGGAGTTTTCGATGGTCGCTCATCTTTTTTTCTTTTTTATACATTACGGCAAGGAAAGCGTTTGTGTCCTCGATAAAGTATTTGCGGGGCCTCCCTAATTGCACGGTAAAGTTGTTCAAAGTCCACAGAACAAACTAGGCTTAACACCGCTGCCCGCCGCCTCCTCCCTCCCGCACCCACAGAGAAGCAAGGCACTTTCAAAATGAGTAAGGTTGATTTGGTCTCCTAAGCTCCCTGACACTCCTCTCTCGGGAATCAAGTCTTGGGAAGGTGAACAAACACAATAAAGCAAAGTATTCCAGTTAAAAGGGATGAAGTGAAAACTCAGGTGAATTCTTCCATTGGTAAATAAGACAGACGAGTGTGAGTCAAAAGAAAGTCCTCTGCAAGATTGAAACAAGCATTATATGGACCTTTACGTATCTTGATCTTAATCTTGTGCAGAGAGGAAACAGATACAACAGAGCAACATCAGAGGAGCATTTCAGTTATTAAGTTCAAGACGAAAGCAGCAACAATTACAACAACAGCGGTAAAATATAAAAGATACCAGGAGAGGTCCTATATACAGCTGATTTAGACTGAAGGATGCAGGCAATTTGATAATACCGGGCGATAATTAGTGAGGTCAATTGGTCATCAGCACATTTCATCCTCGGACAGAATGGTACACCTCGGGACTCAAGACTTTTGGGAACTACAGAGGTAGAGGATGAATATAGTTTGCTCTTAGGATTGAAGAGAGAGAGAGAGAGAGAGAGAGAGAGAGAGAGAGAGAGAGAGAGAGAGAGAGAGAGAGAGAGAGAGAGAGAGAGATAAACACCCATTCATCGCCTCCCCTTCCCCCTCCCCCCACTCCCAAACACATGCGTACAAACCCAGTTCATGCGTGCACCCATCCACACACACACACACACACACACACACACTAAACAAGTCCAATTCAAAGCCCTGGAAAAAGAAATCCTGAGGCGAGGAGGCGGTTGATAATCTGAAGAAACCACACCAATTAGAGAACATAAGGCCTGCTAAGGTTAAGATGTAGCGGGGTGTCGGGCCTTGTTGTGCTGCGCTGGGCTGTGCATCAGAGGCTTCATTAGGGATAACAGAGGGTAAAATAACAAGTACACGTAACGGCAATGCGGTCTTATGTCATGTGGTGCTGAGTGGTGGAGTGAGGGAGTGATGTGGCTCTGTTTGTTTCACTTCTCTGGATTTCCTATGTAGTTTTTATCTCCCCTTTCTTCCTGCCTCCCTTTTTTATCTCAGTTTTTTTTTTTTTCCTCCTATTCTTCCGCTTTTCCCTTCCTCCTCCTTTTCGTTCTCGTATTTCTCCTATTTTCTTCATATTTCCTGCTCCTCTTCTCTCTCTCTCTCTCTCTCTCTCTCTCTCTCTCTCTCTCTCTCTCTCTCTCTCTCTCTCTCTCTCTCTCTCTTCTTTTTCTTTCTCCCTGCCTTTCATGAACTCCTCCTACTTTTTACTCCGCCTTTTCTCTTCCTCTCCTTCATTCTCGCTTTCATTCTTCATTTTTCTCTCCTCTTCCACCTCTGTCCTTCTCTGTCTTCTTTCACTTCCTTCTTCCTCACTTCTTCTCGCTCCTCCTCCTCCTCCTCCTCCTCCTCCTCCTCCCCGTCTTCCTTTTTCTCCACTACCGCTTCATTCTTCTTGCATTCAGGTGATTTTCCTCCGCCTCCTCCTCCTCTTCCTCCTCCTCTTCCTTCTCCTCCTTAATCTATGTGTTTTAGCGAATGAGTGAATGAATGAATAAGCATAAATATATTCCCTTTCTCTCTCTCTCTCTCTCTCTCTCTCTCTCTCTCTCTCTCTCTCTCTCTCTCTCTCTCTCTCTCTCTCTCTCTCTCTCGGTAACCAAATCTTGGGGCCGAAACATCCTGAATTCCCGGCTGGCGTGGTTTCCAGTTCTCTTGAGACCCACTTGGTCGTTTCTGTATTCTTCACTCTCTGGGTTCTCGTTGCGACTGTTTTCCAAGGCCACGGAAATTTTTAGCCTGGTTTTCATGATGTTTTCCTAGTGATGGCGCGGGATACTTGTTAAACTCTCACTAGAATCATGAAAATACCCTTGAAAGCTCTCCCAATAACTTTCACTACAGTCTCAAAAAGAATATCAGTGGAAATGTAGCAGAAATGTTTAAGACTCTTATAACTGAACTAAAACTGATCTTATAACAAAATGGAGGCGCGGGATCCTTCTTAAAACTATTACTAGAATCGAAAGAAACATCCTTAAAAACTTCCCGATAATTTTTACTACAGCCTCAAAATCAGTAGAAACAGGAGCGCTGAGGTGTTCGAGAATCCGAGTCTTTGAAATGGTGGTGCGGAATCCTTGTTAAACTCTCACTAGAATCATGAAAACGTCCTTGAAAACTTCCCGATAACTTTCACTACAGCCTCAGAATCAGTGGAGATGGATCGCTGAGGTGTTTGAGAATACGAGTCTTTGATCCCAAAAGGAAATCAAGGTGCAGAATTATTTTTAAACTCTGGCTAGAATCGAGAAAAAACACTCTTGAAAATCCAAAAAACTCTCACTAATCCCACAAAATCAGTACAAACAGATCGCCGAAACGTTTAAGAACACGAGTTTTAATTCCCACAACAAAAGAACTAAGACTCATTCTCCTATTTGTTCGGGCGCTTACCAACAAGGGGAGCGTTTTGGTTCGGGAGCTCACGAAAAGACTGAGGTACTGGCCCTGTTAGATCTGAGATTGAAACTATGAGTAAAATATCTCCTGTATTAATTGTTCCTATTTACCAGATGGCTTACTGTCAGGAGGGAACCTATGCAATAAGATGAACACCGTTTGTACCGCATACATCACAAGCTTTGAAGTGTAACGCTCTGTAGATGTTAAGTGAGTTTAAAATGCAGTTTAAGCCAGGAAAATGTGTGTGCACGTGCAACACTTCTTTCTTCTTTACGTGTGTTTGAGGTTAAACAATTACTACGAGGAATAAAAGATTAAAAAAAACACCGGATCTTCGCTATAGTCATTTAAGTATGTGTGAATGTAGGTGTGTGTCCCTTTCATCGAGTGGCGGACCGCGTGCAGACATGAATGGGTAGAGTGATGGTGAAAGGTAGGTTGATAGACATATAAATAGATAGATGGATAGATAGATAGATAGATAGATATATAGATAGAGAGACAGACAGATAGAGATAGGCAGATAGAAGGACAGACAGACAGACTGATACAGATAAAGAAAACTGATACACACTTCATTAACCACAACATTACAACAAACTACAAAAACCACATTACTTAAAAGAAGCAAACAACGTCATACTTATTTCAACACACCGTAACACCACAGACATTTAACACCGCTTAGTAAAACACAACACAAAACACCACAATAAAGATAAAATAAAAATGAAAACAAAACTTTGCGGACCATTCGTGTGTGTGTGTGTGTGTGTATGTGTGTGTGTGTGTGTGTGTGTGTAAGTATTCCTACAGGGTTCTGAAAGCGGTCATGGCGGCTGTCCCTGCATGGGCGTGACCAGAATTTCGTGCCCGAGAGAAACCACGTATGTATGTGTGCCTGTCTATGTGTGTGTGTGTGTGTGTGTGTGTGTGTGTGTGTGTGTGTGTGTGTGTGTGTGTGTGTGTGTGTGTATGCGTGCGTGTGTACGTGTGTGCGCCTCCTATGTCTGTGTGTTGGTGTGTGTACTTTTTAGGCAAACCCCATGTATGTATGTGTTGTGAAACAGTATACGTGTGTGTGTGTGTGTGTGTGTGTGTGTGTGTGTGTGTGTGTGTGTGTGTGTGTAGACGTCACCAATCATCTTAAATTGTCTATGTACGTTTTATTAGACTATTTTTTAGATGATCGTGAGCGTCTTGAGTGGACAGGGCGGACGTACACACACACACACACACACACACACACACACACACACACACGTGCACTTTTAGATATGGCGGCAAGAGAGAAAGAGATAGAGAAAAAGAAAGAAAGGAAAATATGTATAGATGTACAGACACACATTCTCTCTCTCTCTCTCTCTCTCTCTCTCTCTCTCTCTCTCTCTCTCTCTCTCTCTCTCTCTCTCTCTCTCTCTCTCTCTCTCTCTCCCTTCATACATGACACTTCTAAATAAATCCTTCCTCCCCTTTCCTCTCCCTCTCTTTCTCCCTTGGCCTCCCCTCCCCCTCCCTCCCTCCTCTCCCCTCCGGCGGTGCATCCGGAGAGAGGCACGGTTCCCTCCCTCGCAGCTTCCGGTGGCCCTCATGGTAGGATGTTGGCACTGTCCTCCCATCCGCCCCCTCTCTCTCTCTCTCTCTCTCTCTCTCTCTCTCTGATATTCACACCACCGCATCATTGTATATCACCACCACCGTATCGTCACCATTATTAAGGTCATGTTGGGTTACGTGGAGTATGTCTGAAGTCCCTTGACGTCATTATTTCACCACGGGTTCGATTCCCCCGCTAATTGTTACTTTTTTTTTTCCTTTTTGCCTATTTTTATTCTTTGCAGGGAGTGGTTTTCTTTTCTCTTCTTTATCTTTCTTTCTTTCCCTTTCTTTTCTCTATCAGTGGTTTTCTTCTTTCCCTTTATCTATCTTACTTTTCTTTTTTTCTTTCATTTCTCTTGATTTCTTTTCTTTCTTTATTTATTTTATTATTTCTTTATTTTTTTTTCAGTCAGCCACCCTCACTCTCCACCAAAGGCGTCTCCGGGTCTTCAGCGCTCACTCGCCGGCGTCTGGATACGTAAGCTGAAAGAGAGTTTTGGTCTTCAGTGCTACCGGCGGTCCAGTATTGGGGGAATGCTTGAGCGCCATTTTTTTTTTTTTTTTTAATTAAGAATCAGTTGCTTCGGCAGGTGAGTTGAGGTGGTGATGGTGATAGTGGATGTAAAAGTAGTAGTAGTAGAAGTAGTAGTAGTAGAAGTGGTAGTAGTAGTAGTGGTAGTAGTAGGAGGAGGAGGAGAAGAAGAAAAGAAGAAGAAAACAATACCTAGTAGTAGTAGTAGTAGTAGTAGTAGTAGTAGTAGTAGTAGTAGTAGTAGTAGTAGTAGTAGTAGTAGTAGCAGCAGTAGTAGTAGTAGTAGTAGTAGTAGAAGTAGCAGTAGCATCACCATCACCACTGCTACAATAACCATCACCACCACTAATATAAAACTCCACAACGAGTATATTGACTAAAACACCAATAAAATATGACCTCCGTACATTTTTCCTTTGATTTCTTCTTTCTTTACGACTCGATGAGAAAGAACCCGCAGTTTCGCAATGCATAAAAGAAGTGATGGAGCAAGTGAAGGGAAATGATGGGAGCGATGGCTGGCAACTGATGGGAGGGTAATACGTGTGTACTAGTGATGATGAGAGTGATAGGTGGCGATGAAGCGACTAATTTATTATGATGGGAGTGATGGGTAGTGGTGATGGGAGTGACGCGTTATGATGGAAGTGATGGCGATGATGGGAATGAATGACAAGGAAGGTGATGGGTACTAATGCAAGTGATGAATGGTTGTGAATGAACGATTAACTTAATTTTCAGTATTGCGTCTTGATATTGAAGCAAGTAGGAACACACACACACACACACACAGGTAACACTAGTCTCTCATCACGAACATAGGACCTCTTTGTTGCGATGCTTTAACCCCTTCATTGCAACACGAAACAATTAGCACCACCAGAAGGAATGCGTGAAGTCTTTATAAGCGTCCACAAGAAAGTTACCAATGAGAAAGAAAACATTTTGCAATTTCTTCCCAGTTCAAAGACTGGACGTGGCTGTAGAACAAGTAAAGATGTCTCATAGCGATTGGTAATTAAGGAAAAGTGTATCAAGTATCATTCAAATGGTTAAAATCAATCAGGCAAGCAGTCTTTACCCTTGAAAAAAAAAAAAAAAAACACTCTTATCGTCACGGACCCCAGAAAGTATCGCTAATCGGACAATAAACAGAAACATATCATCGTCAGCGCATACCTCAGCACAGGACACACGGGGACATGATAGGACTGCTTAGGACACTTCATTGCACTCCGCCGCCTTATGATCGTGACCGCCTTATGTTGCGGCGCCCTAAGTCAGTCATAAGTTATTGTAAGTTTGAATATGTTACTTACGAACGCTGCGGAAATTAAAGAGTCAAGCTACTTTTTTTTTTCTTGCTTTTGTCTTTCTCTCCTTTCTTTCTTGCCTTTTCTTGTTTTTGTGCTCTCATTCTTTCTTTCTTACTTTTCTTGTTTTCCTCCTTCCTTCTTTCCTTCCTTCCTTCCTTTCTTTTTTTTTAACATTACCTTCCTTTCGTGCTTACATCGTTTCCTTCGTACTTTTTCTTCCTTTCGTCTTCCCTTCTTTCCTTTCTTTCCTTCTTAGTGTTCTTGTTTCCGTCCTTTATTCCCTCCTTTCTTTCTTTTTCTTGCTCCCATCGTTCATTTCTTCCATTCATTCCTTTTTTGCTTCCGTCGTTCACTTCTTCCTTTCTTTCTTGCCTTTCTTGCTTTCGTTCTTCATTTTTTTCTTTTGTTTACGTATATTTGTTGAACTTTGCTAAATCTTTGTTGAAGCGACTCTCTCTCTCTCTCTCTCTCTCTCTCTCTCTCTCTCTCTCTCTCTCTCTCTCTCTCTCTCTCTCTCTCTCTCTCTCTCTCTAACTCATAAATAAAGAACTATGCCGGCTATTCTTCCTACTAAACTCGCTATAATAACTAGATAACTAATTGATGTCATTGTATTTTCCTATCACTGAGATCAGGGACCACGCATTGCTGTTCCCTACGTACGGTCCGTGGTAGTGTTATTATAGCTGCCCTTGTCCTGCTTTCCCTTCCCAGGCCTGAATCGCTCAATGGGTGGTGATGGAGTTTAGTCGTCCGGGAAGGCAGTGACGTGGAAGCAAAACGTAGTGACACATAAACACACACACACACACACATACATAGGACTGCTGCTTGTGTATCGTCATTACTACTACTACTACTACTACTACTGCTACCATCACCCCGTCCCTTACCACTACCTAAAGCTGCCACTGCTAAAACAACAGCACCGCCAACACTTTTTTCCCCTCCCGCCCTGCAGTGGTACAAACGCACTTTTCTGATAAATTAACGATACTGTCTCCTCGGGGCCGAACAAAAAACGGAGAGGCGCCCAATCCGCCCCAAAATGCCCTCTGATGATATACTTTTTCCCCGTCGTCCGCCGCGCAAACACGAGTGGACGCGAGCAGGTTCAGATGTTATCACCACGGGAGTATTTTTCCCTACGTTTAAGCAGCGGCGCTCGACAGGCGGCCTTTTAAGAGCCAATATTTGATCAGCTGTCAGTCTCGCATACCTGGTGAGGACGCTTGCGATAGTGGCGCCTCCAGATATTAAAAGATGGCAACAAGGAATTTGAGCACAGGGACGGCACGAGAGAGAGAGAGAGAGAGAGAGAGAGAGAGAGAGAGAGAGAGAGAGAGAGAGAGAACGCACTAGCAGCCGCCCCAACTGCAGGGAAAGTGACGTGTCTTCAAACGCTTTTCCACCTTTACCCTCTCTTCCTGGCCGCCCTGCAGCCCCTCAGGCCTCGCAGAAAGCACAGACAGGGCATGAGGCAGGACATCAGCAGGGTGGGGGAGGTGTGGGGGGAGCAGTGAGGGTGGATATGAGGCGGGCAAAACGTCTGCGGCCTGACCCCAACGTCGATGTGTTAAGGAGGTCGGAGCCTGACTCTCTAAAGATGCGTATGTCCTCTGGTTTTTCAATTCTACGCCATTTATAATCCCCGTCAGCGTGCACGGACGAGCCTGGCAGTGCGGGGAAGGGCTTTATGGGGGCGGCCAGAGCAGGGAGGATGTGCAGGGCTCCTCACAGTGACGGAGGACCTGAAGTATGGGCAAGGGAATGTTGGAAGAGAAATGAAAGCCAGTAACCCATACCACCACCACCACCACCACCACTGTCTGGGCTGGCGGCTGTGGTGGTGGTGGTCGTGTCGGCGGCGGCGGCGGCGATGCTGCAATATGGAAAATTCCGCTCATCTATGGTCACTTATTTGTCTCATTTTCCTTCCTCTTCCTGTCCTTCCTCATCCCCACCACGGTCCTGAGTCCCTGTGCAGGCCGCGGGCACAGGCACTCAAACAGGGCCGCCATGCTGCCCCCACCCACCACCCCCCGCCCTCGTCTCCGGCAGGGACGTGGATTCCTCGACGAACACAAGTAGAAAAAAATTAAACTGTCTAACAGCCTATGGAGCGGCGATTTAAAAGGCCGACTTGGACGCAAAAGAATTTGGCCTGTGTCGGTGGTGGTGACGTCACGGGCAGGCTGGCCCCTCATTGGTTGCGGCCGCGTCTGGATGAACGATATGTGCAGTACATCGGTGACGACCACGACGACAACGCGAGAACGACGGGAGGGAGGGCGACGGCGGCGGCGGCGGCGGCGACGGTGAAGGTGGTGATGGTGGTGGTGGTGAGGACAGGGCACTCACCCATCCCTCTCACTCCCTTACCTCTCCGCCAAAGCCTCAGAAACAATGAAAGGTGTGTGTGTGTGTGTGTGTGTGTGCGTGTGTGTGTGTGTGTGTGTGTGTGTAAGCATACGCCATGGCCAGCCTCTTTTTCACCTAACACATTCATACCAGCCCTTTCTTTCCTTTCGAAACTTTATACAGTCCTTGAAATCCTGAGAAAAACCTTCCTCGTAGCCAAGGAATCCTCGGCCAGGCATTAGCATACTCGAAATACTTCACATAGTTGACGGGAGGAGGAGGAGGAGGAGGAGGAGGAGGTGGTGGTGGTGGTGGTGGTAGAGGAAGAGGAGGAGGAGGAGGTGGCGGTGGTGGTGGTGGTGGTGGTGGTGGTGGTAGAGGAAGAGGAGGAGGAGGAGGAGGAGGAGGAGGAGGAGGAGGAGGAGGAGGAGGAGGAGGACGGGAGTACTGGAGGGGTAGGTAGGTGGAGGGATAGGTAGGAGGAGTGTAGAAGAGGAGGAGGAGGAGGAGGGATAGAGGAGGTGGGTACAAGAGGAGAAGGAGGAGGAGGAAGGTGGAGAATTCTTACGCCTTACGCACGCATGAAAACAAATTCATTTTCACTGCCTGCCCACCTCATTCCGCAGCACGTGTGGCGGTGGGCGTGAGGGCGGCGAGGGGCGGTGTGTGGTGTGCCTGGCTGGGACAAGCGGGCCGGGGCTGAGGGAGAGGAGAGGCGAGAGTGGTCGGGTGTGGCGACGCGCGGCATCCCTCAGGGGCTCAGCGATCATTGAACCTTGGATGTTTAAGGTTTAGGTTTAAAGGCAGTGGCGGCGACCAGGCAATTAACAGACCTGGGATTGTATTCATAACAGGAACAGCCTCCTGCTCCCCCTCCTCCACCTCGTCTTCCTTCTCATTCTCGTCCTCCTCCTTCACCACTTCCTCATAGCGCCTCATGACAGCCATCACTCCTCCTCGGCAGCACGGTTACTCGTATTCATCCCCATCCTGTCTTCTTCTCACAGTGTGTTGTAATGATAGGAAAACGAGTATACTATCGCAGCTTCAGCTAACGTCCTAAGTCACTCTCTTCCCTCCAGCCAGTCAGTGAGCCAGCCGCCCCTATGGCCTGCCCGTAATACCCTACAGTGGTAAGGACCTCCTATATAACCCTCTCCCTTGCCCATAACGCCCTCATAACGCCGTCCCCACGACTCACACTAAAGCTAATGACATGAGCAGCCACCACCATCACCACCACCACCACCAGCCTGGCCGCCCCTCACGAAGCAGTCCTCTCGCATCGCCACGCCACGCAAGGCTCACCAAACTCCCTCACAATTACATCCTCGCCACAATTTATGATAATATTGATGGGATGAAGTTCCGCACGCACACACACACACACACACACACACACACACACACACACACACACACACACACACGCACGCAGTCTCACGCACCATTACAGATAACAAGAGCATTAATCCCATTACTCGTGCCGCACACCTCTCCAGCCTCACTCTCAACCACAGACACACCTGACTGTACTACACTACATTACCACGTGCATCACCACTCAACTGCAGCCTCTTGGTGTGTACAGCGCTCAGACGGGACTGTTTCCTTCGTATCTTCGCTGCCATTAGAGAGATAGGCGAGACTTCTAACATGACTGGGGTTGATTGAAATGGTGGTGATGTGTGCACGCAAATTTCAACTGAGACGGAATGGTTTTACATGAATATTCACTTCCATTTGAAGGGTAGAGAGTCTTGTAATATACGTAGCTGGAGTTGTGAAATGTGCACGTAAATCTTAAATGTTTCGATGTGTTATGCGGTTCTCTGGTGAATAACTTTATCATACGTCAGCCAAATGTTGATCTATTTCATTTAGTTTATCTATATAGCAGGCTAAGTGTACGTGCGTGTACCCGAGCTTGTCACTCCATCATCAGTGCCCAGGAAAGGAGCGACGGACGGGAAGCGTAAAGTATACAAGTAAATAGTAAAAGAAAGAGCAAAACGAAGATTATCACTACAGATCATACAAACTAAGACTCGCCAAGAAGCAAAAGAAAAAAAACAACATATTTCCTTGTATCTTTCTGGCCGTCTCTGTCTCTCTTGACGCTTATCCGCCTGTCTGTGTCTGTTCGTACGTCTGTTTTGTCTGTCGCTGTCCGTACACATATTTACCTGCCTCTGTCTGTTCGTATATTTGCTTGTTTGTCTTCCTATTTCTCTTTATTTTGCGACCTGTCTCTATTTCTTTGCATATTTTTGTCTGTCTCCGTTCCCATATTTGTCTATCACCTCTTGTCAGTTCGCATAGTCTGTCTGTTTGTTTGCATATTTGTCTATCTGCCTCTGTCTGTTCGCATATTAAATTTTATCCGTCTCCGTCTGTTTACATATGCCTGTCCGTCTCCGCTTGTTTGCATACATTCTCCTGGCTGGCTGTGTCTCTTACTCTTGTCAGATCGCGCATGCAGTCTATCATACCCCTTGGACACTCAACCGCTACCTGGCTGACTGACACCCTTAATAATAGTAAAACGCTTCATGGAGCACCACCGACGGCTTCGTAAGAATGAGTCAAGCACTGTTACCTGCAACCATGAATGACACCTGCTGGTACATAGGTATGGGGCGCGCCTCCCGGAAGTCAACTCGGCATGTCAGGGAGTGTCTGTATAAGGCAACCGTGGCTGGAAGAGAAGCACACCTCGTGGATGGCGCATGTTGATGAACCGCGGCGGGAGTTGTTATGAATGGGAATGGTGCTTGCGAAGAAGCTTGCTCGGCGACACTCCCACGAGCCCTGTGTGTGAGAGTGGGACAAACCATGCAGGCTCCCTATATGTCTGCCATTCCTGCCATTCATGACGAGGGAGTGTGTGTGGTCTCTCCGTCTAAGTGTCTGAGTGTCTCCTCCGGACTGCATTTTCAAACGTTGCGGCGCCTAAGCTCGGTTACTCTTAACAAGCTCTAGTGGAAGTTACCGGAGTGCTTTCAAGTGTGTTTTCATGATGTTATTGATAGTTTAACAAGGATTCAGTGTCGTCAATGGAGTAAATACCAGTGAAAACCTGACTATCTCTGTGGCCTTATAAAGTTTGCCCGGATGAGACTTTAAAGCGTGTAAGAATCCGAGCTTATATGTCTCTCTCTCTCTCTCTCTCTCTCTCTCTCTCTCTCTCTCTCTCTCTCTCTCTACACGCACACACATACACACCAAGAAGACATCAGTGCCGTAACAGTGACAGCCCAGATTGGAGCGACGCACTCCCCTGCACGCGCCATACACGCCCACACTTCCAGCTTCCTCTTCACCATTCATCGGACACGCGTCTTGGCTCCCTCTGTGTGATTTCCAGGAGCCGCCATCACCCATCAGTCCGTCACTCATCACCGCGGGGTCTTCGCTCTGGTGACGCAATCAGCTGGTCGGCAATGTGACGTCAAAGCGATTGCGCGAAATTCATGTGCAGATTACAAAGAAAGGTCTCTAGTTTCCTTGGCAGATTCTGATCCTTATTTTGTAGCTTCTTGTGTGCTGCTATGACCCGTATTCTGAAACGCTTTGCTCTCTCACCACGTCTATTTTCACAGGCCACCGAGATGGTTAGCCGGGTTCTCAAGAGTGTCATTCATGTCGATAATGTAGAGATTTTGTTAATATGTTACAATAATCACAGACACCCATGAAAAAAAAACCCATGTAACTTCAACTAGAACTTTTTGAAAGTAGTGGAGATGCGGCGCAGAAGCGTTTCAGTATATCATCATATATACAGTCGTAGTCAGAAGTCTATTGTAAGCTTTGGCACTCACTTCCACTGTGTTTTGCGTTTTTTCATGATCTTTAGTCACCTGATCTGCTGACAGTCTCAAGAAACCTGACAGTTAACAGACTGTTAGTAGACCAGGGGAGAATGAGAGATAAAGGCCTAAGAAAGGGGAAGTGAGTGCGGATGTTACTCAGCTATTGTCCATGACTACGATGCGGAACTCCCGAGCCCTCATCGTCGAAGAATTTTGTCACTGGATTTTGCCTCTACACATTTCATACCAAGATTCTGCGTCAACATTTCTGAAACCCTGGTCCGTGGAATGTCTACATCTTTTAATTCCCGCACCGTCAATGGCTGTTTTTCACAGACTGCAGCCTTCAAGTTCAAGGTCTTCGAAAACGCGGGTCAGCTTCAAAGAGTGCTCGTCCAATGTTGAAGCATCCGCAGCAAAATTTCATCTGGGGTTCACTTACTGAATCATCCCGAGAGGCTCTTTAATCACTCTAATCTACACATAACAATAAACCGAAGCTTCCCAGTCAATCGGAGACGCGCTAACAATGCTACTGGTCGTGTTGGTCAAAACCGCACTATGAATTAAAATCATTAAGTCCCCGAAGTCCCCTAAACCCCGCTACGAAGTCAGTCCGCAACCAAGCAATGCAAAGGAGGGACGTCGCTCACCCGCACGGAATGAGTACTGCTGAGCCACACGGGATGTAAATTGCAAATAAAGCAGGGGAAGTTTTAACAATTGCGAATTTTTCTATCAGAGCGAAAGTAAACCGTAAGAGGCGTGGAGCAGTATTAGGGAGGAAAGGATTAAGAAAACATAATGAACGTAAAGTCTGGAATGTCAGTCACAATAACGACGCCAAGTGGTTAGTAAAACAACACTGTCGCTTCTCACACGGCCACTGCATGCACGCGTCCCCTCCAGACATTTTAAAATACTCAAAGGCAAAACAAAAACAAGTATATAGATAACTAAATTGTAATTGACACACGCATCTCCGGGAGGGTGGAGGCTCGGAGACATCGAGAACAAGGCAAAGGAACTCTGACAGGAGGCAGGCGGCTCAACGCACTTCAGGACAAGCGACAAGTGGGTTCAGTCCGCCTGGGCCGCGATCACCTCCTTGCCTACACTTCCTATCAACTTTCCTGAATTCCCCCGCTACAACTGGGAGGTGAAAGCAGCACACGCAGGCTCAGGCATTCATGACATGACACACAGCCTCCCGTTCTCAAACACAGTGATGTGAAAAGCGCTGCATTTCACTCTTAGTGGCATGGATCATCAGCCTCACTCCATCCAGGTCTGCACTCGCCTGCCAGTGACCCGGGGGGGGAGGGGAGAGGAGGCGGATGAGAGGAGTAGAGGAGGAGAGGAGGAGTGGAGGAGAGGAGGAAAGGAGGAGGAGGAGGAGGGCCAAATACCTTTCTTCAAGGACTGAAATTCCTGACGCCAACTCTAAGGAGGATACAAGCCACACTTCGCTTACTCACCCCCCCAACGTACCCTCGAACCTCGATACTGCGACCACCACCTCCCTCCCGAAACACCGAAAGGGACCCAGACGAGCGACGGGCGTGTGCGGGCGTGTGGGTCTTGGAGGCCAACATGTGCACTGGGCGGGGACGAGCACAGTGCCTGGCCAGACCTTGCAAACACAAAACGCACCGCTCCCGCCCACCACATGCGAACGCCCCAGCGGAACACCCACGACAAGAAGATTCCGGGGAGCTTAACAAATCCATCTCGGGCTGTGGCTTAGGAAGATACACATTTGTCTCCCACCATTTTGCATTTGCGTGGATAGCGGATAGCTGGACGCACCATGACGGGAGGTGAGGGGGTGGTGAGGGGGGGAAGGGATAAAGGTTTTGACAGGGTTAGGTGGCGGTAAGGGGGAGGTGGGTTTCAGCGGCGGACCAATATCCACTAGTGAGCCGCGCAGCCACCTGTACCCATCTTTATAAGGTATGGTATTCATGTTGCAGGAATGTATTCACCAAACGGGTCATCTCGCTATGAGGGAAGGAATGGCGGGAGAGACTCTTGTGGCCAGTTGCTGCAGAGGCGACGATCGTTTGTGTGTGGTGGGTTAGCAACTTAATGCTCTCGCTCTCTCTCTCTCTCTCTCTCTCTCTCTCTCTCTCTCTCTCTCTCTCTCTCTCTCTCTCTCTCTCTCCAGCACACAGTAATATTTTTCCCTACGGTACTTCTCCAATCCTATGTACATAATTCTCCGCCCACTTAGCCCCCACTCCCCGCCCACTCATCCCCCACTCCCCGCCCACTCAGCCCTCACTTCCCGCCCATTCAACTCCCACTCCCCGCCCACTCAGCCTCCACTACCCGCCCACTCAGCCCCCACTCCCCGCCCATTCAGCCTCCACTACCCGCCCACTCAGCCCCTATTCACCGCCCACTTAGCCCCACAGTCACCGTTCACTCAGGCCCACTCCCCGCCCATTTAGTTCCACTCACCGCCCACTCAGAACAACTAACCGCCCACAAAAGTACGCCCTTCCATGCCACTCCTAAATAGTGGATGGCACAGTGGCGCCCATCCTACCCAAGTATTTGTATGATGCAGTACACCCACGTGAGTAAGTTGTGAGAATTGACAGGTACACAAATTAACAAGAATACAGTACAGTAGGTTAGGAGAAATTACTTTGGGTGAGAGTTTTGTGAAGAGAAATTGGAATGAGGTAAGGCAGAAACTGGTTCACTAAGGGGGTAGTAAATGAGAACTTAAAAAAGAAGATGGTATAAGTGAATAGACATCATATAGTTTCAAGAGCAGGTTGGATAAATTTAAGGATGCTAATGACAGATGGTAAGCTTTTAAGTAATCAGGAGCTGCCACGTGTGGGTCAACTGGCCTTTTGCAGTCTCCTCATATTCTTTCCTTTCATGTATGAGAGTTCTGGCCAAAGAGTAACAAATCAGGAAAAAGAAAAGTCCATTGAAGGTCTCTCTTTTTTTTTTTTTTTATGTAGGAGGGGCACCAGCCAAGGGTAACAAAAATCCAATAAAAATAAAGGCCCACTGAGATGCCGGTCCCGAATAGGGTCCAAATCGGTTGTCAAAAATTGAAGGATAGGTGTCTTGAAATCTTACTCTTGAAGGAGTTCAAGTCACAGGAAGTGGAAATACAGAAGCAGGCAGGCAGTTCCAGAGTTTACCAGAGAAAGGGATGAATGATTGAGAATACTGGTTAGCTCTTGCATTAGAGAGATGGACAGGATAGAGGTGAGAGAAAGAAGAAAGTCTTGTGCAGCGAGGCCGCGGAAGAAGGAGAGGCATGCAGTTAGCAAGATCAGAAGAGCAGTTAGCATGAAAATAGCGGTAGAAGACAGCATGAGATGCAACATTGCGGCGATGAGAAAGAGACTCAAGATAATCAGTTAGAGGAGAGGAACTGATAAGACGAAAAGCTTTTGATTCCACCCTGTCTAGGTTAGCGGTATGAGTGGAACCCCCCCAGACATGGGAAGCATACTCCATACATGGACGGATAAGGCCCCTGTACAGAGTTAGCAGCTGGAAGAGTGAGAAAAACTGGCGGAGACGTCTCAGAACGCCTAACTTCACAGAAAATGTTTTAGCTAGAGATGAGATGTGAAGTTTCCAGTTTAGATTATAAGTAAATGACAGACCGAGGATGTTCAGTGTAGAAGAGGGGGACAGTTGAGTGTCATTGAAGAAGAGGAGATAGTTGTCTGGAAGGCTGTGTAGAGTTGATAAATGGAGGAATTAAGTTTTTGAAGCATTGAACAATACTAAATTTGCTCTGCCCCAGTCGGAAATTTTAGAGAGATCAGAAATCAGGCGTTATATGGCTTCCCTGCGTGATCTGTTTACTTCCTGAATGGTTGGATGTCTACGAAAAGACGTAAAAAAGTGCAGGGTGGTATCATCACCGGATTATCTTAACACTTTCAATACTAGACAATCCTTTCCATAAGCACCTTCAACTTTTTTATACATATTTTCGCGCTGCAGCCTTTTAAACAGTTGTGTAGCCGAGAAAAAAAAAACTAAATTATTATTCTGTTCTTTGGTTTTTTTTTTCCGTGTGCCTATACAAACAGCTTTCTCTAGTACTCTGAATACTAACAAAAGACGATCATGGCACTGGAAGGGTCAAGAGAACACTCCGAAAACAAACTAAAAAAAAATTACATTGCGAAATGTCTTATGTTCTTAGATAGTTACGTTACTGCATGAAACTGCCTGACGGACCAACTCTGGACCCTATTCTGAAACACTTCCGCCCCGCACCTCCACTACATTCAAATATTATCTAGTTATAAAGGATTTTAATGGTGTTTCACTGTGGTTCTAGTGACAGATTAACAAGATTTCTATGCTATCATCGGGAGAAACAGTCTTGAGAACCAGGCTAATCATTTCTGTGGCCTTTGAAATTTGTCGTGGTGAGAGAGCAAGGCATTTCTGAACATGAGCTTCTTATTGGAGGATCAATTGACAACACTAAAGCAGGATCATCACACCCAGTATACTGATGGCATGGAATATTACCGAGAGGGTCTGCTTGTCTCTGCCTCCCACGCCCCACGGCCACGCGACGCCCTGGTGAACGCTGCTGCATGCGCCCACACGAAGTAATCTTACCCGCCCGTGGTGACAAATATATAAAGGAATAAAATAAAATAAATGCATAAAGAAACGAAGAAAATATCAGGTGTAGTGTGTGTGTGTGTGTGTGTGTGTGGTTTAGAAGTTACTGTAATATGAAAAATGTCCAGCAAAGTCAAATTGTACAGTAGAATCTTACTACGAAAAAAAAAAAACCTGTAAAGCCATTCCAGAATATAACTTTCTTTATTTTTGACCTAGATTAAATTGTGTGCTTACTATACACACCTTAATACCACCTCAACTTACGCTGCAAACTATGCCAATCAGAGTCACAGAAGAGGCAGAAATCATTAGCCAGTGAGTGTTACCAAAACAGCAAAAACCCCAACAACGAGAAGATAGGTACAGTAGACATCCTTCACACATATCATCTTTACGATTTCCCTAGCGTCAGGAAGTGAGCCCCACGTATGAGCGTCCTCCAGTTAATTCTCTCCATTGTGTCTCCCGGTGCCTCCATTCTCTGTAGCTCTGCCGCACTTCCCCCTCTGCTTCGTGTGTATATTATAGATAACACTTATGTCATGTTGTGTTGTAGTACCAGTGTTTCGTTGTCTTTTTCGCGGTTGGTCGTGGTCGTGGGAGATTGACTGACTGACTGACTGACTGACTGAATGAATGAATGAATGGGTAACTGATTAACTTCACTAAATCAAATGACTAAATGAATGAATGGCTAACTAACTTAACTATTAACCGAATGACTGACTGAGCGACTGACAAAGTGACTGACTAAATAACAGTGATTCTAAGACGCAACATTTACAGACACATACGGCACCACACATCAAAAACACAAAATCACAGACTTTAACATGTTCGAACCACAATTTATACATTAAGGACACGGGCGCCGCACCAAGGAGTGAAGGGCGCTGTCCACAGGTAAACAGGAAATCTCACAGCTCCAATAATGGGAGAACTGTGGCCATATCTGGGCGGTAACGGTGACACACAGACCAGCGACGCCACCAAGAAGGAAAGGTACACGAGAAAACACGGACACAACACCGCCTCTAGTTGGACAATTGACCGCATCTTCAAAGCATCTTAGCGCTCCGTCTCGACCACTCTTAATTGGCTATAGTTAACGCTATTGTGGTTTTACGGGATATTTTCGTGATTCTAGATATAAACAAGGATTCAGTACCGTCATTGCTAAAGACAAAATACCTATGAACACCCGACTAATCATCTCTCTAGCCTTTGGAAGAAGTTCTGATGAGAGAGTCCGAAGCGTTTCAAAATACGAATTAGTTGTCGAAAGCCGCGACGTTATGTATGGATTTTTATGTACTGTGTTTGGTAGATCCGCTGTCAAAGAGTTCTGCAGATGAAAGTTCTCTGATTTTTTCAAGGAGAGAGAAGGAGGGAGAGAGAGAGAGAATCATACAAAAGAAAGTCATGCTACAAAGTAAAGAGCATCAAAGATTCAACCTGTACCACACTGCGTAAATTCCAGGCAACAACGATAATTTCCCTTTAGGTGATCTTCATTGAGGAATTCGACCAGCGCTCCATACAAACTAAGGTGGGGCGGTGGAAAGGATACCGTTTAGGAATTCAGTGAGCAGCGCCAGGCTTTCTCTGCCCTGTGGCGTGTAGAAATACTGACTTCCCTTGCTGCTTCGAACCTGCCACAGATCCTTGCACAGGAATGTGGCGCCTTTAGGGAACCTCCAAAGGATAAAATCAATCAACCGGGATAAAAATTAATAAATAAACGAATAAAATGAAAGAATAAATAAATAACCCTTTCATTGCGACACGAAACAATCAGCAACACCAGAAGCAATGCGCGAAGTCTTTATAAGCGTCTACAAGGAAGTTAGTGATGAAAAAGAAACATTTTGTAATTTTCTTCCCTGTTCAAAGATTGGATGTGGCTGTAGAACACGTAAAGATGTCTCAGAATGATTGGTAATTAGGGAAAGGTGTATCAAGTGCCAGTCAAAGGGTTAATAAATGGTTAAGTAAATAGTCACTGTAAACATATAAAAAAAAAGGTGATTCTTCCAGGTATTATTCCAAGACACCTTCCAGATTTCCTATAATGACATCGTTAGTCGGAATTGAGAAATGTAGTGGATGAATAAACATGAAAAGTATCGTCCTTAATTAAATAAAACACTTCAGTGGTGTTCAGAGTATGATATGAAGAGAAAATTATGTCATTGTCGTGGAGGAGTAACTATGAAAACGTACCATCCTAAACTAAATCCTTCAAAGATATCCAGAATTAAATAAAAAACTGGTACCGTGGTACTGAAAGGGTTAAGGCAGAAGTCTACGTACAAGTGTTTCATATTTGTACATCGAAGGAATGCGTTGTTAAGTCCAGAATCAATTTAACGTTATGAGGTACACGAACAGGAAATATAGGGAACAGTCCTTCACTTTACTACACTCTGGAAAGCACCGGTATATCTGTGACGCTGAGCCATAGCCAGTCTGTCCATAAAGTTTAACCCCTCTTTTTTTACCCTCTTCCTTATCTGAGATCAGAGGTTGTCCAATGAGAGTCGGTCATGTTTGTTGGATCAAGGCTCTCATGTTTTTGAATGGCAGGAGCGGGTTTATGGCTTTCTTCATCTAGAAGTGTGTGTGTGTGTGTGAGAGAGAGAGAGAGAGAGAGAGAGAGAGAGAGAGAGAGAGAGAATCAGCAGCACAGGGCTAGCCTCGGCGCCAGACAAGCTTCAGATACCACAGTTCCTCGTCGCCAGTCGAGGAGCACCGCGGCGGCACCCCCGATGTCTGGGCTGTCCCTGAGAGTGATGTTGATTATGAGCGAAAACACTTAAGAATAAACAGTTTAGAGGTGGTCAGTTAGACAGTGAGCAGAACGAGCTGTGCGAGGCCAGGGGTCGGGACACAAACCCAGTATTCAGAAACGCACTGCTCTTACCACGACTATTTTCAAAGGCCACGGAGATGATAAGCTGGGTTCTCAAGAGCGTTTCTCCCGTTAATAATGGAGAAATTTTGTTAATATATCATTAGAACCATAAAAAAAAAAATCCTTAAAAGCAATTGTAACTTCAATTAGAGCCTTTTGAAAGTAATGGAGGTGCGGCGCAGAAGTGTTTTAGAACATGGTCCACAGACTCAACTGTTGTGAAGCCTCGACACACCGAATCATTCCTTGGCCTCCCTGTATTGTACGTACACGTCTGGATCCACGTATGTATGAGTAACAACCAGCAACATGGACCACGCACACACGCCACGCCACGCCAGGCAGACACCTGTGGCGCCAGCTCAAGCCACGTCACGTCACGTCACGCCACGCTTCGCCACGCATCCCGCTGGTGAGGAAGTATCTCATTTTCCACATTGATGGCATTCTTTACTATGTGTCAAATACATCACACACGCCGACTGGTGGGTGGAGGAGTGCAGGGCGGCGTGATTCCCGCGGCTGTGGCTTGGGGGGGGATCGTTCAGACGAGGGGAGGCCTTGGGCTGGAGGGAGACGCAGCCAGGAACCGAGGAAAGGCTGCATGAGGAAGTTAATGAGAGGAAGAAGCGCCAGACAGCTGAGGTCATGTGGCGCTGGAGAGATCACGTTCAGTGGTTGTGATGCTGGTGATACTACTACAACTACTACTACCATTATTATCATTCTTATTACCATACTTACAGTGCTATTACCAGTGATAATAATATTTATAAAAACAACAACAACAACAACAACAACAACAACAATACATCTCTGTTGCTACGATACCACTACATGATACGCCGTACCACCACCACCACCACCACCGCCGCCGCCACCACCACCACCAGCATGATCGTCTTCATTATTACTGCTCTTGTTTGCCACGGCAGCCTCCTTCACCATCACCACCACCACCACTGCTCCCCTCCGCCAGTACCTTCCCCACACGAGGCATTACTCACACCACAGTACACTAAATACCCTACACCTCACCTCGCTATACCCGGGGAATAGAGTGAGTATAACTGAGTACTAACACACACACACACACACACACACACACACACAATCAAGCACGCACGCACGCACACGCACGCCGACCAGTGGTGGAATGTTATGGTGCTGGAGTGACCGAGGAAAAAATGTGCAGTGTCAGGACTAACTGGCAACCCCCTGGCGACACTGAGGCGCTGAGAGAGAGAGAGAGAGAGAGAGTACATAAATGACATACCGATGCTCTCTTCACGCTGGTATGTTAATAGATATGACGAAAGCAATGGGTAGTATGCTTGTTTATTTGTGTGTGTGTGTGTGTGTGTGTGTGTGTGTGTTTGGAGAAATTTTTGACGTGGTATTGGGTGGGTAACAAGTATACATCCAAGTTAAGGATAGTGGTAATAGTAGTAGTAGTAGTAGTAGTAGTAGTAGTAGAGCCCCGTTTCTTGATGATGATGATGATGATGTTTCCACTGTCATGTGAGAGAGGCATGTGTAGTGGAGAAAGAAGAGTATAATGAGAAGAGAGGAAGGAGAGTGGGGTGTGGGGAGGGGTACGTGAGGGATGAGGAAGAGGAGGGGAAAATATTGCAAACATCACCATCACCACCACCACCACCACCACCAAAACAACACCACTATTAGATCGAACGAACAATGCAGATACACGGTCTGAGTACATCAACAAACCACAATTTATCTTGCACCCTGTGTGTGTGTGTGTGTGTGTGTGTGTGTGTGTGTGTGTGTATGTATGTCATACCTCAGAGCCTTGATTTATACTAAACGTTCACACTTTCTTACACCTCCAACGAGCCAATCCTCTTTAAAGTACTGGCAACAACATCAGCAATCTCACACGTCACTCATAACAAGGGCAAGTGTGTCTGTGCATGTGTAACAGCAGCACATACAATAACACCCTAGTCTACCCTTAATTCTTCTATGCACATTCATCGAAGTTACCCCGGAAGACGCATTATTCTATGGGAACAACTCACTCCATTCATCCACTACGCTTCCTCGCTACGTTCCTCGCTAGCTTTACCCGAGCGTCACAGCGGTTGATGATGATGATAGCTGCACCGCGGAGTCAGCACATGGATGGCGGTAGTCACCGCACCGCCGCCAAACACATCTGATGCAACACGCTACATTACTACACACAGCAACACGCCCCCAGGAGAGCATGCCACACCCCCACCACACGACACACTAGCCACACTGAGGAGCGTTGAGGTGTACGTACCACACCACATCCTTCGCGGACCTCGCTCCCTGAAGGCCGAGGTCGCGGCAGTGTGTGTGTGTGTGTGTTTGTGTGTCCCGCCTTCCTCACTGGGTCCGCCACGCCACGCACCACCCAACAGAGATCTTTACTAAACATCGTTCACTGAGGCTGCGAGGAGTGAAGGTGCGAGGGAGAGGAGGGAGGTGCAAGGGAGAGAAGGAGGGAGGAGCGAGGAAGGAGGGAGGCGAGACAAAGGTGGGGGGTGGGGTGTACTCACAGGCAACACGCCAAGCCCTAGCGGATTCTTCAAGCACGCCTCAATTTCGGTCTCGGGGACAATAGTTTTGGATTCCCAGTATTCAAACCACACGCTACAAAAAAACGCCGCATGATTGCGTATGTGTACGCAGTAGTAATAATACGCAAACTGTTTCAAATAATGAAATAAACATTAAAGTACTGCATATCGTATATTGCAAACATCTCAGAACTTCGTTGAGAATTCATTTCTAAGTTCTTGGCTCCTTTCGACTTTCCTTCTGATATATGTGTAATCTCAAATTACATAATTTGTGTACTGTAATTTCAAATTAAATAATTTGTGTAGTTTATACATAGGAATTTATACACAGAAAATGTCACAGTGAATTAGTCCTACATGATATTCATTTTCTTATATTTATTATTATAGAAAATGGCAAATATTTCATGGCATACTATTTTCTCTTCATTTTATTTATACCTAAAACCGAGAATACTTATGACATTATATGCATTGATCAATGACTTCTTATACCTAAATTATTATCAATGGATTGTGCATATTGTTGCTGCTTTTTTTTCCTTTTATTGCTGCACTAGTGAAAGTAAAGATTTTCGTGTGGCAACTTCATTTGACACGTGTCTTGCAAACTTTTCAGGGCCTAAGGTAATTTTCATCATTAGCCTATTATGCGTTTACTGACCTCCAGGACGAAACTACTTTTCCTGATAGATTTTGATGCTCTTTCAATGAATCTGTTATCTCTCTCTCTCTCTCTCTCTCTCTCTCTCTCTCTCTCTCTCTCTCTCTCTCTCTCTCTCTCTCTCTCTCTCTCTCTCTCTCTCTCTCTCTCTCTCTCTCTGCATCATGACACACAGTAATTAGAACACACAAGTTTCGCTTGAAAATAATTATGGACACAACTAACAAATTTAAACATGAACTCGAGAGCCTAGCTTCCTAACATGCATCTCAACCTAGACAGGGTCAACCAGGAAAAGGCAAAACTGCCACATACTTGATAACTATGACGAGGTGAATGACTGCCTGGCACCGCGCTGGGTATTGCTGCTCCTTTTGGTAACTGTCTCACCAAATGCGTACTGAACTAACACTAGCTGCCTTGTTCTTCCAGCAGGGCCCTGATTTGTGTTTACAGGCTTTGATATTTATTTGTATTCCCTTTTTTTTCACTTGTATTCACTTGTACTAACTTGTTTTCATTTGCATCCACTTGTATATAATTAACCTAACATGCACGAGTTGCCTCGTCTCTCCTGTTGGATCTTGTTCGGGTCTACAGGTCTGCTGCTATTTGGTATTCACTTGTATTCATTTGTTTTCACTTATATTCACTTGTATCCACTTGTTTTCACTTGATCTATATCACTTCCGTCACGGGATTATAGATAACGTGATCAACTGATGGATGTTAGAGGCTCGTGTTCAGATTCCACCCAGCACCAGTGTCCGTCGCGTCTCCGGAAGTCAAACCCCAACTCTGGCTGATATTGATTTGTATACAATTATTTTCACTTGTCCTATGATCACTTTCGTCAGTGGGTCATAGACAGGAAGACTAGCTGATGGCTGTTTAAGGACCAAGTCCACCAGGCACCAGTGTCCACCACCAAAAGTAACATTCCCACTCCTCCTTGCTGAGAATAGCGGAAGACTGTTTACATCCTTCTCTCAGCATTCACTAGGAAGGATCAAGTTACCATACCACCATTTAAACATGTGGACTGATATCTGAATTCACCTTTTTAAATGCAAAAAAATATATGTAATTTCCATCTGTTTATAAGTATTTTTGGATCATTTTGAAATAACGTTTTCATCTGAACGCTACATTACGATAGGTTAGGTTAGGTAAAATTTATATTAATTCAATTAATTTCACTGCCTATTGCCGATTCCTTCATTGTTTTGTTCAGAACATGAAAAAGCATCATATTTTGAAGAGAAATAAGTCAGTCAGTCAGCATGTTGACAGGAGGATTAAAGGGAATGATTAGGTGAAGTGTGAGCTTAAAGAGAACAGAAACATTCGAATCCCAATGGAAGAAAGCGAGAGCACGACTCAAGCAAACGATACACTGAACATGGAACACGTTATCCTAGAATAACCTAAACTTTTTTTTTATGAGAGGCTTTGGAAATTACCCTAAAGTTTACATGAAGATCGTAATTGTAGGAAAAGGTGAGCCAATGAAGGTTGGCGGTAGAAAAGACCCTTTGTGAAGCACGGGAAGGGGGTGGGGAGGGGCCGAGGCAGCCCCAGACGCCCTGCAAAAGTACGAATCCTACCTGCTGTGGTTGTTTTGAGGAAAAACTTGAAAATTGCTACATTCTTAAGAACACGTTTAGCGAAGAAAGTCAAAGTCAGAATGTGTTGACTTTCACTTCATACTGTCTTGGGTTGTCGCTAAAACAGGAAGTGTTGCCCTCAGCGTCGTCCGTCATCCTAAGTAAAATGCACCCACCGTGTGTGCCGTCACAAGGTTGATGAGCAATTATACTATTAATTATACATCATGATTTGATTATGATGCATAATAATGCACAGTCTCTACAAGTTTCCTGAACTCCACCAACATAATCTGATACAAGCTGCGAAGGGATGAGCCAAAAACACGCATTTGCTACTCCATTTAAATAAGAGGTAAGAACAACAGAAACGATTCGGAGTAGAACTGTAGGGAGAAATCTTAAACCCCATGATTTGCATGTCATGATTATAGAGAATTATTTATTCAATTGTTCCATTGTAAAAAGCCAGGACCCCCCTCTATTTTAAAACGCTGAGACTCTCAAGTATCATTTTCAAAAGTCACATGGATGACTAGTTGCGTGTTATCCCAATGAAGTTCCAGAATCATTGTTGAATTATTACTATTACCATGACAACACTAAAGATCTCCAATAGCTTCCACAAAAGGCTATTAAAAATAGTCAAGACCAAGAAGACTGTCCAAGAGGCTGCATTTGTTACCTTATCAAAGTTAAACAGACGCTACAGTAAGCCTCGCAGCTTCACTCCTGTGAGATATAAGCTGTGGGTTTGGTCTGTTCATCTTGCATATTACTCTGCACACTTACAGTTCTTTCTGCATAGTGTTTGTACTTTCAATGATGAACAGAACTCCTACCAACAAAATTGAATAAACAAATGAATAGCATAACATATATAAACAGATTTATGAATGTAAAATAATGACATCTGATTTAGTCTAATCTAATCTAAAAGCAAACAATTCTGTATGTGGCGACCAAACTGATACCTTCCTTTGTATGTAGCTTGCCTAGCGATGGTGGTCGTGGCTGTACATTCCTTGATGGTGACTAAAAGGTTTGCATTGATATCTTCTCCTCAGTATTGAGAAGCGTGGTTTGTATTTTTAAACACTTCGGAATTTCATGAAGACTGAGAAAGCAAAGGCCGCTATTCGGATTTTCGTGAGCGGTTTTCCCTTTGGTGATGCAGAATCTTTGCTAAACGATCACTACAATTATGAAGACACCCTTGAAAACACCAGGAAGTTCCACTTGTACACTAGTCAAAATAAGACGGCGAATGTTTCAGAATGCGGTTACTTGTTACTCTCTGTATAAGTTACCAATGAACAGATGTGTCATTCGCGAGGTTGTTTGATTACCTTTCCATGAAAGTAACTGATAATTCACGATAAGAAAACGAAATAAATAGAACAGCACTATTGATGCACGCTCTGCTGTAAATGTTGTCTCTTTTGACACAGCAATATTTTGTGATCCTTTACTCTGCCTAATGATGATTTTCATGTTTCATTGCTTTTTCACTTTTTTTTTTTTCTATATATTTGTCTTTTCTTCTTATTCAATTTTCAACTGAGCATTTGGAGGACTGAACTCAGACGACAAGAATATCAAGAGGAACACTCCGATCATAGAACTTAAAGTTATACCTCCCATACCTGGTTCCACGAACGGCACACACTGTCGTCCGAGGCGCAGTACTCCAAGTACTCGTCTCAGATAAAGATAACTTTCCTTGCAGTCTACAATGATTTTGTTCAAGGCGTGTCTTTCCTTCCTGATTAATGCGTCAGTTATCAAGTGCGGATGGCAGAGTGAGATATTTCTATACGCTGTACGTGACCTGGTGGATTTAGACGAAATATTTTACATTACCTGATAACTACACAGTCGTTCATGTTCTCCTCAGTAGCAACCCTACAACCCTGGAGTTACACTTGTAGATTAATACACTTGCGAATATGATAAGCGAGAAACCCTAAAAATTAATTTCAGGAGAGGGTAAGGCTAATTATAGCGCTAACCAATGGCTGAATGACAAGACCACACATCATAGGGATGCATGGCGTCACTTTTGGCGTCACTTTAACAGACTGGCCTGGGTTTGAAAGTCGGGACGTGCAGGCGTGAAAAGCATCCTGCAGCACTCTCTGTTTGATTACTTTTATTATTCCTTAGATGCATGCGCTCGAGACACGCAGAGAGGATGAAGTGAAAGTTTCGTTTTAATGTCTAAGGCCTTTCTTGGAGGCATGGATGATCGACCTGGTGTGAGGACTGGGCGGAGAGTAGATGCAAGATAAGATTGCAATAATCCGCCATGAGATGTAGGTCTACAATGACGCCACGGTAAGCTTTAGTGCAATAGTGAAATAAGTATCCTATGCAGTGACCTCCGGGGACAGCACCACTCATCCTAATACTTATTGACTTAAGGTCTGCAAATTGATTTCGAATTTTTTTTCTCACACCCTCAACCATTAAATGCAGTGGTAACCTAACATTTGCAGTCACAGTAATGCTTTGTCAATATGACAAGTTCATTTGATACACTCTATAGACTGTTGGCTCATAGCTTACAAACACCTTTAAATAAACTGACACAGATAGATGAACAGATGGAAAGATCATGTAACTTTCTCTAAGCTGTCGTGGTAATTGTAGGATGCAAAACTATCGCACTTTAGCTGAAGACTAATACGAACGTGCATTAACTACTAGTAATGGCGTGCACCGGCATGTACTGTACCACCTGTTCGCAGGAAGGCCAGAAGTACGTAGATTTAATCAAAATGTTACTGTAGTCAGCTCTTCAAGAATTTTTTCCACCGATTCACTGTAAAATTTCATGCACGACACAACACTTTTCAGAGTATTGACTGCGATGTTCTAAAACTGGTCAAAAATTTGACTTCGGTTAAGGTAGATTTTCGTCAGCAGTTTGGTTCGTATCAGTGGCGCATTGCAGGGCTCCTTCACAGTTAAGTCCATTATGAAGCACACGAAGCACGCGGAGACAGTCTCTTTAGAAAATAATAGTTACTCAGCCATACCAACGATGTTCGGAAATCTGCGTCGTAGTCGTGACTGTTGGAGCCATCACGTCACTTAACAGGCGGTGCAATCCCAGACAGCTGTCATGATGAGCCAAATGTTCGGCGACAAGGGTGCACATCCCTGCTTGACGTATTGCTTGTTGTCCTCGTTCACCTTACCCCTCTGCAGTCATGCTAGTAACCGCTTCGAAGCAGACGAAGCAACCATCTCGTCTGATGCCTCCTTCCTTCCTTCCTTCCTTCAGCTGCTCGATGTGATACATAATAATCAATCAGGGCACGAAACGCATTAGAAATGTAGTACATTTCAACTTTCTGATCATATCAAAGAACTGTTTCAAAGCAGAGTTCTAAAACAACTTCAGGATCCTGCTACTTGCACTTTTAGTTAATTTAACCCAAGCAATCATTCCTTTTGGTTATTCCGTACAGTTAAACGCCAAACCCACCAGCTGCTACCCAGCAAAAATACCTACATAGTTTTTGCTTCCAACCGCCAAACCATGGAAATTTTAACTTTTTTTTTTTTTTTTCAATGCGTAAGTGAGAGCACATAGCGAGATACTACACAGCGCCTAAAAGAAAACACATGTCCAAAACCTATTCGGTCCAGCGGGCGAGACAAGCACCATATAATAGCGTGTAATAACGCCCCAATAATCTTCACCACCATTACCACCACGGGCAACAGTCCTCACAACCATCGTAGGTAAATGATTTAATGTTTCCTGACACGGGGAGTAACTGGACAGATAATGCTTTACCGTACTTCCCTTTGTTGATTGTGAATCCATAATAACTCAGTAAATATTGTGTAATTTAGATAGGTAAATATTATTTATCTACCTGTCGAGCTTACAGCACTACCCGTCACTTTTAAAATCATTCAGGTACTGCCAAAATCTATAGTTTCCTTGGTCTATTTATTTTTATTTTTATTTTATTTTATTTTATTTTATTTCATTTTTGCCATAAAAACTAAGATTTATGACTAATTTCTCCATATTTGGTCGATTAGCTGATATCACTTTGTGGAAGATGATTGGATCCATTATAAAATTGGTAACAGAGATAATATATTTCTTCTGTCGGAAGACTGATGTATACTAGTGTAATGACCTTCGAACAGTGTGTTAGGTGAGGATCATATTACGTACTACTCTGTGCTGAGGACGTGCGCTCTACACTCGTAATTTTAATTTAGCCATAAAGAGCTTTGTGAGTTGGGGCCAGGGGGTGGGAGGCCGCCTTGTCTCAGTTACCCAACCTCTGCAGGGATTTCGGTCTGGTACTTAGATAGACTGATAGACTAATATAATATAGAAGTGTATACACAGAAAGAGATACATAAATGGGTAGTCAGGTTTAAAGAGATAGAGAGACAGGTTGATATGTACGTAGATAGGTAGGTGGATAGATAGATAGATATAAAGATAGATAGATAGAAATGAATAAATTAATAAGTGGATAGTGGATAGATGGATAGATAGGTAGATAGATGAACAGGTAGATAGGTAAAAGGACCAGGTAATTATCTAAAATCCTTTCCCGGCCTTATTACCGGTATATTATCTTACATTATCTCGCATATACCTTTAGATACATCTAAAACGTAAATATAAGGTGGGGGAGAAGTGCTTCCGTCCTTAAGGGGGGGGGGGGTCCAGGGAGGGGGTTTGGCGACTACCCTAACCTAACCTAAATCTAACCGGGGAGGGCTTGGGTTCCCCATGGACCCCCTCTTAAGGACACAAATCTGACCTAGCATCACTTAACCTAACCCAGCATTACTTAACTATCCTAAGCCGCTTGGCGGGGGGGGGGCTTTGCCTCCTCCGGACACCCCGCACTAAGGACGGGAGCATCTCTCTCACCATATATATACATACGTTTTATGTGTAGACTCTAAGTAATTACAAAGAACTGATAGGTGTGTGGATAGTAGGTAGACAGATGGATAAATAGGTAGATGGATGGATAAATAGGTAGATAGATGGGTAAATAGGTAGATGGATGAACAGGTAAATGGATGGGTAGGGAAATGTAGATGGGTAGATGAATATATAGGTAGATAGATGGATAAGTAGATAGATAGATTGATAGATAGCGGCAACAGTAATGATAACAACAGAAATAGTAGTTATAGCATAAATATATCCATAGTCTTTTAATATCAATAGACAGACAACAGCTATAGTAATTATAAAAAAAATATTAACAGTAGTAATACTATAAACATACTCATAGTCTTTTAGATGGGTAGCTAGACCTACGGCACCTACAGTATTGATAACAATAGCAAGAGTAGTAACACCATAAACATAATCATAGTCTTTTACGGAAACTTCTTTCGAAAGGTACTCTGTGTTTGTGTAAAAAGGTTAATCTTGCTCAAAATTTTTCTTTCACAGAACTTGATTAAATTGAGCACACATTTAGTATAGCAATCATTATTGAACAAAAAAAGGTTACTTGAAGTATATAATGAGGTCATATAAGTGACAGGAGACGCATAAGTAAGAAAAATATAGGGACCGTACCTAGCGTCAAGACGGGACCATCGCTCGGGGCCACTGCGAGAGAAAGACTAGGAGCACCAAGTCGCTCTCCCTCAATCTCCCACGCTTCTGTCCCTCCTTCCACCCCCATGGCGGCGCGTCACCTCGTTCGGCGGCGGCCCCGCAACCTAACCACCTACAGATTCTACAAAGAACTCACAGGCCACCAGTCCGACATGATGTTTATGGTAATCAGTTGTCATTGTCTGTCCAACAACAAACAAGTTAAAGATTTCCAGGTTCGCGTAGTTTTACGGACTTTTTAGGCCTGAGTGTGTTAATCTGTGTGCAAATGATAGTTCTGGATGTAAGTTGTGTGCACCATGATTTTAAGAGAAGCGTAGTAGAGTGCCTCGGTGAAATGTATGTTTATATAGTTGTATTGGGTTGAGGGCTGGGCAGGCTGGCACTGGAAATGTGAGGACTGCCAGGTGCAATTTGTTGGGGCATCAAGTCCTTGTTGTTTCTGCCCACGTACAGTTCATGTCAGCTTTGCCAGCATGTAGTACTACACGGTGATATACTTCATATGTGCTTGTTTTCCTATGGTATGGGATTTGAAGGCACAGGAAGCAGCCTAGTCATATCATCAGTCCTGCTGTGTTTCTTCTGGAAAGTTTATCAATACCAAGGGTGATATGGATCAAGATTGATATTACTTCCACCATCATATATTCCAGTGACATACTCACTCATCAAATTTTTCCTCTTTGCCACAGAATAATTGTCACATTCAATCTTTTTACTTTAAAGTTACTTTTTTACTTTTTTGCAAGAACAAAGAAGCTGCCAGTCTCATAAAGACTAAGAATGGTAGCTGTCAACTCTTTGGTCTGCTTCCAACCATCTCTCAAAATTTGATTTTGAATGGCATTTCTGAACTATGAATAGCTTTACAGTAATGCTATTTGCGAGCCTACAGAACCTTACTTTCTATGTCAATTTGCTGAGCATGAGGTTATTAAGTTGCATAAGATTTAGTATGAAAATGCTTTTCATTAATGTGTTCCAATAGATGAAAATGTTGACAGTTGCCCCTTTCCTGTCTGAGACTGGCAGGATGTTTATACTTTAATGATTTTTATTTTTATTATGTAAGAATCAGGAGGGACAGGTACAAATGGGAGATTTTTCTGTTTTATTTATTTTTTTTTTTTTTTATCCTTTTGAGGGAGTTCACAGGAACAGACACTGCAGGACACCCACCAATACTGAATAAGATTTAGTCCCATTGAGACTGAAAGGAGGCACCAGAGAAAGAGATTGCATGTGGTATGCCTACAGCAGCCCACCATCCAAGCCATACTGCAGTCTTTCTCACCCCCCCTGGCTGTAACTGTCACTAGTAGAGGAGGGACAGTACATATTGTGATGTGTAGTCCCATTGTGCATCAGTTTATTTTGAAGTCTTACTTTGTTTTCCCTTGAATTAGAAATTTAGCAATTTTGTAATCTTGTTTTGTCCACCAAAACTTCTCTCTCTCTCTCTCTCTCTCTCTCTCTCTCTCTCTCTCTCTCTCTCTCTCTCTCTCTCTCTCTCTCTCTCTCTCTCTCTCTCTCTCTCTCTCTCTCTCTCTCTCTCTCTCTCTCTCTCTCTCTCTCTCTCTCTCTCTCTCTCTCTCTCTCTCTCTCTCTCCCTTCTTTTTTTAGGGTGAGTGAATTAGTTCTTAGTTCTCTCTTTGTCACTCTTTAAGGCTGCTATCACATGGTCAATGACACAGAATGCCTTCATTGTCCATACATCTTTTCTTGATAATTTTAGTATCCTCATTGCTTCTAGGAAAAATATTCTTTCACTTTGGTGTTAAGGTGCAGCCTTGTTTACAGTTAGTAACCATCACAAATGATACTAGAACTTGGTGAACCTGGGCTTACCACCGCATGTGGACTTGTGATTGTTTTACTTGTCATAATTCTTCTACTATCACAGGATTTCATAGCTAACTCTTGATATGGCCCCAAGGGTCTGGGATCTGAGTAGTTGAAATTAATCCATGAGAGTATCTGTGATGCAAACTTAATAAATAATTAGAACTGAAATACACAAGAAATGTTTGGCAGATTCTTATAAGGATGGGATGAACTGTGAAATGGTAGAAATGGTTAAACAAAGCTCCTGATGTAGTTTACACCCCTGAAAGAATATGAGAAATGAGACAACAGGAGCATAGCAAAGGATAGTATGTAAATTCTTTAGTACAATTTTATTTAAATTTAGGTATGCTTCTCATTTTTATCACTTAACTTTATCCTTTTATCCACAGGTTCCAGAAGAAGGCCTGAATAAGATGCCTTATGGCAAAATTCTAAGGGCATTACGGATTTTAGAAGCAGCCCTTCAGAGGAATGAGGTGCCTCGGGTCACCATTATGGCCCACCTTAAGGTACTGTATTTCAATGTAGATGTAACTGCAGCACTGCCAAGGAAGGTTGCTGTCACAATGCTCTTTTGGTGCATTACACACACACCCATCTGAAAGTTATGTCCACACTAAATTCACATTCAAAACTCAACCATCAAAATATGTTGAACAAAACTCTTGAATTTTAGAATGAGCATTGTTTCATTTGGAAAATTTCTAGATTCTATGGAGGGAATTACTAGTGGAAAAATTTGTAAGGACAAAAAAAGTTATGTGAAATTCATAGTACGAGTGTCTGCTCCTCATTTCTGTAACTCATGAATGGCTGTGGGATGGAGTTGGGAATTCATCAAGGTTGAAAGATAAACTAGAACATAAGAAGAAATAGAAGGAGAAAAACAGGGAATCTTATTCACATTAACCCATAGATGGGCAGATTAATGTTTTGGCCATTCCTTAGAGGGAGTCTTAGGGGTAAACAGGATGTTATACACTGAAATCAGAATTAAGAAATTAAGGGTGAGTGTTGAAGTAATGAGGACCTTGGTGCAGGTGCTGATGGACCAACTGCATGCTGGGCAGGACCCTTTGGGGGAAACCTCAGACACTTCAGAGGTGACCACCATCATCCAGAAGCACGGGGGTGTCCAGGTGGGTGTTGTCATGCGAGTGCCAAGTTGGTGCCACCTTAGCCTGTAGACCCAGATATCCAGTGTGTGTCAAGAACCCTCACCATCACACTATATTCTCTTGTTTCTGAACTTGCTAGTACTTTTCATTCCAGTATCTAATGATGCCTTCATGTATTTGTTCATCCAAACAGTTGAAATTCATACTCTTAACAGTTTTTCTCAACTTCTTTTCTCTCTCTCTCTCTCTCTCTCTCTCTCTCTCTCTCTCTCTCTCTCTCTCTCTCTCTCTCTCTCTCTCTCTCTCTCTCTCTCTCTCTCTCTCTCTCTCTCTCTCTCTCTCTCTCTCTCTCTCAAAGGAGGGGAGCTTGAAAATTGAGAAATATAAAAGTATGATTTGTTTAGCCCAAACAGATACTTGGTGCAGTCCTGCTTGAGTCTGCAGTATTGAAGTTTTGTGCTGGCATATTCCTTCATAATGATGGTGCCACTGATGGTCTCTCCCCCAGACTCTTTTATCTCTGCTGATGGTGAAAGACCTTGGGGGCCGATGTTGCTTCCTGGAGACCTGTCAGCATAACCTTAATGTGGGCAGCCTGCATGCAGTGACCCTCGACATCCTCAGGAAGCTCAGCCTGGTATGCCTGTCCCCCCCCACCCTCTCTCTCTCTCTCTCTCTCTCTCTCTCTCTCTCTCTCTCTCTCTCTCTCTCTCTCTCTCTCTCTCTCTCTCTCTCTCTCTCTCTCTCTCTCTCTCTCTCTCTCTCTCTCTCTCTCTCTCCCCTTCCAAGATATACAGCATCACCATACTTATCAGACAAACAGATGTGGTTCTGTTCTCCATAGCTTTGAGTTCTAATGATGAGATATGCCAGGTGTGCACACAATTATTTCATGCTCATTATACTATTTCTTATATTGACACATGATGAGGTCACTTACCACATACTATAAAGATGACTTGCCCGGCAGCTGCATACATTCATCCTCCATTCCATTCCCCTCAGGAGTTACATTCAGGGGCACGACTAAGTGAGAGTGATGAGGTTCTCCAGATCCTGTTCTCCTTAATGCTAGATGAAGAGACTTACACCAAGGCCATTGCCCTCGTGGAGCATCTCCTCATCTTCCGCAAGTCAACACTGCAGCTGAACACCATCCGTGAGTAAAGAGATAAGGAGGCATTTCAGGTGTGGTTGGGTTGAATGGTTAGCATTTTGATAATAGATTATCTTATATCAAACTCTATTTTATGAATTATAGGAAAGAAAGTTCTTGAGAGTCATGTTAATGAAACTTTTAGTACTGTAATTGACCAGTGGATGTTTAAATTTTAAGTATACTTAAAAGAGATATAAATGGGGAGATCTTTCAGTAAAGGTGGAAGTATTAACTAAAGGTGATAAGATAAGGTGTTAGTTTCAGATATGTGATAAAATTAATAGTGAAATGGATAAAATAATTCATAAATTGACACTAAATTAAAGGATATTCAAATATCTATGAAGTGACCACACACTCAGAAGTTACAAATTCTCATAATAGAAAATTTAAGTGCATACATGGTATTGATAAACCTTGAATAGCACAGCTTGCTCTTCTGTTCATCTTATGACTTGACTGACTAAGTTCTCCTCTGCCCTCCACCTTACAGCCGGCTTGGACCGCCTTATTGCCAAGCTGGACGGGCAGTACCTGGCCAACTTCTGCAGCATTCTGGCAGTCACCATATCAGATCTGGATGTGTACGAGAACAAAACTTTGTGTAAGGACTGGTTACTTTCTCTTGAAGCATTTTGAAATTCTTTATTTAAGCATAAGTAATGTTCTTATGAAAAATTTAAGCCCAACCACATTATTTCCCTGTAAACTCTGCACCAGGTGACCACAACCCAACACTCCACATTTCAGACACCACAAGTCAGAATGATGGGAGTCAGAACAAACACCTTAGTCAGTGTTGAGTTTCCTGTTTCCTAAGTTTTACACATACATATTTGAGTGCAACTCAGATACAACCTGCAAATCATCTTTGATATTATAACACAAATTTGAATCGTGCTTTTGGATTTTGATGCACAAGTATTCTAAGGCAAGTTAATTTAATATTATCTGTTAATGTTGCAGGTCTGAGGTCAGCCACTTAATACAATGCTTGATATTACAGGTCAGCCATCACTAATTCAGCAATCACTAATTTGGCACTAATTCTGGTTAGTGTAATTTCAAATTTCCCATGTCACCACACCAACCTGCCACTGCTAATGTTTGTTGGAAAGATGATAAAATGTCTTTAAAGTTTTTAATGCAAAGTTGGAAAAAAAAGGAGTGAAGAAGCAGTGTAATAGAGAAACACAAACAGTATAAGAATAACAGAAGCATTACAAAGCAAAACATGTCACAATAAAAAGCAGCAGCTACATGCTGCATGAGTAGTTGGCATCATTTCCAAATACAGGGAAGCCATTCCAATTTGTTTTTCTCCATTTATTGTTAAATCTGTGCAATTTTAGCTCCAGCCATGGCTCCAGTGAATAAAGGAAATACTTCTCATTGTGTAATGTCCAAACTCTGTACATTATCCATAAAAGATAAGGTTGAACTTCTGAAAAAAAAATAAAAAATCTTGACAGCAGTGTATCAGTGCAAAGCTTGCGTGACTTATACAGCATTGGTTCATCAACAGTTTATGATACCAAGAAACAAAGAAAATACCAAGAAACAGAAAATTTGCTTAATTTCTTTGCTAACACCATCTGTACTGATACTATCGGTATCAGAAAGAAGTTAAGTATCAGTATTGGTATCAGTGAAAAAAGTGTTATCAGTACAGTCCCACTTATTAATGAACTTGCACTGATTTTACAAGGTATTTTAAAGGTAGGATGAGGTGGTTAACCGTTGGATTAACCTCTCTGTAATCTGGCAAACTCACTAATCTGGCACCCTACAAGTCCTAGGTGATGCTGGGTTAGTGATACACAACCTGCACTTAAAAAGTCTAGAAGTGATAGTTTCACATAAAGTCTGTTGTTATGTTGTGAATCCCAATAAACAGGTGACATTAAATCTTTAGAAACTTGATTATTAGCTGACATGGCAGTGATAAATAGGTTTAATATGAAACTGATATGTGACAATATTTAGATAATGAATCATCTCCCATATAGTTTGTATTTATGGAGATAAAAATTAATGAGAGGTTGAGGTTGCATGCCCTGCATAATATGAAACATAACTGTATAATTTTATCTGCAGTATATGAGCAGAGCAAGCTGCGAAGCAACATAAAGTCCCTGTCTCCCCTGCGAGACATCAACCAAGAATTCATCCTGAGAATCCCTCATTTCCTCTCCCGTTTGGTAGACTTTGCCACCAAGCTGCCATGTAAGTTCCATCTGCTGTTTTTATTTAGTGCACTGAAAGAGATTGCCAACAATGGAAGATGATCATATAGAACAATGAACAAAATAACTTGCAGGAAATTTGTAAGCATGAGAACGATAGTCTTAGTTGGAAACATGTATGAAATGATTGGATGTTGTGAGGTGGCAGGTGAAATAGGAAGATTTGGAGTAGATGGAGTAAGTGAAAACAGAGTACTTGATGCACATGGGCAGAAATGCTGCCCATGTGCATGTAGTGCCTATGTAGTGAGAGGGATAATTAAAGAGATGGGTCAACATACCAATGTAGTCTAGATAAAAATTATTACAAGTGAGTATGGTGTTGCCTGTTAAATGTGAATGTTGTGGATGTGAAACAAAAACTATTTATGAAACAGGAGGACCAATTCTTGGAATATTTAAGAGAAAGGAAGGGGAATGCAGTGTGCACAAGTCATGAGTGAAGTTTGGAATAGATGGGGACTTGTAACATGGCCACCATATTATAGGAGTTCCAAGGAATAGGTGTCTGAGTAGGTTAGGTTAGTAAAACCATGTTACAATCTTTTTCCTCCCAGATGAACCAAGGTATTCTGGGCTCACAATGGAGGTGGAGCACTGGATGCGTCTCATTGAAGACTCCATGCGTGAAGTGCTGAGAGCCCACCAGAACCAACAACCTTCATCTTCTGGCTCACCTAGTGCAACTCCACAAACTAATCCTAGACATCTTATGGGTATGTATAATTCATCTTAATTAGAGAAGTTTATTGCACTGAACTATACCTGAAGTATACCTGCTATATGTGTTTACTATTAATAATTGATTAACATGGTGTAATGACAAATTTCATGAATCTATATTGTACTTTTCTGTTGCAGATCTGATGAATCGAATACAGCCCCAGACCATCGCCAACCAGATAGATTCTCTGACGGGTCCCATGCTGCAGCGTGTGGAGAGTGTCTATGTACTAGGTCTGCTGCTGCTCGGTAAACAGCGCAAGGAGGTGCAAGTACAGCTGGCTAGACTTAGGCTTATTCCTCGTCTCTCATCTCTCTTTGACCTCTTCATCTGGAAGTGTGAAACGTGAGTATTACAAAGAGAGGCAGAACATTTAGGGATTGGAATATAGATAATTTATTAACCATTGCAGATCCATTGTTGAACCAAGGCCTGTCCAAACTTTATCCATGATGCATGGTATGCAGATTTCAGCCAAGTTTTGCCCACAAATTTTCTTTCATTCCTGTGCCTCCCTTCCAATCTCCTGTTCATAGTATTGAATGTATCCAGTAAACCTTTCCTCTTATCTACCTTTCCTATCCATCTTCAGGTATTTTAAGTTTTGTTTGCTGCATCAAGATTTTGTAAATATGTGGGCTATTACTAAATGGAATATCATACCACACTGATGAAAATGTCAGTAAAATTTTTTATGTCAAACCTATGCTAGTACTCGAGAGTCTAGAGCACCTGCATTCATGACCATTTGGTTAAGTTATCCTCAACTAAAGAAAAACAGACCAGCCATGCATCATATTGAATACAGGAATGAAGTTGTAAAATTTTTGGAGCTTCTTGAAATGACATTCTACTTAAATTGAAAACGTCCTTTCATCATATGTGCTGTTCTCAGAAGTTATGAAATTAGAGTGTGGTTACTGTAGTACATATGTGTAGCTTGATGTGTGCTGCCCCACCCTTGAATGATAAACAGCTGAAGAGATGGCAGCTTCATGTTTCAAGGAGACAGTCACAGTGTTGCGCGTTGTCTTCAACTTGCTATTATAAGTTGGTTACCATCCTTCCCCTCTACCTTTTCAAAAAATCTGGTAATATCATTGTGTTCAGGTGAACTTTTCTGTCAACATTAGCCATTAAGCTTCCTGCATAACATTAGCTTGACAATACACAAAAAAATCAGATTGTAATTAAAAAGAATTATTAACACTTTCAGGGTCATGTGACTTCAACTTGCATTATCTCCCTCCTTATTTTCATTTTGAACTTTTTTTCAACAGTTATAATCTACAAGCATTGTACTGACATCTGATGAAGAAACCAAGCACTGAGTATTACAGAATATACATGAACAACAAAAATACAAATAAAGTTCGTAGTGTGGAGAGGCTGACCTCTAAACTTTAGCAGGAAAGGCTACCTCAGGTTACTGTTCAGTCAACAGTGAGCTTAAGAGAGCATCCGAGAAACCATTTAAGTGTCAGAAATAGGCAGTGTGCAGGGCATGTTGTTACTGACTATCATTATTTGGATGTATTTACCCTTGACATGTGGGTAATGTCTCACAGTCATCATAATGGAAATATTTAGTATGAACCACTTGCAATTTTTTATGTGTTGGGGAGGGAGGCACTGCATTTGAGCAAATGATAGTGATGATGATGTGGATTTTGTGAAAAATTTATGTGGATGTTGAAAAATGCATATTTTGTGTTTAATGCAGAATTAGTTGATCATGAATCTTGAGTAATGAGAAACTTGTGAGATTATTGCATCATGTGTTTGCTGGTGTTTAAGATGCACTTCTATGTTACACAAGTTTATTTGTTTTATTTATTATAATTTTTCAAGTATCTAAAGACAATTTTATCATGTGCACATTAGATGCTAGGAAAATCTTAGGCTGGTTACTAAAGTGATTGAAGGGAAGAATATCATTGGATGACATAAAGGCACAACAACTGAACTTAAATCACATTGTGTACACTCCCACTGCAACAAAGTAAATCTCATAGATCCACATCTCTTTTCTTGTTTCTGGATTTTTTTTGACCATGATCATCCCTTAATCTTCCAGGTATCAGGAAAGGATAAGAGTTCCAGGTCACCTAAGCTCCTGTGAATGCAGTCCTGAAGTTGCCCTCAAGATACAGTTCCTCAGACTAGTGCATAGTTTCTGTGATCAGTCAGACTACAGAGTGAGTGTCAGAAAATGCTTGGTTTTGTGCTTACCTTATGTGTGATTGGATAAGTTAGTGATAGCTAGCAAAATAACTGTAATGCTATTGATTATGACAAGACATTATTATTTTTTATTTCTGGAAGGTGTAGGAATGACATGGTAATTAGGATGATGAATTTTATCTGAATTTCATACTTTCCAGGTTTCATAATTGACAAGTTTCATGCTGATCCCTAAGTACATTTTTTACAGATTTCAGATGTATTCTTTTGTGAAGTTTAGTTTTGTGCTAGTTATCATTAAATGTTATATCAATACTGTTGATTATCTTCTGATGAAATGAAGAATAAGTTAGTGTGTTTCATGGGTTCATTTTGAGCCACTCATTATTCACTTTGATTATTTAAGATATGACGTGAGGATAAGACTCCCATGGGAAGCACTGTATGCAAATGGTGTGATGCTAATTACAGTGAAGCAAAAGCATAAGTTGATGTCTGGGGATGAGTAATGGCATGGGTTAGAGTCTAAGGGGTTGAGAGTAAATGTGCAGAAAGCAAAGATCATAATTTCATGTGAGGTTAGTGGTATTGTAATAACTGCAGGTGCATGTGTACAATGTAGGTAATATGTAATTAACAAGTGCATATATAGGGACACTGGTGAAAAGTTGCACCTATATCATTATGCCGATGTTGATATTGGTATGGCCTTGGATGTGTCTGGACACAAATATCACTGTAGTTGTATTGCAGGATATGACAAGGTTAATGTGTTGTCCATTTCAGAATATTTTAAAGTTTTCATTTTTAAAGTATTCACACCATACTGTCTGTAATAATATAAACACCACATTTAACAAGTAGCATTATCATGTAATTAGTGCTGTGAACTTTGAATTGTGAAGTCAGAAGTTTTCTTTTCATTCATTATACAAGTATGTCTAGAAAAAGTATGTGCATCCAAAACTCCAGTACACTCTGTTGGTGCAATATCTAATTCAGCATAATTTATTGATCATCTGAATACAAATTATTGCATTGCTTAAAATGGAGTGCTAATGGTTATGTTAAAAACTATAATAATTATTTCTTGTCTTGCAGTACCTGATGCTCACTCCCAAGGAGTTCAGTGAAGTGCGCAAGATCCACATCCACTATGGTCGTGAGGACAACTTCTCCCTACACCCCAGCCCTTCCCCATCTCAGTCTCCTACCACAGTATCCCCTGAAAGTTCCAATGGCAATGAACCTGCCAAATCCAACCTGCCCTGCAATGACAACAGCCAGCCTGAAAGAACAGAGGAATGGGCAGCAACTAACATTGCCAGTCAGGCCAGGCCTCTAGTGGAGTATCCTGCTGAGCAGATGTGTAGTGGCTCCAAAGGATTGCTGCTCAAGATTGTAGAAGCCCTCAAGAAGGAAACAACTGGATCAACATTCAGGTAAAACAATAGTATTCATAGTACTGGTAATGTTTGTTGAAAGTGAGTCAGCATTTTAATTTAGGGAAGCTCATCCTTGCACAGTATTTTGGCATACAGTGACTGCAATTGCTAAACCAAATATTCATAATAGTACTCCTTTTGAATTGAATACCTATGAGGTCAGATTCTGGTATGAAAAATGGTGGTTTGTATTTGTATATCCCCACAGTAATTGTAGTATGGAAAGCTCAATAGTCACCCCAGGATAATTTATCAGTTACTGTAGTAATTCTGCTTATGTTAATTTTCAAAACCATGTGTACTACAATTGTCAGCCTATGTGATAATTTTCTCAATAACTTTGGTATTGAGCAGCATCTCACCATATGCTTGCAGGTTTTGGTTTTCAAGAGCCATTGAGAGCTACTTACGCAGCCCCAACCCGTATGCTGACCAAGTATTTTTGTTGAGACGTGGACTGCTAAAGGTGAGTTTGAGGAAAAGGAGAGTAGTTTAGATTAAGTATACAGGCTTTCCCTTCTGTTATAACCCAGTACTTAGATGACCCATTGAGATCCTGGTCTCGATCTAAAAGTCATGCACGACCACCAGAGCTTTCTCATACCATCATTTTGAACCACTAGTTAAACTACTACTACTCACCAGACACCAGTGAGAAGGAGTTTAACTAAGGTATGGTAAACCTTTGGTGGTATTGCTTTCTCTCTCTCTCTCTCTCTCTCTCTCTCTCTCTCTCTCTCTCTCTCTCTCTCTCTCTCTCTCTCTCTCTCTCTCTCTCTCTCTCTCTCTCTCTCTCTCTCTCTCTCTCTCTCTCTCTCTCTCTAAAAGTTTGATAGTGTAAAACAACCAAGAGTCATTGGTATTCACAGACCTAATTCTAGGAGAAGACACAAAGTCAATATATGAAAATAAGATGTTTTATGTGGAGCATTTTCACAAATTTCCTTCAGTTTTGGATTTTTTTCAAATAATATTTTAAGTCATCTGTTTTAAAATGCATCTTGATTTACTTGCAGCACCTTGCTGGGTCTTTGCTACAATGTGATCCTGGACCCAACCAGAAGGAGGTGCTTCAGTCTACCTTTGACCTTCTTGGAGAGCTGCTGAAGTTCAATGACAAGGCATACAAGAGACTGGACTCACTCATTGCAGCAGAATTTAAGGTACATCATTATCTTTCATTTTGATTGGTAATTTAATACATTATTAGTTTCTTGTTTCAGAAATAAAGTGGATCATTGTCATGTTGTTTGGTTACAGTAAGGATTTATAAATACAGAACTGGAAAACTTTGACAGAACTGACTAGAGGGCTGTGGAATGTGTGGAGAAGAAATGGAATTGGAAAAAAGATGGCATGAAAGCATTTTACAAAGGCAATTTGCGAGGTAAATAGAGAAATGTGTGTTAAAACTTCTTTATTGGTGGAGTGGGGCAAAAATGTATAACCTCACCATGTATGTTCAGTTGCTTATGGATAGAGTTGAGAGAGATGAAAACAAGTGTTGGCATTGTTCAACTAGAACTGCACAGATGATGCAAAATGCAAGCCTAATGGTGCTTGCAGATAACACCAGTGATTGCAGAAATTAGTTGCAATCTGCAAAGATTGTTTGATATTTATCTGGCATATAAGTTCAAAATTGATAAAAAGTAAAGTGATGGGCTTTGAGGAGAAAAAAAATTATGTCATTGAAATTAGCACCACATAAAGTGAGTGCAGATTGCAGTGAGATGTGAAATCAAATTCAGTAGACAAATAATGGAAGAGGTGGAAGAGCTAGAATAACTTGATTTTGTCCTGTGTAAATACATAAAATATGGAAAGGAAAAATAAAAGAGAGCTGTGTGGTAGTATAATAGTACCAACACAATAGGATGGATGATAAAAATAGTAAAAATGTATATGGAAGGTTTGGTTTTGTTTGTTAAAGGTGGAGGAACAGATTATGGTAGAGGTGACCAAACACGAGATCTTCAGATGGAGAAAATGTGAAAAATAATATGACAAGGAAAGAATCTTGTGAATATGAGAGGAAGACCCCACTGAAAAATGGAAGGATGTTGTTGAAAATTTTTAATGGGGAAAATCTTTGTTTGTATATAGACAGGGTTGGTTGCAGACACAGAGGTAAACTGTTAGGTGTATAGGGGAGTTGAGATTTGTGGAGGACTGAGAAGAGTTGGCATATAGGCATTGGTTGTAGACACAGAGGTGAACCATTGGGTGTATAAGGGCTGAGAAGAGTTTGGAGCTCTCTCTCTCTCTCTCTCTCTCTCTCTCTCTCTCTCTCTCTCTCTCTCTCTCTCTCTCTCTCTCTCTCTCTCTCTCTCTCTCTCTCTCTCTCTCATTACCATGTTTCTTAGCATGTATTTATTATATCCTATCATCCCTAACTTCACTGCACATGCTTTTCTCATGGTGCAGGAAAAGCAGCTGTTCTCGTTGGTGACCAAGAATCTTGTGGACTCCAACATGCTGGTGCGTTCACTAGTCCTCTCCCATGACTATTTTGTAAGAGTTCAAGGTGCAGAAGCCTTTGTGGCTAAATCTCGTACCCTTCACCACGTGTCCACCTTCAGGCAGCGGCTCAGCTTTCTGGTACAACTCATCAAAACAATCAGTGTTGACACTTTGACACAGGTAAGTTAGAGTGGAAAGTGTTGAAGACTGAAGGAATTTGATTTCCATGTTGATGATGCATATCAAAGGTTATGAGCAGTTTGCTTTCTTTTACTTCAAGATTCAGCTCATTGCCATTCCCTCCAACTTACTATCAGCTGACTGCTCATATTTTTATATTCCAGCTTAGTAGCATGGATTTAACAGATCAGTTTAATACTTCAGGTTCATTCTTATTGTTTGACTATTCTGTTATTAAAAGGTTTTGTGCATTTTCTTATGAAAGAAAAATACTAGACAAATAATTATTCATAACAAACATTTTCTGATGAATATATAAAATTTCTAGATAAATGTTATGCGTTACACACAGATGTGAAACAGCCTTCTTTTTTTTTTTTTTTTTTTTTTTTAGTGTGTGTGTGTGTGTGTGTGTGTGTGTGTGTGTGTGTGTGTGTGTGTGTGTGTGTAACTGAATGCATATCATAGAGGGAAAAGAATTATTTGTTCACTAGTCTTTCATTTTGCAGGAAAATGTGAGTTGCTTGAACACATCACTAGTTATCCTGATGTTGGCTCACAAACATTCGGAACTCCCTCTGTACCTGGAGGCCCTGCGCACTCACGTGGAGCCACATCTTCTCACCAACCTGCGGTCCCTCCTCCGTTTCTGGCAGACACATTACCTCCACAACAAGGACAAGGATTGTAACACACTGCAACGGGTAAGTGGAAGGAAGACTTTTTTGCTTATTTATGCTGTGTCTCAAGTCATTACTTCTGCTTCTTTGTTTCCAAGACATTCCAGAACTTTTGTCACTGAATCAGCTTATTTCCTTCATAAGAGAAACTTATGAATTAGGGAAACACTTGAAACTAGCTATATCAAATTCCAACCAGTCACACTTTTCTTGAACTTGTAGATATCACAACCTAATATCCATGCTGAAAAATTGTTTAGACATGGAGTGTGTACACCCACCTTGTCTCTTAACTAGTTCAACACTGAGTCCACCTGATCCATATCCATATTTATCAGGACAAAAATAAAAGGAGGGAGAGAATTATATAGAAAATAATAATAATAATAATAATGAGTTATTATTATTATTATTATTAAGGTAGAAAGGTGTGGATGCATTGACTTAAAACAGGTGCCACCATCATCACAAATATGGCAGCACATTTAGTTGTAGTTCACATTACATACACAAATAGCCTGTCTCCGTATCTTGCTTCTCGTGTATTGCAGCAGTCTGTACTCATGAAATCCACTCAAGTTTTCAGGGTTAATAGGACTGAGCAGTGCATTGTTTACAAACTGAATAGAAATCAGTGGTGAAACACTGCCACTGCCTCTGCAAGAACCTCTCTCCCAGATTATCATATAGTATATTTATTTTCAGAGTTCGGGTATTTCTTTTGACTTTTGGCGTGAGACTGTTGCAACCCTGGTGGCAGAGAAGAAGCTCTCTCCTGACTGTATCTACCACTACCTCTCGCCTGAGGATCTCACTCTCTCCCGCACCAGCTAGTGTGTGGCCTCACCCAGTCCTCATCCCCATCCCAGTACTCAGAGGCTGGTTCCCATGGTGGCAGGTGAGGAGGGTGACAGTGATAGTGATGGATGAGTCTTGTTCATTGTGAATGTTAAATTTTACTAAGCACTCTGACATGAATGGTAAGTGGAGATGTCTAGTTGAAAGCCTGACAAAAAGGAGACAGTAAGTAGGATGGTGATGATGGTCAGTTCCAGACGAGATACAGTACAAACAGGCTCTGGGACTACTATTTAGGCTAGACAAGAGTTGCAGCATTGATTGACACAAAACTTGTAACCATAAGGGAAGAAAATTTACCTACTAATTTTTCCGGGTGAAAAGAAGTTGTGATTTTGTAAATATGTAATGCAATGCCAATACAGCCACCACAGTTTGGTTGTATTTCACCTAATATGAGTTTGTATGAGATAGTTCACTACACGGAAGGGAATCACTATGTACTTGTGTTATATTGTGGGATGTTTGCAAAAATAGAAATACCTTACTAACATTTACTGACAAAGTCATCAGGCATTATAAATTATTGTTTTGTTAATTTTAACAAACAGCTTCATTGAACTAAAAGATGTCTGTCTTGGAATAGAAGTGCAACCTAATATATATAAAAAAATTTTGTGTGATGTTTTACAAGAGGTTAGAAACCCTGGGTTTTAATACATACCTTGGATTGTTATTGTCATAGGTTTTATTTAAGCTCATATATTTAGCCTTAAGTGAGAGTTTATTTCCCTGCTATCTATTAAAGAAAATTACTTTTACAGTTATAATATGTGTATTTTGTTGTTTAGAGTATATTGAGACAATCTAGATGCCACATAATCTAATTATATTTTTGTTGATATGTCTTATAGTGTTTCTCTTTGTTGAACAAGCACAAACATCACTAATAAGATAACCCTGAATTTATTAGGTGCCCAATGCACTGTGGACCACAAATATTGAACCTGAGATAATACAGGACACAAGAAAAGAGTTTGTTTATTTGACTAGGTCCATGTTTTTTCCTGACAGAAGAAAGAACAAACCTCAAACTTGAGACTTGAAGTGTCTTTTGGACATCTGTGATTGTGGGCATTGAGCACAGGAGTAGTAGTTAGTGGGACATCATGTGATGTACACAGACATGTACCCAAGCTCTCTTCTTGTAACTTGTGACAGAAAATATTAAAATTCCCTGCAGTTAATTTGTAGTAAGGTCAATGTATTAGTGGCTTTAAATCGATCTGGTAAAGGTGGTGTTGGCAAGATGAGAGACTACACATTATCATAAGTTCTTCCAAGCATCTTCCACACACACTGCACAAGACACCTCAAGCTTGTTTGATGATCCATTTGAAAAGATAGTATTCTCTTACATGTTTGTATATAATGAGGAACCATCATCCTGTTTTAAGGATGCTTTTACCATTTGTTGTCTCTCAACTCCACTGCCTAATTGGTATGAGGTTTTCAAGTAGTCTTAGTTGAGTAATGCTAAGCTACCCTTCCCCAGGCTGCTTTGTGGGTGCCTGAGGATTTGCTTCAATGTGATATACAGTGTTGATGTCTGTAAAGACTGGCAAGTATTGGTTTAGTTATAGTGATTCTGTTTGTGCTCAATTATACGCTACAAATTTATTTTGTGTAGTTCAGTGATGCTGCCACTATTACTACTTTGGTGCTCTCCAGTTCTTTGTGAGTGCATGTGTGTGTATGCACATGGGTGCTTATGTGTGCATGACTGTAGGTGAAAATCCCTGACAAGAGGGTGAACCAAAGCCAAGGCTGTACACTTGAACACAACCTCATGCCTGCCATTTATAGCTGAATATTAGAAAGCCGAAAGCCGTTGGATCGCCTAACTGATAGAGATCTCTCGTAGGCATGAACTTTGCCATCTGTAATATTTGTTTCCTTCTTGTTGGAATTTGCACATGCCTCATCAAGTTTTAGTCCATGATGTACTTGCACATGATGTGTACAAGTTACTATGTGTTATCAGTCATGTACATTTTCTACTTCTTTTGATTTGTGTAGGCTTAAAATGTATTTTTGCTTACAAGTCATTTGTGGGAAAGTAGTTTGCTTATTTTCCCATTATATGATTGGGTGATGATCTCATTATTCACCATTTGGCTGAGAAATTTCTAACAACATTTATCATTATGATCAATGCACTCTACGGTGTATATGATGTTATTGAGAACCATGATATTTTTTTTTTCATATCAGTAATAGTTTTCAATGGAAGAGGATTTTTTTGGAGGAGGAACTTTGCTTTGGATGAGATGCCTGCTTCAGGATCAGTCTATCAGTCTTATTGACTGGCTACATACTTAGAAGTTGCTGGAGAGAGAGAGAGAGAGAGAGAGAGAGAGTGAGAGTGCTCTGTCTGACCAAGATAGATGCATTTTGCATAAAATCTCTTTATATAAAAAGCTCTTATGATTTGCTATGGACATCTTTTCAAACACTTAATCTGACTTGCTTTGTGATTTCAATGGATATTTCATTTTGATTACAAATAGATCAAGATTGAATGCTAATGAAAGCAGTACTCACTGGCTACACCTTACAGTTACAGATGGATCCAAGTCCATAAGTCTGATCCAAAAGTAGTGAGAGATACCTATATAAAGTGATGTCATGGATATCTATACAAGTAGCCTGATAGTAACACCTGGCAACTTACTTAGCCTCATAATGCTTAATGTTAATGAGAAATATTATTTACGTCCAGTTTCTGAATGTTCAAGGAGAATGGAGAGAACATATCATGGCAAGAGAACTTCATAAATTAGGGGTCAAAGTTGGAGAAATTTTGACTACAGTTAAAAAGTAGACATGAAGACACTTTATATAATAATGCTTAATAAATAGCAAATGGACAATATTACTAATGAAATGACCACCTCTGAATTGCAAAAGGGGGCAGAGTAGACAGAAAACTAGATGAAGAGATACAGTCAGAGATTTTGCAAAATTGGCTATAACTGATAGACCACAAACAGAAAGTAGAAGGTTGATGGAAGCTCCTGTCTTGTAGTGTACTCTTACAAGATGGTGATGATAATCACTACACTTGTTTTGTTTGGAAATCAAAATACAACTTTAAAAGATGGTTACACAACTATATATATATATATATATATATATATATATATATATATATATATATATATATATATATATATATATATATATATATATGCTTCCATCTTTCTGCATCTCCTTCTAATACTTCTGAACTTTTGTCCCACAATGAAGAATACAGATGTGAGTGACATGATAGCTAGTCTTGTGCCACTTATGTTGATAGCAGTTTTGTATGGTGTCAGTTACTTGAATGTTCTGTTAGTGGTGCCTTTGGCTTTTATTCACCCTCATGTTAGGGACTCTTATGGAGAAGTATATTTACATACTTATAATTATGAGTGGATACCAGGGATGGAGTGAATACAAGAGTAATGTATCAGATATGAATGCCAATACTGAAAATTACCAGTTACCAATACACTGAAACACTGTTAATTTGAATACTAATACTTCATTAAATTATTTGCAAATACATTGTTTTTTCTTGAAAATAACTTTTGATGCAAATCAACAAAACACAATGCTAAAGCTATTTAATGGTGAAATTTTGAAGAGTGATATACAACTGGTGATAGGTATAGAGAAGGATAAGGGAGACAACACAAATTGTAATACAAGTTCAATACAGCTATTTTATAGCAAAATTGAAAAGTCAAATTACCTATATATACATTACAACATTAAAGGATTCTAAGCTCTTTGACTAGGGCAATGGAAAATATGTGGGGTTTTTAAGAGAACTTGGTGATTGTGATTAGACATATCTTAAGAAGCTGACTTTTTTCATCCCTAATAATGAAATATATTTTTAAATATTTACAAGCTGCCTTGAAGGTGCCAGTTCTCTCATTTGGGAGCTCAAAAAAGCCTTTACACCACTGGTGATAATTTGGATGTCATTTTAGAGTTAAAATTATAAAATATAAAGAAATAAGACATGTTATCTGTCCATACACAATTCGGGCACAATTGACTTTTTACACGTTATCATTTCTTCCATTTTAATAATGTAATTATTTAGGCAGTAACATAGAAAAATTTTATCAGGCAACATGGTCATGGATGTAATTATCTGCTTGAAGGCAAGATCACAAATTTTGGGGTCTAAATTCTGGCTCACAGTTCTATAAACTTAGATGTTCTGGGCTGTCATGTGGGTGGCAAACTACAACAAGTATTAGTAGCACCATTAGTTTAATCAGAATATCAAACCAAAACTGGCAATGCATGCTTGCCATTCATGCAAACACTGAAATTTTAATAATTTAATTGGTATAACAAACTAAAACTCGCAAGACTAACTCACCAACTGTGCAAGATGCTGCTCATCTATCTGCCGCCTGTCCCTTCCTCCCTTTTTTACTTTCCTCTCCCTTCTTTCCTCTTGCCTCAAACCTCCCTCCCCATCACTTCCTCTCCCCCTTATCTGTCAGAGATAAGGGACAAGGGATTGATACTGCACTCTCTCTCTCTCTCTCTCTCTCTCTCTCTCTCTCTCTCTCTCTCTCTCTCTCTCTCTCTCTCTCTCTCTCTCTCTCTCTCTCTCTCTCTCTCTCTCTCTCTCTCCCTGATTCATTTTATGTAATTTTTGCTTCATCCTTTCCCACTCTTTCTCACTCTTGTATACTTAATTCCATTTTCATTCTCAATCAGTCTCATGCTATTTAGCAATCCTTAGTTCTTACTTTAGTTCTTAGTTCTTACTTTCAGAAAGAGAGAGAGGTGAAATAGTTCTGAAAAGGTCAAAAGGAGAAGGAAGAGAGAGAGAGAGAGAGAGGGGGGGGTTACTGTACATATACACGTGACATCAAGAGTAGGTAAATGTGACCAATACTTGTCAAAGCAGTGTGAAACTCGGGATAATAATGTGTGGAAATTGGTATAGTAAGAATTTATGACTAGGCATGAAATTTGGGATGGTACTTTCTATATTTGTTATTTCAAATATAGTAGTGCAAATGTGCTTATTTTGATGTATTTTTTTTTATTTGTGTAATTTTTTATATTATTTTCTGGTTCCCTGGAACCAATTCATTTTTTCTCATAGGCTCTTCATTCGCCATAATGCACATTTGCCATAATGAATGCTACATTGGAGTGAATCATGTTCATTGTCACATACCCTACTGTATATATATATATATATATATATATATATATATATATATATATATATATATATATATATATATATATATATATATATATATATATATATATAAGGAAGTAAGAACATGTGAAGCAGTTTTACAGGAAAAGCATCAAGTCTGCTTGTCTTGTACTGAGTGTACTAATCCCGCACTTGTCCTGCAGCAAATCAGGCACCAGTGAATCATTGCCATTTCTTACAAGAAAAATATTCAAAAGCATGAAAAAAGAGTAAGGTCTTTTTGTTGATAATAACAATAAGTGCAATTATGAAGTTAAATGACCTTAATTGTTTTTAATGTAAATTAAATTAGTTACTTTAACATTACAGATCTGATTAAAGTGTTAGTCCTACTTATGATTTTTGTGTGGAAAACTCATCTTGGGTAATGCATATTAAACTATGGTTTCATTTAACACTGGCCAAGTTTAATACAAGAAAAAGGCCTCTTAAGACTGAAACAAATAACCAGTTCAAATAAACAAGGATTAATGAAAAAAAAATAAAAATAAAAGAATGAACTTCAGAAAATCTTATTTATTTATTTATTTATTTATTTATTTATTTATTTTTATTTATTTATTTATTTTTTTAAATCATGATTTTTTTCCTGCCCTGCTTTTGAACCTGGTAACTGAGGAATTAAAAATGCTCTATCCATTTCCCTATTTTAAAAGAAGTACAAAGTTCTCAGGGAAAGTTCCCAGCCCTTTCACCTCACCCCTTTATACAGTAGTGTCTCAGATTATGTTTAAAATACATAAATTTCAAGCAAAATTTATCACACATTTATTTAATAGATTATTTGTAATATAATTAAAACTCGAAATAGCAAGCACTGAAAACTTTATTGACTTTGAATTTTTTCAAAGCTTTGACTTATTGTTTAATTACATGAACTTAATGTTACTCTAACTCACACCCTCAATCCCCTACAGAAACCCATAACTTAATATATTCACCTTTTACTTCATGTAAGGAATATAGAGATATATTTCCATGCTTCAGTCCCAAAATGAGGAGTAAACAATACTGGTACAAATACATTCATCACACATAAAGATGCACATATCACACTACAATTTTCAACATTTGCCTCTCCACTGCTAGTTGTACAACCAAACTCTAACTGAAATGGTTGGTTTATCAACTTCTTTAAGTCTTAAAGTTTTAGATCCTAGCCATCAGCAATCTTTTACCTTCTTATAAATCATTTTATTAATTCACCATCATCATCCTTTCTTCCGACATCTTCAAAGGCTGTGTTCATGGAGGATGACTTTAATTTATCATCCTCTTTTGGTGGCATTCTAGTTCTCTTGGAGCATAATTGACATTCATAACACTTGATAGATTATTCTGCCCAGGTTTTTACACTCCAGCATCTTATCACTCCTTTACAGGTCTTAATCTCAAGCTATTAGCATTTCTTTTATAAAATACAAATTCTTTGGTCATCTATAAGCAGCAACTTAGTTTCTTTTTACTATCTACATTTGTTCATATGAGGTACAATCAAAGTTTTTAGACTCCCTATATGAAAAGCAGGTGCTGTATCAGATCTAAAATTTTACCCATCATCCCTTTCAGTATATTCATCATGTTGAGTGAATTACTGTTCCTTGCACTTCTGCCATTATTGAAATGTTCCTTGTTCTTTGACTGTTTAAAGCACTTTCTACAAACAGGAAGGTAATGAGTGATGACTGAGTTTTCACAATTGTTCTCAATGCATTGCAAGGTTCGTTATCATGATGTGTTATCAGACACTTTACCAGAAACTTGACAGCAGCACAGAGCATATTCAAATTAAGCATGAGGATTGTATGAGCTGTTCCATTTGATACTGCTATGTCAGCAACATTTTTGGTGATCCCATGATTATGTCAAGCCTTTTTTCCAACATCTTCAAATGCTGTGTTCATGGAGGATGACTTTAATTTACCATCCTCTTTCAGTGGCTTTCTAGTCCTCTTGGAGCATGAGTGACATTCATAACATCACATCCAAAATCACTGGTTTCATTGCTGTAGGCATGTTACATAATTTTGAGGGTTTCTGTTTGTGAATTCTTTAATTTTTCAAATAATTTGGTGTTTGTTCTCTGTTCAAATTTGAGATCCACAGTGACATTGCAAATGTAACACAGGTCTTAATAATGATAGTGACACACCACTTGGTATGTAGACAAACTAAGTTAAAAATTGTGTTTCTTTGCTACATGACAGTCTAGCTCCCTAATCCATAATCCTGCCCCCTGCCTCTGCTTTGAGTGTTTAGGTCAAAATACTGAGAAAGGGGAAGGAGGACAATACACCAGCCCAAAGTACTAACTAGATACAAGCTTTTTCTGAGCATGCAATAAAAGACTAAAATCTGAAATTGCTCCAGCACCAGTGTTGACAGTATGACAGATTGTAGCCATTATATAAGTGCAAATCAGAACTCCAGATAAATAGTCAAATCAATACTTGTAGTATGAAACCTAGTTTAAAAAATATTGTTGGTCTATATCAGTGATGTAATTCTACAAGCTACTAAATATTTGCAAGTATTAAAGTTGTAGGATGACAGGCATGAAAATATGAAAATTCCTACAGTTCCTGCCAGGGGCCTGATTTTGGGGAAAGCCTATCAAGAGGCACATTTTGATGGCCAAGCCATACCTATATTAAACAGAATCCCCACATGATATGTAGCAAGTGGCTTGGGGCAAGCACTGGAGTCATGAGGTTGCCAGGCATAATATTGCCTCTGTTTAACTGGCCTTTGCACCATATATATTTTTTTTTCTTTTACACTTTATGCTACACAACCTTCCTTTCTTCTCAGAAGCATTGGCTACTATGTTTATTGTAATGCACTCAGTAACCTATCAGCATCAATGAGCATGCCTCCCATCCAGTGATTCTGTTATGTAGGTAGGTGACATTCATGGGCATGCCTGGCAGAATTTACCTACCAACTGTGCTGTCCACCAGGCATGCCTTTAGAAGTCTAAGAGAGACAAGAATATGTAGTTACATATGTATTGTAATTACTGAGGAATCAAGTATCATTTCACTGCTAATGACCTTACAACTTCAAGCTGAAGACCAGTGATGACCTCCATCATGAGACATGACTTGAGAAATTGGTGTAGGCAACTTTCAAATGCTCACATACATATGTGATAAAACAAAAGTATGGTACTGTTGTATCATACTGTACAGGTTTACATATATTTATGAGAAAATTACTACATGCATGCCTGTGCATATATATGCATCTACACAGCTGTATTAATTTTTGTACGCATGATTGTGCTTAAACTTGCACACATGCATATGTGCATGTTGATGTTTGGATGTGTGTAGCTATTCATATACATATTTGCATATAAATTTTTACATGACACATTTCCACTGATGTGTTTTATGTAAGATTCTCACCTTCTGTCGCCCCCCCCCTCTTTCTCTCTCTCTCTCTCTCTCTCTCTCTCTCTCTCTCTCTCTCTGTGTGTGTGTGTGTGTGTGTGTGTGTGTGTGTGTGTGTAAGTTAGCTGAAGTGATCTAACCATTCTCAGACACTGAACTAGTAATGCTGGCAGATTTTTTTTTTTTTTTTTTTTGTGTGTGTGTGGAAAATTAGTACTAGAAGCACAAAGAAAGTAAGAGAAGAAAGTTTAAGAAATATGTTTAGAATAATTTGGTGCTGATCCACAACCCTGTATCCAAAATCTGAAAATGATTTTTTTTTTTTTTCTTTTTTCCATGGATGTCATCCACATCCCAAATCCTGCATTCACCAAAGTGATGACCAGAAGCTAATGGTTCACTGTATAATTTTCACTGAAGGTAAAAAGTTTGTTAGCTCAGGGTTAGGAGGTGATGCATCTGAAACAGATGAGGGAATGGCTTTGGGCCAATGTGATATTTTGCCACCACCACTGGTGTCTGCTAAAAAAAAAAAAAAAAAAAAAAATCCAAATGATGAAATGTTTTCTTCACTCTAATGAAAATAAATTTTTCATGAAAATAAAAATATATGTATTGTCATTTAAGATGTCTGTTATGCTCTAAACAAGTGACTATTATGATAGACAGTGACAGTGACCACCACCACCACTGTTTGGTAATTAGTTTGTAAGCAAGGAAATGCTTACAATGTGTAGTACCCAATAATATTAATAATGTAATATACTGCAGAATAATAGACAAAAATTTTTTTGTAATCTTTTCATTACCAAAAACAGTTTTTTGTCTATTATTCTGAAGTATATATAAGAAAAAAAAAAAATTAAGATCCAAAAAATATCTGGTGCCAAGGATAGGATAAAGGGTTGTGAATCTGTACAGGGACCCAGACACTCATATTTTCTTCTATCTTCATAAGCATTCTTATTGCTGAGGTATATATTTTTTACTGATATAAACTTCATTTATGATTGCAGTCAAGTAAAACAAAAAAGCAAGATGTTCCACAACAATATACCAAGGAGTTTCATTTTGCCATAGCATTTAAAGCAAGACAGTGGTATGTGATAGTACCATCACTGGAGGAACATGTTAAAACTAGAAAGCTAAAGTTTTGATGCACTCAGAGGTGAAATGCTGTAAAACCTGCTGTTGTATTTAGGATATATGATGAAGAACTTGTCAGCTTTGATAAATGAATGAATACTTATCATAGAGAGCATATGTTGTACATGGAAAAACTGAGTGCTTGGTGAGGAAAAACATCCTGATTAGGTAATTTTCAATAGGAACAAGATGTGTTATTAGTATTCCATTGTTGCTTAAAGAATGAATGTAATAAAGCTAAGCGCGTGCGCACACACACACACACACACACACACACACACACACACACACACATGTTAAAGACCAAAAGAACAATAAAATAAAATATACATTTAATTATATGTCATGCCACATCCACACAAGCAGGCATGCCTGATGCACAAACATTATTGTATTTTCATTGCACAAATTTTACCTTTTCCATGTGACTGAGCAATGTTTAGTGAATATGAGGACTTTGCCTGTCAGTGAGCACAGGTAAAGCATTGATTTGCTCAAGCTCATGGCTCATACAGGGCACAGGCAAAGTTTGTATACTTACCTGGTGAGGACAATGCCTGCTTGTTAGGCACTGCCTGATAACATGATAGGATGTGTTCATCTGGTTACACAGCTAAAAAGTGTGATATATACACTCAGTGTTCACCAGGCAATGCTTGATCATGTGAATACGGTAAGGATAAACAAAAAAGAAGAATTAGAAAACAAAAATGTGTATCAACTAATAAAACCAAAATTGACTTAAAAGAAACCAGCCAATAACATTGTCACCAGGTATGACACCCTCTAAACATCATGAATTTCACCACACCATGGTGCTTTGCTTCAGCATCTACTTTGCTGCTTTCCAGCTGTGCCCACCCCAAGCATAATCAATGATGAGAGTAAGGAGTCAACACTTCGGTACTTTAAAACTTCCTACTATCCTGACTACTTAGTCTCATTCCTATCATCATCTGACTCTACAGTAACATAGTAACAATGGCATTCTTCTTGATCCATGGCTTCATACCACATTGGCAGAATTACTTTGTCAGTCTGATCCAGCCACAATAAAGTTTATGAAATAGATAACACCCATTATATTGATTAGTGCTATGCAGTTGCTTGCACTGTGGATGGATAAAAAAAAAACTAGGTAAGAATTTTGAAGGAAAGATGTGAACTGTCCTCCATTATAACTAGCTTTCTTTAGCCCTGTCACCAGCACCACAAACCAATGACAAAACTGGGATGCAGTAGTAGCAGCAGTGTACCAGGTTTTAGCCTTACAAGCAAGGTGCATTATTTTTCAAAACTTTGATTTGAATTGATCATGGTAGCCATTTCATCCATTTCTTTCCCATAACATGTACTTTACTTTCATGATGATCATGATTAGTGTTTAGTTCTGCAAAGCTTGCCAAGATCTGTCAATATATTCTCTGATAAAAAGCATCTTCATTGTTATTCTTTTATCTATGGATAGAAAATATTTTCTGCATTAAAATTATATTATGTAACTTTTGTGCCCTAGAAAAAAAAAATAGTATGTGAAAGTACACACTTTACTTATTTATTTTAATAAAAAAGCAACTGATCACACATTTCACATCTATTGGCAGTAATGAGAAACTTGAGGAAGGGCAGCCATAGTGGGTGTAAGTTTTGAAGTCTAGTTATTACACTGGTTCCATCACTGATGCAATTATGTATGTAAGGACATCATTTGCTTGCATGCATTTTTGTGTACACATGTGCACTTTCTTGTATATCTGAATTATTTTATGTTGGTCATGATTTTTACGAGGAAGTCTGGAAAGCAGGAATGTGCAGTCCAGTTCCTTAACACATCTGAGTGAAAATTCCTACCTCAAAATAAGTTAATCATAATTGGACTAGTGGAAATAAATATATTCTTAGTGGTGTTCTGGAAATAAACTTGTGTTTTGGCAGTGTTCAGCTCTAAAATTAGTTTGGACTACATACTTTTGTATTCCAGAAATCTTCTGCAAACCTTTGAATATAGTAAGTCACCATTAAGGTCTGCCTGCACAAATTTGTCCATGGCCCTCACAGCTAAACAGCACATTACAGAAATTTCACTAGAAAATGTCACCTATATTTACAAATTGCACTACAAATATTCTTCACAATGTATCATTGTACAGTTAGTGGCACCCAGTCACACTTTACAGACTTAAATTATAGTTATTGCTGCAGTAGAGTCCCTGCATTCATGACCATTTGGTTCTGTGGTTCCTCATGTATGGGTGAAAATGTGAATCCAAATAGTTCATGCATTATTTTAGAAATGTATGTAAGTATAATGGGAAATGTATTTTGGTAAGAAAGATATTTGTACAATAGAAAGATGGATTTGCTGCCAGTCCAGTCATAGGGTAGCATGTTTTTTTTTTTTTTTTTTTTTTTTCTGAACTTTTTTTTTTTTTATATATATATACAAATGGTGCAGACAATTCCTACTCTTCTGTCAGAGAAGAAGACTTGGACAGAGTCTGACACACAGGATAGGGAAGATGGAGGTTATCTGGTGCTGGACCAGCAGGAGAGTCAGGAATGGTTTCTGTGTGTTTTCTTTTCACTAGAGCCAAGAAAAATACTTGCATAACGTACACATTCACTTTTGAAGAAAGTGTTGTGATTGTTGTTTGCTTAGTGTACAAAACATAGGAACATGATACTACAGTTTTTTTTTTTTTTTTTTTTTTTTTTTTTTTACAACACAGTGGATTCATTAACGTTAAATTCTCAGCCATCACCATTCACATTCTTCAACACCAATCTTTCTAGCACTTGCACTTTTCCTCTAATGTCAGTACTTTCTTCTCAGGCTTAGGTCCCTAATCAATCTTTTCCATGCACAGACAGTGTAAGAGGTTTAGTTGATATCTTGGGAAGCATCAGCCTGATGGCTGGAGGCAAATTGGTAACCTGTGGCTTAGCCATTAGGTGAGAAGTGGCAGAATTATGCACATGCACAATTCAGATGTGAAGACCTTGTGCTTCTTCATATTTTGCAGGAAAATTATTAATTTTACCAAAAATATGTTTAGTTGAAGTTCACAGGTGTTGAATTTATGTACGCAGGGGCTCTGACTTTATTATTTACCTTAATGGAGATTTTTCAGATCAGATAATAAGAGATGATCACTATGAAGCATCACATATGAGGGAGGAAAAATGTAGTTGATGCTGTGCATAAATCTCCATTACACACATGCCAGGTGCTAAGGACAAGTTTATGTAGAATTTATTGGTAATTATTTATTCCACCAGTAATGAACAATAAACATAATGAGATAATGCAATTGAAAAATACCAAGAGTTTAGTTAGTATTAGGAGAAAGGAAAAAACTTTAATGGTGCTGGACTTTGTAATATGTTTTGATATCAGTCGAATACGTGGAAATGTGTGCTGCTGGTCAGTTAAGAATGAAAGCTTTAGAGATAAAATGTTTTGATATCAGTGGACTATATGGAAATATGTATTGCTGATCTGTTAGGAATGAAAGCTTCAGGGAGAATCATGCAAATGGTACATAATTATGATCTATGTAATGATGGAGAATGAATGTCATAGTTTGGATATGCATTTGTGAACCTTGTTAATTTAAAACTTTTTAGTATTAAATATTGGTGTGAAAGGAAAGGATGGTTATGTTCTAAGCTAGTATATACAATGGTGTCTGGATTATTTACTGGTCTGTGTTTCATAAATCCCATGTATATATTGTAAATAAATCACTACTGTGTATAATGATTGTGTATGGTCTACCACAAAAAAGCTATTAAGATTATTTATGGATTTATGCATGCCTTGGTTACTTAAAAGATACAGAAAGTATAACTATTATCCTACATTAAGTACAGGGTAATCACAGCAGGCCCAGACAGCAGGGATCTATTCCACACAGAAGTCTGGCAGGCCTTGAAAAAAAAAGTCCAACATCCACACACATATCTAGATCTGCCTCTAAATTTAATCCAATATATTAGCCAAAGACACCCTTTCCTAAAAATCTCATAAAAAATCTGTTTTGTGACAAACAAACAGATAGCAGAAGAAAAACCTGACTGAATGCATAGCTGACACAAGTAAAAGCACAATTAAACAATAACTATTATCAATATTCAATATTTTAAAAAGATGTACCTGTGTGTGAGTGACAGGCATCAGTTTCCCACACCCACAAGTCACAGCCTGTCAAGAGCACACCTGCACTGAACGCCACCCTCCATGTGTCACATAGTTACAGAATGGTGTTCCACTGCACACCTCTGATGGAAATGTTGCTGTATCTGAAAACTGGTGAAAAGTAAACAATTACAAAGGTAAATAATTTGCAATCATTGGCTATTCTGGAATTTTTTTAAATATGGAAAATTGAGTTAAATTACCCATTAATGACTTGATCAACAGAGTTGTAACACGTCTGTACTCAACAATAAATGTACCACAGCCACCAAGCAGAGACATTTGACTCAATGCCTGACAGGAGACACCTTGCAGAAGAGTGGCAGCAAGTTGCATGGTATGTCCTCCTCCTCCTCTGGCTCTGAGAAGGGATGTGGTGTAGTGTACCACTTCCTCCACACCTTCCTGAGGGGAACTATTCCCAGAGTGAGGCAGTGGTGGACGGACAGAGGGTTGTCTGGCAGAGTCCAGGCCCTCCTTTCTCCACCTAGGACCCTGTACCCCACCATCTGCACATCACATTCATCCTCTTCTGTGGGGAAATATTCCATCTATCTCACAAACACAACCAACACACCATTCTGATAGCATTCCATAACAGCATAAGACACATGAACATCAACACACATCAACTAAAAAACATTTCTAGGACTAGACACTGGCCAAAGCCTTCACAAAGTAAGCAGTCACATGCTCCCATAATATACATATATATTTACATCTTCTTTTTCTGACATACGATTTTTCTGCTCGACAAATGAAGAGAACATCCAGGAAACACAATCAAGTTTAGATATTGTTACAAAATCCATATCTCGAAAATTAGGCCAGAATATTTTGTGGTACTGTATGAAGAGATATTTGTCAGCTATTTAAATGTTGAGAGGCTAAAAAGGTGACACAAGTTGCCAGGATCAGGGAAGCCCTCATCACTATCACCACCACCACCATCATAAAAAAATAAAGAATAAATAAAAATAAACAGATACATAATAAATAAATAAGGTATGCCACCTCCCCTCACCATCACCTTAATCATCACCATCACCACCACCAGTACTTGGTGCATCTTTAGTTTGAGGTGAACAGAGTTTTACTTGAAGTTAAACCAGGAGTCACCAGAAGTCTGATTGGCTCATCTGCTTAACAAAATAATGAGGATGTATTTTATGTACCATATACATAAAATGGTACAAGAATGTTATAGTATTTATGTGCGACCACTGAAATAGCTTGTATAAATACTACAAAAAAAAAAAAAACACGCTAACCTCCTCTCAACATGACAGCTGGACTTGTTCTGGTACCTTTTTTTCTTTTTCTTGTGACCTCTTCTGCTTTATATTGCTTGTTAGGTCCTCCTTCCTTTCAGTGTTCCATTCTGGTCCTTTGGCTATCTACAGAAGAAGAGCAGAGAGCATGACACAGGGAACAAAACTACACCCCTAACATGTCCATTTTCTCCATGCCTGTACTATGAACTCTTTGGTCACTCATACTGTCAACTCTTCTCTCTCCCTCTCCCCTTGATGTAGGCCCAGCATCATGAGGATTCCACCATCTCATCCTCTAGACTCCCATGCCACTTATCTTCTCCTCTAACTGCTGTTATGGAGTCTATCAGGTTGTCTTTCTCTTGTTCATACCTAACACACTCAACCAGGAAATGTTTCACAGTTTCCCTCATCCCTCTGCAACTATTACATACCTGATCTGTCTCATCCCTGTTGCTGGTTTTCACCAGTGTCCCTGTCTTTGCCTTCACTAATGTCTTGCTACCCCAGTTTTCTGCATGCCAGTGGAGTGCCTCAGATCTCTCCTTACACATACCACTTTAGTGTAGACTTTGTTTCCATCCCTGCTTGCCATCTAGCTAAACCACCTTCTATCCTTTCCTTCACCTCTTTGGGTCTTATCCTAATCCAGTTATCATCAAGGTTTTCCCTCCTTTTCCACCTATCAGTTTCCCTCTTCCATGATGACAATGTTTTCCCTCAGTACCTGCATCACCCACCTATCCTATGTGCAGCACTACACAAAACTATCACCCAGCAGGAGAAGAGCAGTAGCGTGGTGTGCCATGGAGTGATGAAGCAAGATTTTCAGTGACAGCCAGCAGTCAAGGTCACATGTACCAACGTCCCGAAAGAGAACCCCTTGACTCCTGCTATACTTTGCTGGCTGTCAAGTTCCCTGATTCGTTGATGGTGTGGGACTGTTTCATCTATCATGGTGTGGGGAAGCCTTGTGGTGCTACCTAAAAGCATCACAATGAATCATGGGAACTACCTGGAACTTCTCTCTGATCATCTACCAGGGTCTTTTGAGAGATGCCATGCCACCACTTTTATGCAGTATGAAGCTCCCTGTCATACTGCCACATCAGTAAAGCAGTGGCTCTTTGATGATTGGCCTACAAATTCTCCTGACCTGAATCCCATTGAGAATTTGTGGGCTATAATCAAAAGAAAGTTACGTAGCCATGACTGCTCTATGGTACCCAAGCTCCAAGCTGTGCTCCACCAGTTGGACAAGTTTCACCTTATAACATCTCAAGGCACTTGCTGACAGCCTTCCTGAATGTTTAGAAGAGTGCAGGAAGTGTAAGGGGATGCCCAAAAAATACTAATTATAAAATCAATAAATTTCTTTGGCATATATTATGGTGTATATTATTTGGTGTAGGAGTTGTAGTGGGGCAAGGGAGGCAACAGCCAATCAGGAGTTAGCCATACACAGTGTCACTGGAAGGGGGAGTTAGCCTCTGCAAGATAATCTCTGTTACCTTTTAGAAATATACATCCCAGTCTCTGGCCAGCCAACCACTGCACCCCTCTCCTGTTGTGCCCCCAGTGTCCTCCCACACCCATATGCTCCTTCCCCTATGCTCTGTTCCCACCAGTGTTATAGTGCTCCTCTGCTCTTAGTGTTCAGTGATTCAGCACCCCGTCAGTGCCACAGTACTCTTCTACACAGTATCCACACCAAATGTCCTCCTCCCTGTGCCCCCTGCAGCTCACCAGATGATTTTGGGCTGGCACCTAGGCCCCTGCAGACCCCTAGCCATGAGGTACATCAAAATAAAGCACCCTCAGCCCTAGAAGCTTGCCACTTGAAGTTGCCTCTTGCAGCTCCTGGACCCAACTGTGCAAGTGATCCATCTCATCCTCACTGCTGATGTAGTAGTTGTCCTAATGACTTTGGACAAAAACACGAATGCAATATTCCAAAAGGACGTGAAGCTAAAGCTCTCTGCAGACAACTTCACTGCCATTCCCCTCCTTCCCTGGAACTGAAAACCCAGAGGACAGTCATCTGTCTCAGGCTGGATGACCTGGTCTATCAGTATGAGGCCATTGAAATGAAAAGAGAAGTGGAGCATGTCCAGACCTGGGTGAAGATACAGGAGATTTATAAGTTCTCCAGGTCCAACACCGTCAAGTTCACATTTCAGTCAAGTGAAATGACAAGGAGGGCACACATGGTAGGTCTTCTCTTTTTCATGTTGGTTCCACCCCACCAGATCAAAGAGGAAACACACATTCCTCTCCTTTCATGTAACATCTGCTACACCATAGATCATTCAACAAGGCAGTGTCTCTGTCCCTGGTAGATGGGACACCCCACACCCTATTTCTTTTATTTTGTCATTTATTTATACACATATTTATTTACTTATTTATCACATGTATAAATTTTGTCATTTGTTCAAGTTATACATGTGTTATTGAACTATCTATTTATCTTATCATGTATAAATTTCATGTTTATTCATGTACATTAGTTTGTTTATTTATTTACACTTCTTTCATGGTATCTTCATTTATGGATTGGTTTATTTATTTTTTCAGCTTCTGTATAAATTTCATCTTCCATTTGTGTTATGTATTTATTTCTTGGATGAAGTTCCTCCCCAGTATGATGTAATTGTGAGCTCATTTCTTGTAACTAACTTTAATTATTGATTTATTAATCTTCATCTATTACTTATGTACTTTTATCTTTTCCTATATATTGTATTCATTGTATACTGTCAATGTATATGAATATGGTTGTATGTAAATTTGTAAATATTAGCCCTCTTATATGTATTCTAAAACACAATCTTAGATCCTAAGTTATTGATGTTAATCATTAAATCATATCTCTACATTGTTCCACTTCATTACTTGGCAAAAACAGCTTCCCGGACTGGCTGGACACTGTCCACCTTCCAATGCATTTACATTTTTTTACCAACTTCTCTCTGCCCTCTCTCTTCTCTCCCCCCCTTAACCACATATTATATATATATATATATATATATATATATATATATATATATATATATATATATATATATATATATATATATATATATATATATATATATATATATATATATATATAATCCACATGAATGAAAAGAAGTCATTATTCAAATTGTTTAATTTATTCATATAAACATATGACAGCATTAACAAGTATGTATTGTGAAGGGTATTGCCTGTCACATTATATTTTCTAAGTGCACTTCAAACTAATTATACTCTACAAATATTAAAACTACATATATCAATACTGATCACTACAGCACAGATTGGCAGCAGGGTGGTGGCCTCAGGTCAAGGTATTATACATAATCTTTGTGATGGAAATGATCACACCCAAAAATCATGTGAGGAAGGAGTCAATTAATCTTAATCTTAAAGTGGCAAGGTGGCACAGTCAGCACAGCTGGTGCAGGTGTGGAACATAAAGTATGACAATAATGAATTATTCCTGGTTTGAAAATGCCTCAACAAAGGTCAGTCACTCACATTGTTACTCAGTGTTATTTTGCCTATTATTGATATAATTTTGTTTTGTATATTGTAGTAACACTCAATACAATGAACAAACTGGGAGGGGAATACCTTCATTACATCTGATAATTCATTGTCCAAAAGTTCATTCCATCATTACTCATAACTTCCACATTTACAGTATAATACAAGAGAAGAATAACACCGATACTGATAACTTTATTATCAGTATCACACTTCACAATAACGTGTAATCTGAAGCTTTGTTTTTCATCAAACAGCAAGACTTTCAAACTTTGCAAAGTAGTAGTACTGCTGAGGATCTTCACTCAACATTGGATATACTCATCAGCCTCTGATTCAGCTAAAGGATCAAGGCCTCTTCCAACCTTGTCCATTCATCTCTGCTGGCTGCCCATCCATTCCAGGCCATTCCAGCAAAACTTATTTCATCTATTAATCTGATTTTCTTCTATGCTCACCCTACCTTCTTTACCATCCACACATGCCATTCTAATATTCAATTTATACATCTATTATATATTCAGTACATGATGGATTCTACCCTGTCTACTTTTTCTTTAAAGTCAAGGTATCTCGATGTACACACCACGTGAAGTCATGTGCACTAAATGCCCATTACCAACAATTAACAAGGCACAACTCCGCTCTACACAGCTACGTGACAACACCATGCAAGCCTCAAATATTCATTACTTGTGGTTAGTATATTTATTTGCATGTTTACAGTTTCTTTGTGTTGTGGCCAGTTCTTACTACACCTTATTGCAATGTCATTACACACACACAAAAAAAAAAAAAATAAATAAATAAAAATAAATAAAATAAAAAATTGAGGATACTAGCACTGCATTCTCAGTCTGCAATACAAGTACTAAACAGTACAGTATAGATTGACTAAGAAAACACATTGATGTTTGGTCTCTAATCTGAAAGATGAAGTTCTGTAACAAAATATGTAAGTGAATTCCATGCTCTCTCACCCTAACTGCAATCAAGCTGAAAAATTTAATATCAGCCACAGGCAGCTGATACAGAAAGTGCACATCACACTTGGAAGATGTCCCTGGATCCAATATATGGACAACAGCAGCCCAAGAAAGGAAAATTTCTAAATCAAGAACATCCTCCATTCTGTTTTCTCTTTTCTAAACTCTTACATCTCTGTGTGCTAAAACTATTCTATTTTGGTAACATACAGTATGGCCAAACCTGTCTCTCTCTCTCTCTCCCTCTCTCTCTCTCTCTCTCTCTCTCTCTTGGAGATCATAGGACAATCTTCCTTCATATATAAACCCAGTGTCATGGCCTCCATGGGAGCATCATGGAAACACAAATGAATTAATTTGAAGGCAGGATAGTGGCTGAGAGGCATGCCACCAGGGATTGAATCTTTCATATGGACACCCTCTCATCTGCACAAAATTGCCATAATTTGAGCAGACACAAATTCTTGGGCTGCAGGTAAATGCTAGCTAGAATCATTCACACTCTATTCCACTCTATTCACACTTCTATTCCATTTACATTGACATCATTCACTTTCACTGGTTTCAGATTTCCTACCACCAATGCCACACTTTATTCATTACTTGAAGCCTGTTTGCACTGCACTCCTATGAACCACTGCCTAGTTGTCAGACCAGCACTGTGTTCCCAAGATGACACTGGCCTGCCAGTGTCCTTTTAGGAATCAAATTGTGGTCTCTCCATTATGTTATGAACAGCATACAAACAGTCCACTCTTTCATGAACCATAAAAACCATGTAGGCCACCTGTTGGACATTTTTTTTATGCTAATCTTGACAAAATTTGTAAGATTTATATAACTTAAGTATGCCACAACATACCTTAAATAAACTCCATTATATATTATCAATATTGTCATTGAGTAAAATAATTCATTCTAATATCAAGCAAGAAATTTTTTAGCAAATGATGTAGGTAGAGTACTGAAGTTCACATAACATTACAGAATCATTATGTAGGATTATATTCCATATGAAAAACAAGTCTAGACACAGAAATTAAAAGAGATACGAAATATACATTGCAGAATTTTGCTCTGGTAATGTGTCTTAAAAAGCTGTGATATAGGAAATTTCTGAGAGCAGAGTTTGATTAGTGAAGAAGAACAAATGATGAAATATTACAGATAATATGAATAAAGAACTGGCAATAAATAAATAAAATACAAAGTTAAATATGCATTATTAAAAAGATAATTGTAAAAATAATCCAGTTCTGAAGAGTATGTATGGGAGAGAAGTCAGAGAGGGTTAAAGAGTCACAACCACTACCACTGGATAATCACATGCAAGTGTAACTGATTTGTTAAAGGATAAAGTTAAGTCTGCATTGTACTTTTTCCTTGGAGGACAGCAAGGGCCAGGACACAAACCCTGCTACTTACCATGTCATACTTAGCCAAGAGGAAAGGGACGCACCTCTTCAGGAATGAGAGAAAGAGAGACTGGAATCTCGTGGTCTTTCTGTGAAGAAAAGAAAATTTCAAAAAGCTGATTAAATGCCATCCTCACTATAATCCATTACCCACAAAACTTTTCATGTGTCTATTAAAAATCATGTTGATGCCTATTATTTTCTTTACATTTCTTTCAAATTTTATTAAGCATGCCTTAGTCAGTCTCTCATCTAAAAAAGATGGGAGGATATTTATGTGTGTATAAATGTCAGTGGCAACATGTCAAGTAAAACATCTGGTAATCATAAATGTCACTTACTTGTACAAGTTCCAGCATACACCTTGAAGTCATCCAGCGTGAAGCCTCCATTGAAGGAGACTCCCTCAAAGACCACCTGGAAGCGAGTGCTGGCTAGCAGCTGCACCTGCCCAAATATCCATCCTACTGGGTCTCCCAAGATGTGACTCCATACCTGCAAAAACAAAGATAGCATTTCATATCACATCTCATGGGCACTCTCTTAAGTTGACACAAGCACTTGACAACCTTATGCATTAAAATGCCATTGACAAAACAAAAGGCAAGCACTGGGAGGAATTTTCAAGATCAAATCATATACAATATTACCAAATAAAATTCTAATTGTGTACCTGATTATTTACAGTGTTTAAACCATTTTAGCTGATATAACACCTTACCTCTAGGTAATGAAGTGAGGCTCAATGAATAAGTTTCCTATAATCACACTGATGATAATGACTATAATTTATCATACTGCACTATGTGTAACATTTTCTTCATATCTGATTAAAAGTAAATGAAATAAATAATTCTATCAAAATAAAAATTAAAAGCATATCAAAATTCTATACATAAAACCAGAAAAGAAAACAATCCAAAATTATCTAGTCTTCACACATTCTCTCACCCGGATGTCACTTGACAGATCTGTCAGAAGTTGTTCTGGGAAGGAACGTAGCTGGGAAGGTCGCAAGTAAATACTGAGGCTAGTGTTTGGATCTGCTCCAAAACCAGCAAACCAGAATGTGAAGCACAGTGGAGAGCGATCTGGCATCGGCTCCACAACAGGTGACACAAGCTGGAGCCGCTGAGTTCGTCCTCCAAGGTTGAACACATCAAAGTAGATGTAGCCAGCTAGAGTGATGAGACAGGGCATTAATATAAATTTCTCTCTCTCTCTCCTGCTCCACATTTGAACACCATGGTGACAAGACCTGGCTGTTCCACTCTTTTACCCTTTGCTTTGCCAAAACAAAACTTTTCAACAACACAGTGGATCGATGAATAAATGAAGACATTTTTGCCATGCATAGTTTAAAGAATAATTTATGGAATTTGTCAAGAGAAGTAAGTACATATAAGTACATACTTACATAGCTTTCACAGTGATAGAAGAATTTCTATAAATACTGACACCTGTCAGAACTTGAACCAACAAAAACTATGATATATATTTGTGTTTGGTGATGTGATATGATACGTATTAAGAATTTATATCAGCATGAGTAAAATCTAAACATATTGTAGAATACGTACAAATTAATTACAATCTGGGATAAGTAATAAATAATATTGGAATCACTGAATATAAGCCACACATTAACCCAGACACCCTAATCAACCAACACCAAACACCGGCTATAATGCTACCTTCCATCACGCAGCTCCATCAAGTGAACTCGGTAAGCTAAGTAACCACTACTACGTAATTCACTATTTGGTTACTTTGGCTAATACTAAGTCCACCCAGTCAAGGTAAAAATCATTATATCCTTGAACTCCATTGATATCTGAAGGTATCCAAGCAATGGTGAGCAATGGCTCTCACTAAACCAGAAATGATCTTAAGAATTTAAGCACAACAGACCTTCAGATGCTACAGAATTATCAGTGTGAGAAGAGCCACCTCATATTATGTTAAGGAAGTCACTATTCCTATTAACTCCTCAATCTTTGCTTGTATGATCTTACTGCATCCTAATTACCTGGGGCACCATAAGTGTGGTCATGCATGTTAAGAGGGCGCCGCACAGCAGAAGCAAGCGTCCAAGTAAAATCTCGATCTGAAGTGAGATTTGTCCAGCCACAGGAGCCTCGAGTGAAAGTACAATCTCCAGCTCGCACTACAGCAGCCTCGGGCACAGCTGAAGGGTGAAACAAAAGTGAGAAAGGCTGTGACGATGCCTGGAGACAGAAAAATTACATTTATAACAGCAAAATACTAAAACAAAGAATTAAAAGAATGGAGATGAATGGAAATGGAAGGTATATGTATTGCATTAAAAGCTTGAGGGTGGTTATTGTGAAAAAAATGACTGGGCTATAATAAAGGGAGGAAAAAGAGACAGGAAATTGAAAGATGAGTGACTGCATATGATGAAAAGTTAAAATGTGGAATAGAACTAGAATCATTATGCTACAGTTAATGTCTGTTACTTAATCCATTTTATTATCAACCATTCTATGTACAAGTTCTGACATAATGTTCTGTTTGATCTCTCTTTTCTCTCTCTTTTTTATAGTCTTACTACATTCTATGAGGAAAATGTCTTTGCCTATGAGTTTTCATCTGTTACAGTTTCAAGCTGCATTGTTCCAAGCAGCAGAAGGTTGATCATGCTAACTTGGAGACACTAAGGTTGTGCAAGTCCCACTATCTTGCTGGAACACAGATCTGCTTTGTCCAGTTTTGCAGTTTCCTTAGGTCATCCTCAGTACATTATCAACAATAAGCAAATTAATAGAAAGTGATATTGTGATGTGCCAAAAGGATTGAAACTAAACAGATTATCCAATGATGAGATACACAAAGCAAGAAAGCAAAAATCAACAATAATGCAGGACAGGAAGGGTGGAATTAAATTAACACAAAAGATCTAAGTATGCTGTTAAGGTTGAAGGGGAATAAGTGACCCAGTGAACAATGTAAAGCAGAAGAGAAATAGACAAAAAAAATAGAGAAAGGAATTTACAAGTGAGACTGAGCTGTAGATAAAAGCACGGAATGGTATACCACAGTATAAATAGAACAAACTAGAGTGAATCATGAGAGTGTTATAGCCTGTTATGTTTTTCATACTTATCTATGCTCATCACTTACTGCGACAGTTTCCATCAAAGACACTGATGTCATCTATAGCCAGCATACCAGAGCTATTGGAGGCACCCCACACTGCCTCTATCACCACCTGTGGGTAAAGAATACAGTACTAAGGCTCTTTGCTCTTGGCTCTTTGCTCTAAGGCATTTGCTCTTGGCCAACTCAATATGTACAAGTTTACACACACACACACACACACACACACACACACACACACACACACACACACAGGTGGTAAAAGTTATCAAGAGTAACATATCCCTTGTAAGGGAAAGCTACAAGAGGAGGGAATATACCTGGTAAATGAAGCAGAAGAATATCAAAGGGTAGGGAAATTCATAGGTGAAGGGCAGAGACCCATAAGAATCAAATTCAAATCTCAGAAAGATGCTGACGAGGCTCTGACAGGTATGAAGGCTGGCTAAGGATGAGGTAACAAAAAAAAAACTATGGATGAGAAGACTTAAATGAAAATGAGAGGTAAGAGATAATTAAGCTGAGGGAGGAAGTAAAGGCAAAAAAATAAGGAGAGAATGGAAAAGCAGGAGATATTCTTTTCGAGAATCTTGGACATGAAAGTGAAGTGGTACTTGAACAGGATGGAGAACAGGGAAACAAGTTAAAGAGAAAAAAAGACATATGGAATGTGGCATACACTAATATTAACGGCCTCTTCTCATGATTAAGGGGGTTAAACGTTTACTTAAATGAGAAAAGTTCAGATATAATGGACCTCAGAAATGAAATTATATGATGAGTTAGAAGTAGTAAAGAGCATTGGACAAAGTAGATACAACTTATGAAAAAGAAGTAGAATTAATAAGAATAATAAATAAATAAATGAATGAGGTGCCACATAAAAGACTTCTATGGAAACTGGAGAAGATAGGTGGTGTAAATGAAAGACTGCCGGAATGGATGGAGGATTTAAGAAAATAGAGAGATGCAAATGGTTATAAGGGACCAGTCATCAGTGTGGAGTCTGAGGAAAATAATCACCACAATGATACATCCATTATTAGAATATGCAGTGGTAATTTGGTCACCACATAAAAAAAAAGCACATAAAGTTAGAAGGCGTACAGAGAGCAGCAACCAAGATAATACCAGAATTGTAGAATTGCAAGATCTGCCATATGAGGAGAGACTAGCTAGGAAGCAACTTCCAACCTTGGAAAAAGAGATGAGAGAGAGGTGACATGATTACACTTTACAAATTACTGAGTGGAATGGAAAACCTACATAGGAAAGATTTATTTGTAATGAATGAAAAAGAAACAAGGGGACATGGAAGAAAACTAAAAGTAACCACTTGCAGAAGGGACATAAAGAAGTTTAGCTTCCTTCATAAAAGCAATGAGGCATGGAATAGACTGGAGGGGGAAGTGATGTGTGCTAGAAATATTCATGACTTTAAGGAAAAGGCTGGATAAAAACAGTTATGGAGACAGGACAGTACAGCTTAGCTCCTCTCCCGTATGTCACAACTGTCACATACCTGAAAGTCTCCCTCTGCCCTGAGTGGAGTCTGTGCAAAGAACCATGTTAGTCCCTGGAAATTGTGGAGTGTCCAGACAGGTGTGAGGATCAATGCACCAGATGATCCCTCTCGTAGCATGAAGGCACTCAGGGATCCCAGATTGGGCTCCACCTCCCCTAGGGGCTCAAACATCAAGTACCTAAGGGAGAGGTAGTAATAAAGTTGACTAGTGTTGGAGTAATTGTCTGTGAAAAGCATACGTATGATCAACATAGAAAATACAGTTCAGCTTGATAAAATAACATCATCCACTCAGCATGTAATCTCCACACAACAAAAGACAAAGTAGATTAACAGAATACAAGAGCAGGTATGAAGATTGTTCATAGTCTGGCTCATTTGTCATATAAAAAAAACTTGTATAAAATAGGCAGAACATCATTGGAAGAAAGAAAAGTGAAAACTTGACAGAAATGATAGGAATGAAAGGGTCTGAGATATAGGGAATGCAAGAGGGCATGACAAGAAGCTGCAGGGAACAAGATGCTAGATGATAAGAATGATATAGAAATACATTTTCTTTTATGATAAACTGATAATAGGAACAATCCAAATAAGGACAGCAAATATTAAGGGCATTCATAAATTCAAAGGGATGACTGAACAAATGAGATCATATGAGATCCCATGACTATAACCTCAATGAAGACTATATTTTCAATACAACTAGAATTACAGCTGTCAACATGAGAATGATCCTTTTTTCATTAAAATCACCTTTATGTCCACACCTCTTAGACCACCACTCACTCACCAGAAGGAAAGACACTTGGCCTGCCCATCACCCTGCATGATAGGAGAAAGCAGCCATGCATGGTCACCCTCTTGTTTCCTGGCAGGGCTTTCCAGCTTCATGTAAAAACCTTGGAAAAAAAATAAAAAATGGTGACATTTATTCTTCTACATATACATACACCTTTTTGAAAATGACACAGGAAAAGAGACCATTATAAAAAATTTTACCTAGTTCTTTTATCTACTCTGCCAGATAATAAAACCTATTCTCTGTATCTTTTTATGCACCATTCCCCATCCAACTCCCCCTCACCTTGTCGGGACCCTGTGCTGTGGTCTGTTGTTGGGAAAGCAAACTCTGCTGCCCTCACCCTCAGGAACTGCAGGTTATCCACACGCTGGTTGGTACCAGGATTGCTCCAGCCACACGTGTCTTCCTCAAAAGTACAGTCTCCAGAGGCAGGTGGCATGGCAGCAGGGGGCAGGGCTGAGGCAGGGGAAATTTGGTGTGAGAGAGAGAGAGAGAGAGAGAGAGAGAGAGAGAGAGAGAGAGAGAGAGAGAGAGAGAGAGAGAGAGAGAGAGAGAGAGAGAGAGAGAGAGAGAGAGAGAGAGAGAGAGAGAGAGAGAGAGAGAGAGAGAGAGAGAGAGAGAGAGAGAGAGAGAGAGAGAGAGAGAGAGAGAGAGAGAGAGAGAGAGAGAGAGAGAGAGAGAGAGAGATGCAAAGGCAGAAGAATGAAAGGAAGACAAAATATAACTTAGGGTGTTACAGTGCAATGAAAACAGAAGATATAGAAAAAACAACCGATAACACATACATGATAGAAAAACTAGCAATGAACAAAAGTGGTGGAATATAATGGATGATGATAGGGCAACTTAGAAGAATGTACATGGAATGCAAGAAATACCATGGAACTACAGAGGAAACACGAGATACACTTGGCTACAATGGAATTACATAGAAGACATACAAGCACTCCAACACACAGGAATTAAAGGTAACACACTTTCCTGCTAGAGACACACAAGCTATAGGGAACATGTACTTCAAGGGATACACTGGAACAATAGGAAATATAGAAGAACACAATGATAAACTCACTGGCACAGGGTCCAGAGACAATGGTGATGTCATCTAGTGCAATGTCCCCAAGGCGTGGTTTGCCAACTGTCCCCTCAAACACCACCTGCCAGGAGCATGTGGAGTAAGGATGTGGAGGGCTGTGTTGCTACAGGACTCAAAGACAGAGACTCAACAGTTCACAACAAGATATTTCCATTATTGTACCTCACAAAGGTATGAAAATATACAGCAATTTTTCACCATTACCTCAAATTGCTGTGACAATGAATAGTCAAGAACAAATTTCCTGCTTTAATGGCAATCAGTGTTGATGCAAATAAGAACAGGTGAAGTGTAGTACAATATAGATATTGTAAAGAAGTTACATGAAGAAAAAATATTGATTGTTGTGTCCAATTATGCCCAGGTCATCAATTCACCTCTCATGCCTTCAGTCAGCTGGGTCAAGGATGCTGAACCTGGCTAAAGAGACTGCATCAAACAGTCATTTAAGTCAAACACCACATGGCAAAACTTCAAAAAATCTATTTTACAGATGCAATAACACACAATACAACACTTAATATCCCTGGCAGGATGTACTGTACCTGCCTTTAATTTCATGGATGTAATTTTGTGAAACTGAACTAAAATCTGTTATGTACATAATGCACAAAAACCAGTCACTGTTAAGTCACTCCTATGGGAGACAACTCACAAGAAATCACAAGGACCTTGAGAAAGGCTGAACTTTAGATACTGATTCTGAATTCAGATTTGAAAGGGTGACAACATTAGGGTCCACTTAACTGGGGCACATGCAATGAACTGACATGTATCTCATAAGTTCTCTTTTACACTGATAATCATAACTAGATGGAAACACAGAGATGCTCTGAAGAGGAATGGTGACTGAAAAATAATAGTGAAAATTATGATGGGTAAGAGGTTAAAAACTTCAATTTGCAAGATCAGAAGCTGGTGTAAATAAGTGCATGAGAAAATGAAAAGCAAAAGTTGTGAGGACAAGACTGTGCTTATAAAGGCACAGGTATGAAAAAAGGTTAAAGTCTCCTGAGAAGATATTGATGGGTATGTAGCTAATGAACTCGCCTTGAAGGGGGTGCCGGAGGAAAGTGGCAGCTGGCCCTGGACCCACCGTGTGCCTTGGTGGCCCTGCAGTGCCCACATGATTTGCTGCTTCCGTGTGACTACATCCTCAAGCAACACTCGAAGGCGACCCACACCTCGTCCTGCCATATACGTGTAGAACCTCATGCAGGGAGGATTGTTGGGGTCTGGAGGGGAGGAGGACGAGGTAAGATGATAGTGTGGTGTGGGAATGGAATGAGAAGGTTGATGGAGGAGTACAGTGGATAAGTGTCACGGCTGGGATTGCTACTCTTCCCGTCAACACTCCTTCTAAGATTGGGACATAAAAAAACGAGGGAGAATGGAACTCCACAATTATAATTAACAAAAACACAAACCCACAACCCAACAATAACAGAGATATCCGGCAATATCACCAAGAGTCCTGGGGGAGTCCTTGGAGCCTGGCGTCCTGGCAACCATAGGAATCTTGCCTTGGCCGGCAGGGGTTGAACCAGGAACGAGTAGGGGCCGACGGAAGATGAGTGCCAGGTACTGAGGGCAGGCGAGATGAGCCCACAATCTTCACTGAAACCTTCCAAAGTGGTAGAGGAGAACAGCTGAACGGAGGTGTAGTCATGGCAGGTGATGAAAGCTGTCTGCTGCCTGGTGTCTGCTGGCCTCTCGATGTCAGCTTCTGCAGAGTTCTCCCTACCAAGGAGGGAGGGGGTGGTGACAAGGGCACTCAAGGCATTGCTCTGAAGCAGTGACACTGTATCATGAGGAGTCAGCAGCCCAAGTCCCTTCTGCTCAAGGATTCGAGAGGAGGAAGAGAAACCTTGGGCGAGACACTCCACCCTTAATGTGGAGGAAGGACGATCATTCCTCCCTTTACCACAGTAGTTAAAGGAGTGCTTAGATGGTTGGCAATTTCCTCACACATGCCCCCATGAAAGCACCTGCTGTATAGCTGATGAGAGGAATCGTCTAGTGAGTATATGACATACCAACCCACAACATAACACACCGTGCGTGTGTGTGTGTGTGTGTGTGTGTGTGTGTGTGTGTTATGTTTAGGGTTTATGGTCAACCTCAAGGATAAACTCCTTACCTCGGAGGTAGAAGTCTAACCTATCAATGCCGAAGACTATGGCCAGGCGTTCCTTCTTGATGGTAGAATATCAACGTTTCCTCTCCAATAGCTTGCGGCTGGCGTAAGCAGTAGGGTGTGGAAGATCTTCATGGTATTGTAGAAGCACAGCACCTATCTCGTGGTTGGAAGCATCAGTCCACAGAACAATGGTCTGGTTCAAGACTGACTGACGGAGGACAGGCGAGGATGACAATGCCTGCTTCAGTTGTTTGAAATGGGAGTGAAGATCAGCAGACCAGCAGAGAGGTTATCGTACTGGTTTCTTCAAAAGACCAGAGAGGGGTCCAGTTAGCTCAGAAGCCTGAGGGATAAAGCTCTCGTAAAAAGCTATCACTCCCAGAAAACTCCGAAGTAACTTCTTGGTGGAAGGGGGAGTCAATGATGTTATAACTGAGATCTTGTCAGTTTGGGGCCAAAGGTAGTCGGGTGTCATGACAAACCCCAGATAATTGATGGATTCCACTCCAAAATGACACTTCGAGGGCTTGACTGTAAGTCTATGGCGTTGGAGACTCTCTAAGACAGATCTTAGGGCAGAAATGTGAGTGGGCCAATCTGAGGAGTACACGAAGATGTTACTGAAGTAGAAAGACACATTAGGTAGACCAGTAAGAACTATCCTTATTAACCAGCTGTGGCACAAGCTGTGATGAGACCAAAAGGCATACGCATGAACTCCATGAGTCCCCAGTGTGTAGGGAAAGCCGTTAAAGGACAGGCCCGAGGTGAAAGAGGGACCTGGTAGTATGCCTTGCATAAGTCCAACTCAGAGAAGAACTTAGCTCCAGCAAACTTATGTAGCTCTGTCTCAATCCTGCAAGCCAGTTCAGTGTGAAAAACTGTAACTGAATTAAGCAGTCTGAAGTCTACTGTCATCCTGTATGAACCATCTGATTTACGAACCATAACAACTGGAGAACAGTGAGAAGTCAACAGTTGAATTATACCTTGACAGAATAGTTGATCAACCTCCTCTTGGAAGAAGGGCTACAAATGGATGGGAACCAGGTAAATCTTGGCCTGTATCCTGCCTATTGTCATACACATGATGTCATGCTCCAGTGTGGAGGTGCAGCCAAGTTTTTCGGAGATGGTGGCTGAGAAAGCTAGCTGCAAGTTCTTGAGGTTGGCCCTTCTTTGCCATGTAAGAGTAGGATTAATACTTGGTCAGGATTGGTCACTAGGCTCCTGGTTAGAGAAAGGAAAACACGGCAAATCATCGATGTCCTTAACACACATGTTCCCTGCATCCTGGGTGTTCCTAGGTGTTAATTCATCCAGGACCTGGACCTGGTTAACTTGGGCCCTCCAGCGGTATTTCTTCAAAACATCTGCATGGTAATGTTTTGGTTCCTTAGGCTCTTCAGTTAGATAATCCACCTTGCCTCACCTCTCAAGAACCTTGTAGGACCAACCCAAGCAACTAGGAGCTTATTAGAGGAGCTGGAAAGCAGGACTAACACCTCACCACCAGGCTGGAATTGGCGATCCTGTGACTTCAAATTGAAGTACGACTTGTAATGGGTGGTACTCACATCAGCATGTTGGGCTGCTAACTGTGTGCACTCATTCAACTTCTGATGAAGTTCAATGACATACTGGAAGGTAGTGTGCTCATCCTCTGCAGTCCTCTTGTCCTCCAATAAATCTTGTAGTACCAACAGCAGTCCTTGTACACACTGACCATATAAGAGTTCAAAAGGAGAAAATCCGGTTCTGTTGTTAGGGACTGAACACAATTTCCGAAGTACCGTTTTCAGGGTACCATGGAGTCTTTCAACACATCCATTTCCACTGGGATGGTATGGGGTCATAAAATTAGGTTTCACTATGTAGTTCTGACATCAGCTGGGACATCCTCTCCACAGTTGTGACACCTCACCATGGACACAGCGGGCTTTGCAGGAGGAGAAACAATTTGCTTGGAAGGAGGCATAGCCCTGGGTGGCAACTTCTTGGGTCATAGAGATGTAGAACCCTTTGGATAGGCATTATGGGCAGATGCCCAACAATTGGCAAGGCTGGCCACATCCTCCAACTTCACATCCCTTCGCTCCTTAAGAAAGAGGTAAAGCTCGAGGGTTAGCAAGGAAAGAAACTGATCCAGCTAAAAGAAATCCCTCAGATCATCATACTCCCTTTTTACCTTCCACGATTCAAGCCAAGAACTGAGTAATCTGCCTAGTTGAGTAAGGAACTGCTGATAATTTTGTGCTACTCTGATCTTGGTGGGCTTAAACTCGTGACGATATCCATCAGGAGTCTTACTGAATCCTGTTAGTAAAGCTTGCTTAAGTAGATCGTAGTCATTGGTGGTGGAAGGTGGGAGAGAGATTATACAGTCCAGCAGCCTTACCCATCAGAAGACAACCGAGTTGAGCAGCTTAATTATCTCTGTCAATTTTTAACAAGGCTGCCACCCGTTCGAATCTAGCCAGGTAGGTGGCAATATCTTCTTCATCCTTGTAGGCAAGGTAAGGTAGGCCTGGTAACAGGGTCACTTAATGTTAGAGGCTGTGTCGGCCTGGTAGCAGAAGCCTGAATCTCTGCCAGTCGAATCTCCTCCTCTCTCTCTGCTTGCGCTCGTTTTTCTGCTTGCTCAGCTTCTCTTTCTTTCTTCTCTCTCTCCACTTGTTTTCTACTTGCTCCAATTGCTCTTGTCTTTCTTCTCGCTCTTGCTGATGTTCCTCCCAAAGGTGCCTGCTGTTCCCTGATCCATTGGCTCACCTCCGTGCCTTCCAGACCAAAGGACTCAGCCTGGAACTTGAGCTGCTCAAAATCAGCCATGTTAAATGGATGATGGAAGATACTAGCAACAAAAACAACACCTCAAACAGAGACAAACAAACGTTGTCAATGTCAATAAGTCAAAAACACGTGGCAGTGTAAGTGAGAGGACAAAACCACACCTCACTAAAAGTTAACAACAACACAACAACAACAACTCTTGACAGAGTCAGGTGAGAAGGCAACAAATCCGCACCTCACCTCACAATCCAGGGCATTGAAAACACCCGAATGCACTTGGTAGTGCTGGTGAGGAGACATCAAGATCCACACTCACCGTGAACCTTACTCCCGGGCCTCAGGCAGCAAGGGCGCACACTGGCAATTTGCAGACACTCAATCTGGAGAAGTTGCAAAGACGTGAACAGCAGCTGAATCCTGGCGAGATCACAAATATGTCAGGGCCGAGATGGCTACTCTTCCCATCAAAAATCCTTCTAAGATTGGGACGTAAAGAAAACAAGGGAGAGTGGAACTCCACAATTATAATTATCAAAACACAAACCCACAACCCAACAATAACAGAGATATCCAGCAATATCACCAAGAGTCTTTGGGGAGTCCTTGGAGGCTGGCGTCCTGGCAGCCGTAGGAATCTCACTTCGGCTGGCAGGGGTTGAACAAGGAACGAGTTGGGGCCAACGGAAGATGAGTGCCAGGTAATGAGGGCAGGTGAGATCAGCTCACAATCTTCACCAAAACCTTCCGGAGTGGTACAGGAGAACAGCTGAACAGAGGTGTAGTCATGGAAGGTAGTGAGAGCTGTCTGCTGCCTGGTGTCTGCTGGCCTCTTGATGTCAGCTCCTGCAGAGTTCCCCCTAGCAAGGAGGGAGGGGGTGGTGATGAAGGCACTTGAGGTGTTGCTCTGAAGCGGTGATGCTGTATCACAAGGAGTCAGCAGGCTGAGTCCCTTCTGCTTGAGGATTTGAGAGGAGGAAGAGAAACCTTGGGCGAGACACTCCGCCCTTAACGTGGGGGAAGAACGATCACTCCTTCCTTTACCACAGTAGTTAAAGGGGTGCTTAGATAGTTGGCAATTCCCTCACAATAATGATAACCAAAACCACAAGACAAGATACATAAAAAAAAAGTAATAAGAAGCAGACTTGTCTTCTGCTGACAGAACAGTCAATATAAGACAAAACTTACAGTAAACTTGTACCATGAAACGAAACATGATGCACAGCATGAGTTTAATCAAGACATTATCTATTATTTCAGCTCATGATAAATGTTGAATTTTGACAGTTCTGATGTAATATTATGCTTTATGTACCAAGATACTGAACTCCAGAGGTGTTTTCATTCATTGTCATTTATAAGATCTGTACTTGATCTCTTTGTACATATCAGTATAAGTTTTGATAACTTTCTATACATGAGCAGAGTTGATGTGTGCAACACCTCTAGTAGCTATTTCTCATCAGTGTTGTGGCCCTTTTTTTTCTCTCTGTAATGTAATAGTTTCAGTGATATACAGTTATTACAAATACTATCTATATACCAGGCCAGCAGTCCCATACAGGTTGGCCCAGACAGGGCAAATCTAGAGCAGTATATATATAATCTTTGCAGTTTTGACTGGCCATCTTATTTTTCTTTACATCCAGTATGAAAATGGTGCACAAATATATAGAAGACTTCATTTGAAAGTTACTTTTATCCCTGATTTGAGCTGTGACAAAAAAGTTTATTTCTGTTCAACAGGTACTCTTCTAAGAGACTAATACAGTGATAATATTATTGCTTTTCCTATTGATGCTTTCTAAAGTCAGGTTAGGGCAGTACTCATTAATGAGGTGATTGAAAATCTTTCAGCAAACAAACTTGGAAATATGAGAAAAAACATTTTTAGTGTATCGATTACCAAGCTGTCCTATGGAGAGGAGGATGGAAGGCAGGTGACTTAGCTTATAGTTCTGCTTAGCCTACATCAACTACAACCACACTTTCTAAATTAATGCAATGGGAATACAAACACTACTGTTAACAAAGTAAAAAGTACACAAACATACAAAGAAATATTTAAATGAAAAATTATGAATTTAATATATAACTTGATTACTACAAAAGAATGAACTCACCTGTTGCCTGAAATTCAATGCTTTCCAGTCTGCCCACATCCCCAGGTCTGCGTGGAAAGGATGAGTCTAAGAACACATAGGCCCCTCCTAGGGCCTCCCCTTGAGAACTACTGCGGTCCCTTGGTGGCCCTGTGATTGGGTTCTGAGTGCCACGACCCTGGTATGAAATATGGAGTGCTTACAGCAAGAGAATGTTATTCAAGATATAATCCAACACTATAAGGATTAATGTTTATCCTAGTATGTACAGGTTGCAGTCAAGATTCATTAGTATGATCATACACTACATCAGAACTTATACTAGTTATCTTATCCATCTAGGCTCTATCTATCTATCTATCTATCCATCTATATGTGTGTGTGTGTGTGTGTGTGTGTGTTTTCAAGCTAATAAATTCCTGATGAATAACAGCACATTTATTAATGCCCTAGAGGCGTCACTGTGTCTGGAAACATTTTCATTATAATATATTCAAAACTGCCCTGAAATCTTCAGTTTCATCTATCTGACCCTCTTCTATTTTAATCCTCTGCCACATCTGTACTAGCTATTTCACAGGTGCCCACACCACCCTGCCCCTATGGCTCACTCACCAGCATCCAGTCAAAGTCATCAGTACGGACGTTATTCCAGTCACACATGCCGCCTTCAAAAGAACACAAGCCGATGCACTCCTGTCCAGGCCGTGTCCCCAAATCATCCACAGCAATGTGCCCTCGGAAAATGTTGAAGGGGTCCCCTGCACCGGCAGGAACAGCCTCCACCATTATCTACAAACAGTCAAGATAACGAAGTCACAATAAAGATTATGGCAAATTTACATGGTAATCACAAAGATTACTAGATTCACAAAATAATGAAACAACAAATATCCTTTCTACTGGACTTTTTTCTACATGAAAACCTGAGCAGACCATTATGTTTGGAGCATAAATATGAATTCTTAGAATTAGGAGAAAAATCCAACAAACTGCCATTCAGCTGCTGGACACCTCTATTGTACTTATTTACAGGAAGGCATAACCAAGAGACTGTGATAAAAATGCCCATGTCTATTTGAAGTGTATGGGGAACAAGGACCATGTAGCAAGCAATATGCAGGTCTAGGGAGGGGATGCACCGTGTGATTGTCGGTGAAGGTGTAAAGGGCCTGGGCCTCCCGCCAGTCCCCACGTGTGAGGTCGTTGGTCTTCCAGATGGTGACAGCTTTACCTTCTCCTCTTTTGCGAACTTTAACACGAAGCTCGCTTGCACTTAGTCCATCCAGGAAGTACCAGAATTTGAGGCATTTCCCTGGGAAGAAGAGGGACCAAAAAAATGTAGTCAAGTCAGGAAGCAATCATAATTATGGGGCTTCTGTATAGAAAATAAAATGAAGGTAAGTAATGTCAGTATATATTTAAAGTCTTTCCACTGTTTCTTTCTATCTCTACTGTACTCTGTGTACCAGTCTTTTGTGAACAGTATTGGCAGTCATGAAAAAATCACCACTGCTGGGGATCACAGACACACTCACCATTAGGACCTGTTGGTCCTTGCATCTCAGACTCCATCACGGCAAGTGGTGCCAGTTTAGAGGGCGTGCTGGAGGTTTCGTGGAAGGCATATCCTCCTGATGGGAGCAGCAGAAGTGCCAAAATATTAGAAACAGTCATCATACTCTGTCTCACCATCTTTATCACAGTAATAATTTTAACATCTGAGGAAGTGCAAATATGCGAACAATGCCAATGACAGATGCTCTCTATTGTTGATCAGTCTATGCATTCCTGCTTTTTATTATCATCATTATCATTACTATCATTATTGTTAATATTATTATTATTATTTTTTTTTTTAGGTATGGCAAACCACTAACTTTCCTTGCTATGAGTGCATATCATTAACCACCACTATAAATCATCTAAAACTCTAAAACGCATTCACCACTGATGGGCCCCTGTTTAGCCCATGTCCCTGAAATTGAAACAAATAAAGAAAAGTTTCTATCTTAATTAATTTCAAGATACAATTTGGATAATCCAAGCCCTTATAATTATGAGTTTTGGTAGGAATACAAAGTCAGTTTGTTGCACGCTTTATAACCGGATGGTAATAGTACGTAAGGTTATCATTGAGTGAGAACATCAGTTAATGGGAAAATGACTAAGACTGATAGTGAAGTGAGATGTACTAATATTCATGACTTTGTACTAGCAAAACATTCATTCTCCTTATACCAGTATTCAAACAGGCTTTAAGTGTTTAGGTCTTGCCTGTCCCTTGTCACTCACCCCTGTCATCGCCAGTGGTGTCGTTAAAAGGCCCGCCAACCCACAGCGAGTTAATTCCTGTGGAGAGTGTCCAGGCCTCAGGGGCACCTTCATTCTCCACCCTGCAACACACGAGCTTTACCAGCTATGTTGTATCAGGACCATAACCTCCATAGCCTCCATCCTCCCTATACATCCAACATAAACGTGTGCCACCTATTGATTTAAAGCACAGCAGTAGTCAAAGAAGTTAATGTAGTATTGAGTTGGATGTCATTTCTATGTTCTTCACTTAATTTATATACACTGGCATCACACCACATCCAGACCTATGATTAGTAGGCCTTGTCCATCGCACACAAGGAGGCCTAGACATGTCCCGACAACTTAGGGATTTGGCAACATCACCAAAGACTACCATCCAGACAGCTCTGAGCACTCCCCAAGCTTCCACAGTTGAGATCAGGTTGGTGCTGGTTGCCACTCATTCATGGAAACAAAGTTGCTGGTAAGAAGTGAATCACCATCATTTGAACAATAGGAGAAACATACAGTATCACCCTTGAGTAAAATAAAGAAGAAAGAAAAAAATATAAAAAGAAAGCATATTGTCTGGTAGAGTATTCTGGAATACTCAACAAATTGTTATAATTGGTTAAATAAAACTCTTTACCTATGTTTGCTAGCACCAATAATTGAGACAAGTAATGGATATGAGGGTCAGGAGTGAAGGCAAAGTTCAGGAGGAAAGGTAACTCTCAACTGTGAGGAAAGTGTGAGAGGCTGATAGGACTGTGTTGGAGGAGACGGAGAGGAAATAAAAATATTGTTAGGGAAATACAAGTTTTCTTAAAAATATTGTTAGGGAAATACAAGTTTTCTTAAGGTGAGGTCAGGATTGGTAGTGCTAGGTTAAGTTTTGTTAGCTTAAGCAAGGTTAGGATTAGGACGAGTTATATTTATGAGTAAAAATTTGATGTGTAGTTGAGGAATCTGTATAGGTGCTAGAGTAGCGGGAGAGAAAGTGATGATGATCGAGGGGAAAACAGAGTGAGGTGGAGAAATGGAATTAAGGTAAATCTGCAAAGGATGGGAGTCACAGAAGAAGATGCAAGGGCAAGAAACAATTGAAGACTCGTACATGGCACCAAACCTTCATTTTAAGAAAACGGCGAAAGGAGAAGAGGAAGCGAAGTTACCTGGAGGCAGCGTCGGGCCCCGGGGAGCTCCAGGAACACCAAGTGGACGCCCCCGCACTGCCGAAGTCACAAATGCCTGGTGCGATCCCTTCAGTCTGCCGCTTCCCGCGTGGCTCAACCTTCTTCTGGAAATGGGAGTAGTAGTAGTAGTAACAATAACAATAACAACGGCGACGAGGAGGTGCATTGCCAAGCGAGCATTGAGGCACTGCCGCGAATCGAACAGACGAGAAGGAAACATGGTGAACATTGCGACTCCAGCTTAGTTCCGGGCCTCGTTGCTACCGCCCTCATGGCACTACGTTTTCTTCTGCCCTATAAAAACGGAGAAATACGGAAAACAGTAATGAAATGGTGCGATGAGCCGTGATAACCTTCTCTTTTCCTTCACTTCACGGGCGAGGCTTTGCGAGGCTTTGAGCAGCATGCCGCGCCGCCATTTCCGGCGGTACGGCATCACCCCTGCAGTGTCACGCAACCCATTCACCGTTCAGTCACGCTCTTGAACCTCCGTCTCCCTTTCCGTTGTAAGGTGGTCACCCTAAGTGAGATATGTCGACGTTCTGATTATATGAATTGCTCACACAATTTTACCTGAGGGAGACTTGAAAGGGAGAGCAGTGGTGCGGTACAGAAATGTCTGCCTCTGATTGCCCGCCAGCTTTTATACATAAAAGAGGTAACACTCTCTCACTGTGTTGATCTAAGGCACATTTCTCTTTATGTTGATGATCGCGAGCAAAAATCGGAGAAACTGAAAAGTAAAGTAACGCCAAAATTAATATGACAAAAAAAAAAAAAAAAAAAAAAAAAAAAAAAACGAGGCGACAGAGCAGACCAGTGAAGCGAAGTGCGACGCCAAGGGGACTACGAGCTGCGTCTCAAGGCCACAGTGGAAAGTGAATCGCTCGGGACGGAAAGCAACGCGAACAAACTGCCGCAGCGAGGATCCTCCAGCCAAGGCGATGGCGAGCGTCCTGGAACGTGGAGGACGATGGAAATGTAGAGTAGCCTGTAGAAAGGGTGATTATGACCCGTCTGACGCCTCTGACGCCTCGATCACGGCTTGTTTGTTTGTCTGTCTGTCCATTTGTCTGTAGCTGTTCTTGTTTGCCTTCCTGCTTGTCACTCAGGTATGAAAATGTATAAAGTCGCTCCAGACTGCTTCACATCCCCAGGGCCTTCATCACATGACCGAAAATCCTTCACAGTATACCTCAACCACGAAAACCTCAGATGGCCCTCTTCCCGCCACACCAATCCGTCTCCCTCCGTCCTCATCCCCGTGACACACATTGCATCACTCTTCCTCTCCCTTCCACCTCTTCCTCTTCTCACCTGGAATTTTGTGGTCAAGTGCCTCTCGTGATGGCAGCAGCGGCATATGATGGGCGGGGGCGGCGGGGAAGGTGTCACGGTGCTCAGGAACCAACCCATGACCCCACTACTCGTGACATCTCGGTTCCGTTTTTCGGAGGTTTCATTTTTCTTACGCCATTATTTTTTTCCCTCCTTAATGAATGCAGTTTTTATTCACCTGTTGGTCTATCTGATTAGCATTTTTTTTATTTCTTACCGAAGTGAAAGTCCTCCAATATTCCCAGTATTCATTCACGTGGTTACCTCAGCCAGCCCTCGTCAGTCCCACCACGTTGCTTCTCTACTCCACCAGTCATCCGATTGAGTCACACATTTCGTCAAAGAATTTACATCACCGCGGCATGTTTACATCAGGCGGTCAAACGACTCTGTACTCAGTGCATGGTGGCGGTCACTGTGTTCGTGCAAAGTATGTGGCCGGAACACGAAACCACAACGGCTAGAAGCATATTGCAATGAAACACAAAAGAAGAACAAACAACAGATGTGTTGGTCCTTACGTGATAGTGATAAATTACACTAAATTTCTAACTGAGAAACAGAATAACAGAGATGAAAGTTATCATTATAGTCATTTGATCTAGTTTGCCCGGAAGTGTAGATTATCTGTACTTCTTGATGAAATCCAAGAATGACAGACGTGCCTCCCTCCATTACTCCTTCGATACAACTGTTGGAAACCAAGGGGAAACTAAGAAGTGATGAGCATGACAGTACTAAATTAGTGAATAGTTTATGAAATTTGAACTAAAGAAGTTTCATCAGTTCCCACTACCTTAGAGGAATTACAACGAAAGAGAATAATCCATCTTTCTTAACTTCTTATAACTTCTTATTGTATTCATAGGCCAATGCATGCACACACTTGTGCGCACACACGATCCACAGTCCTCCATGTGGTTAGCCAAGCAACGCGCGCACACAACACACACACACACACACACATCATCTTGTGACAATCATTGCAGCCACTCCTTATTTGCACTAATGCTTTTATTATTGCCTTTATTATTGCTTGCCTAAATAATTCTATTTTGAGGATGCACGCGTACATTTTTTTCGGCAATTAAACTTTTTCATATGACAAGATGAAGATTAATTTCATGGAGAGAGAGAGAGAGAGAGAGAGAGAGAGAGAGAGAGAGAGAGAGAGAGAGAGAGAGAGAGAGAGAGAGAGAGAGAATGACAACCTGAAGGGCGATGACGACTCATGTGAAATACTGGACAAGGAAACAATCAACAGAGGAAAGGCCAAGAGCGTGAGACACCTTACGCTTATAATGAAGAGAGGAAACACTTCTACTACTACTACTTCTACTACTATTGCTGCTACTACTACTACTACTACTACTACTACTACTACTACTACTACTATTATTGCTGCTGCTGCTGCTACAAATAAGAACAAGAAGAGCAACAACAACAACAACAATGACGACGACGACAATAACAACACCAACAACAAGCGTGACATGAAAAATCCGAATCAAGCACTTGGATTACGTAGAAAACATGGCAAACATTATGAAAACACTATGCAACAATAATTGAAAAAAAAAAAGGCCGGAAGTGTGTGAATGAAACCGTAGAGTCACGTAAACAAGAAAAAAAAAAAAAAACTACAAGACGATTCTGAAAAAAAAAGTGAAGAAACATTAAAGTTATGACAACACGAAAACGCGAGGAGTGAAAAACAAGGGAAAGAGAAAGGGAAGGAAAGAAGAAAGGAGAGGGGAGGGAAGGGACAGGCAGGCAGACACACAGACAGGTGTACATGTGTTAATTATAGTTTACAGATGAGGTCCCTAGTTCTTGCTCTTTGTTATGCTCAAGATGAAACCTCCACGTGCAACATCCCTTCCTTCTTCCACTCTCACTCTCAAGGACCACCGTGCCCCATATCTTCCATGTATCTCCCGCCCCGCCCTTCCCCTCCCGTGCCTTCCTTTCCTTACCCCTCCTCCACCCATCCACTCAAGGTTCCCTCCCTCACCCCCGCCCCACCAGGAGCAATGCAAGGCCGTGATGGAGGGAAAGGAAAGAGAGAGAGAGAGAGAGAGAGAGAGAGAGAGAGAGAGAGAGAGAGAGAGAGAGAGAGAGAGAGAGAGAGAGAGAGAGAGAGAGAGAGAGAGAGAGAGAGAAAGAAAGTAGGAAAACATAAATAAACATAAAAAAAAATAAATCTAAAACGAAAACAACTTTTAGCATGAAGACAAAACACTTATAAACTCATACATCCTCTGTCCCTCCCTCCCTTTTTCCCTTCCTCCCTCACGCCTTCCTTTCTTTATACCCTCAAGCAACAACAACAAAACATAACCAGCAGGAAACATTACAACAATCTCTGCAGTACATCTCTATCCGCGTGGGAGGGGAGGAAATCGGCAAGAGGATGAGTGGTGCGCACGAAGGGAGGAGACGCTGGGAAGACAAACGTAAAGAGAAGAGAGAAAGAGAATGGTGCTTGGGGTGTGTCAGGATGATGTACATGTAAACACCAAGGACAGTCACATACCGAGAGTGAAGTGGAGGTGTGTCACGCCCTTAATTGGAAAACCTGGCAATAGTGGTCTTTGCCTTAGTGGAGAGAGAGAGAGAGAGAGAGAGAGAGAGATGAGAGAGAGAGAGAGAGAGAGGAGAGAGAGAGAGAGAGAGAGAGAGAGAAAATACTAAACAAACGGAAAACAAAACTGAGACAAAGACAAACCGACAAACATATATATATATATATATATATATATATATATATATATATATATATATATATATATATATATATATATATATATATATATATACTCGTACATGCACTCATAAGCTATATACATTCAGACAGACAAAAATGCATACAGACAGACAGCCAAATAGGCAGACAGACAAACAAACAAGTAAGACAGGCAGACAAAGGCACAGAAAGACAAAAACAGAAAAAGGAAAGACATATGACAAGGGAGATAAGAAAGTATGACACGTTTAAAAAGATGCAAGTGGAAGTAACTGCAAGAGGTTGGGCTGAAAGCATATAGGAGGAATGGGCTGAGTACAAGGAGTGAGGGAGTGAGGAGTGAAGTAAAAGATTGAAAATGGATTGGAACTTAGACGATCATATTTTCAGAGGCCAAGGAGATGATTAGCTGGGTTTCCATTTGTGTTCTTTTCCAGTGCTGATATGTAATTCTTGTTCAGCTATCATTAGAATCATAAAAACAACTATGAGAGGAATAATAACATCCACTATAGCGACAAGAAATGTTTACGAATATTGGGTTCAGAACAAGTGTCGGGATTGAGGGAGTGGGAAAGAAAGAGGTGGAGTGGAAGGGACATAATCGGGAGGGAATGAGAGTAGTGAGTGACTGAGGGAGTGGGAAGTAGGTTGTGAGGATGAGTGAGGGTCAATTTGTGGTGAGGAGCAGTGGTGCAGACTGACCCTGAGAGAGAGAGAGAGAGAGAGAGAGAGAGAGAGAGAGAGAGAGAGAGAGAGAGAGAGAGAGAGAGAGAGAGAGAGAGAGAGAGAGAGAGAGAGAGAGAGAGAGAGAGAGAGAGAGAGAGAGAGAGAGAGAGAGAGAGAGAGAGAGAGAGAGATTGCTATCAGTTAACAAATTACAAGAACAAGACAGAAAACTCTTTGTAACGTCTTTCAAAACATTTAATTTATTTCCAGTTCAAGGCTGAAGGTGTTTCTCTCAATGCAGACACAATAAACGGTAGCTTTTCACGCATGATTTAATGAAGTGAAAGAAGACGCACGTAATAAAAGTTTTGTGGCTTTATGTGCTCTAAAAAGTTCTCATTTTACTTTTCACTATTTTTTTCTTTTCCTTCTTTTCTATTCTATTTATTTATTATTTTATTGATATTATTATTACTTGATTTACCTTTTCTTTTATACCAAGGTCATGATTCCGTATTAATTACACTTATATACCCCTGTGAAAGAAACATTACATCATTATCACTCACTCATAAACCAAATACTAAGTTTGGATAGTTAAGAGAACTGCAATCCTGGAAAAAAAAACAGCAGAAAAAAATGAAAAAAAAAACAATGACAGGAAAACTAGAATCAAAGAAAGGGAACTGACTGGGAAAAACTTCAAAAACTGGAATACGAAAGAGCACTGACTGAGAGAAACTGGAAAACTTGAATACTGGAAAGAGCTCTGACTGAGAGAAACTAGAAAAATCTGGAATACTGGGAATAACACTGACTGGGGGAAACTGGGAAAAACTAGAATACTGGAAATAACACTGACGGAGAGAAACTGGAAGATTGGAATACTGGAAAGAGGACTAAATGGGAGAAACTGAAAAAAAAAACTGGAACACAGGGAATAATAAGAAAACTGAATCTACCAAAAAAGAAACGCTGATTTGTAGAAAAAAAATACAAAAAAAAGCCAAAATTCTGGACACTCAACTGGAAAAAAACAACAACTGCGAAAACTGGCAAGGAGAAACTGGAAGAAAAAAAAACTAACAGGAAAAAAGCTAAAACTAACTTTGAAACTCTAGAAAGTCCCCTGATGAGAAAACTGTGCGGACACTGACCTTGGGAACTGAATGGGAGAAATTGGGAAATCTGACTGGAAAAGTGGAATTCTGAAAATGGACACGAACAGAAAAATAATAAGAAAACTGAATCTACGAAAAGAAACACTGATTGGGAAAAAAATGGACAAGAAAAGCTAAAACTCTGGACACTGAACTGGAAAAAGAACTACGAAAACCGGAAACACAGGAAAACCCAAAAGACTAACAAGATTGAGAATACTGACTGGCAAAACTAGAAAGCTGGAAGAATAGAAAAAAGACAATTCCTGAATTTAAAAAGAACAATGAGAGAAAATAACTAAGAAATGACAGGGCGGACTGGAATCTCGGTGTGAACATTGACTGGGAGTTGACAGGGAAATCGTGTGTGAATGAGTGAGAGAGAGAGTGAATGGGGAAGGTGAAGGAAAATATGCTAGTCTAAAGTTTACAAGGTTGTGAGATGTGTGCGCGCGTGAGAGAGAGAGGAGAGAGAGAGAGAGAGAGAGAGAGAGAGAGAGAGAGAGAGAGAGAGAGAGGAGAGAGAGAGAGAGAGAGAGAGAGAGAGAGAGAGAGAGAGAGTGGTATGAGCGAAAGGTGTGTGTGTGTGTGTGTGTGTGTGTGTGTGTGTGTGTGTGTGTGTGTGTGTGTGTGTGTGTGTGTGTGAGGGAGCGATGTGAGGGAATGGTGTGAGGAATCAGTGTGAAGGAATGTTGTATGAGGGAGTGAAATGAGGGAGTGGAATGTGAGGGAGTGTTGTGGAGTGGTCAGTGAAGGAAACAAATTGCGAAGGAGTGAGGTGCGTGTCGAGGGAACATAGTGAATGAAGGGAACAAATTCCTGCTACGGAAATAAATGGTAACGTTGAAAGTTTGATAGATGAATGAAGAGAAGTGAAAAGGCGGGTAGAGAAACGAAAATAAAGAGAAGTGGTGAAATTACGGAAAAACAATAATAAAGTACTGCTGAGAGAGAGAGAGAGAGAGAGAGAGAGAGAGAGAGAGAGAGAGAGAGAGAGAGAGAGAGAGAGAGAGAGAGAGAGTGGTGGGGGGAGGAAGGAAGAGCAGCAACAACAACAACAACAACAACTTCCAAATGTTCATGATGCAAAGTTTTCCCGTATTATAAGAAAAATCCTATAAAAAATAAAAGTAAACAAAACACTTCTCTCTTTGCAATCATGACGCAAGACTTATCACACGTAGGTACCTTCTGAAAAAAATAAATAAACCTGTCCCTATTTACAAATATTATGATGCAAAGTTTTCCTGGGGTAAAAAAAAAAAAAAAAAAAAAAGTACAGCAGATACATGTCACTCACCCTCTGCAATCCCGAGACGGTGTAAAAAAAAAAAAAAAAAAAAAAGGAAAAAATGTAAATAGCACATACCATGACAGGTTAAGAAACACCAGACTTGTTCTTTGTCAGGTGCGGCACCGTCATGCAAATTAACGAAGAGAGAAGAGACATAGAAAAAAAAAAGTCAGCAACCATCTACACACACACACACACAGTCATTAGGTGAACATTTTTTTCCAGGGACTGTCATGCGGGCGGCCTTTGAACCAGCGACTGTGACACGAGCTACGGAGAAAGGAATAGGAAAGTTGGGACGGGATTCTTAAACGTTTAAGGGTCTTTACTTTTTAACACACTCCAGACAGTGTTACTGGAGTTTTCAATAAAGTGTCTTCATTAGCTCTAGTGATTATTCAACGTTTCGGCGTCTTATCTTTGGTTTTAACACTCCACAAAGTTATTATTTATCTTTTTTTTTTCAAGTGCCTTCATGATTCTAGTGAAACTTCAACATTTCAGCGTCTTATCTTTGTTTGTTTTTTTAACACGCTCCAGAGAAAATTACATGATTTTTTTTTTTTTTCAAGTGCTTTCATGATTTTAGTTCAGTTTAGCGTTACAGCGCTTCACCTTTATTTTCTAACACGCTCCAGAGAATATTACAGGATTTTTTTTCAAGTGTTTTCATGATTTTAGTGATAATTGAATGAGTTATATACTATCAGTGCCGAAAAAAAAGAAACACCTTTAAGAACTCGACTAATCATCCATGTGGCGTTTGAAAAACAGTTTATGAGAGAGCAAAGCATTTATAAACACGGGCCTTGGAAGAGAGAGAGAGAGAGAGAGAGAGAGAGAGAGAGAGAGAGAGAGAGAGAGAGAGAGAGAGAGAGAGAGAGAGAGCAAATGACATAATGAGAACAGTGGGAATGATGCAACAGGGAGGGAGAGGAAGCAGGGAGCGGGGAGGGCTGGAAAGAGGGAGGAGAAAAATGAGATGGGCAAGGTGTTGTTGAGGTCTCTCCAGCTGCTGTGACGCGGTGATAACTCAAGGTGGAGACTGTACTTGGGGTGATCGACGTTTCCTTCCAGGTGGAGAGGGACGGAAGGTGAAAGGCAGCGAGGAAGGGAAGGATGGAGGTATGGATGCAGAGAGAGCAGAGAGAGAGAGAGAGAGAGAGAGAGAGAGAGAGAGAGAGAGAGAGAGAGAGAGAGAGAGAGAGAGAGAGAATGTAAAAAAGTGGAAGGAACGAGCAAAAATGAAGCTAAGAACGAAAATTTATCGAAAAAAAACGAATGAAAGAAATACAGACAACAGAATCATAGAACAAAAGAGAAATAAAAGAAATAGAATTGCTAAGAAACACACACACACACACACACACACACACACACACACACACACACACACACACAAACAAATATAACAGTTTCAACAATTTGGAATAAGACAAAAGAAAAACACCCACCTATATTTTCCCGTAAGAGCGAACTCGAGGAAAACAGGAGAGAAAGAATGAGGGATAGAAGAAAGGAAACACGAAGGGAGGGCGGACACAGGCGAATAAAGGAAGTAAGACGCTCAGAGGATGTCATTTACAGACGGAAGAAGGGTGTATGAAGAAACGAGGAGGAATAGAGGAGGAGAAGCATGGCGGGGAGAAGGAAAAGAGATTCGAAGGGATGAAGAGGAGATGAAGGAGAATAGAAAGAGATGGAGAGGAATGAGAGGGAGGAGAACGAAAAGAGATAGAAAGAGATGAGGAGGAGGTGAAGAAGAACGAATGGGGAGGGAGGAAAGGGAAGAGAAGGAAAAGCGATGGAAAGGGAAGAGGAAGAAGAGGACGAAAACAACAAAAACAGAAAAAAAAAATAACAGCAGTAATAGCAATGGTAATAACAAAAACAACAGCAACAGAAATAGGAGGAGGAGGAGGAGGAGGAGGAGGAGGAAAACAAGAACTAAAACCAGAAAAGAAACATCAGCAATAATAGCAATAATAATAACAAGAGGAACAAAAGGAAGAGGAGGAGGAGGAGGAGGAGGAGAAGGAAAGACATTGCAAAAAAAAACAAAAAAACACCACCACCATCATCACCAACAACAATAACAGCAACAACAGCAACAACAACAACAATAACAACAACATCATCAACAACAGCAATAATAGCAACACAAGGAGGAGGAGGAGGAGGAGGAGGAGGAGGAGGAGGAGGAGGCGGAGGCGGAGGAGGAGGAGGAGGAGGAGACGAAAGAGGAGAAAGAGAAAGCTTTAGCAGGGCGGCAAAAGAAGACGAAGCGGAGGAAGAAATAAAGAAAGAAAGAGAACGAAAGGGCGGAAGGGAGGGAGGGAGGAAGGAAGGAAGGAACAAAAAACGGTAAGTGAGAAAACGCAGAATAAGAGAGATAGGAAAAAAAAAGCTAAAGTATGACAAACAAATGACAAAGTTGAAGGGCGGTGACAGCACGTGTAAAATAAAGAACAAGGAAAAGATAAACAGAGGAAATGTTAGGAAAGCAGGGAACGTAACTGACATGATGGCCTGGGAAAGGGAACGACAACAAAGAGAAAGAAAAGAAAAGTGACAAGGAAGGTGTGAATGAAACAGGTGACTTGCAGACGCGAGGCCAGAAGTACAAAATAATGATAATAATAATAATAATAATAATAATAATAATAATAATAATAATAATGATAATAATAATAATAATAACGATAATAATGGCTTTACACACACGCACACACGCACCACCACCATCATCTCTGGAAGTTAATTTGTCAATATTTTCGATTTATTTATTTAATCATTTTTTTTAATTCTACTTTCACTGGGAGCAGGAATTTAAGTGTTCTTTTTTTCTTTTCTTCTTTTGACCGATGTTTCTTGACACGTAAAAAAGAAAAAAAAAAATCACACAAGTACAGCCCCCCTCCACACACACACACACACACACACACACACACACACACAGAAGCATTCCCTCTCCCCGACAAACAAGCACCTCACACCTACACCCACACAACCACTAACCCACGACCGAGACGTGTTCCCACCCTCGGCATCTCTCTACCAAGCCACACCCGCCTCCTCCCTACTCCCTGCACTGACGCAGGGAACGCCACCTAGGTATTACAGCGAGTCTTCCGGAGTGAGAGAGAGAGAGAGAGAGAGAGAGAGAGAGAGAGAGAGAGAGAGAGAGAGAGAGAGAGAGAATCAGAATTAAGGATATGTTGTTCCCTGCGGTTTGTGGTTTGTGCTGGTGGTGGTTCTACAAGGCAATTATCCCGCGGCCTTTCTTGTTGCCTCCAAATTCTAGTCGATCTGTTCCTCGGCAGGTTTATGCGAGCAAGGAAGAGAGGGCGTGAGACGAAATTTAAATATGTTGTTATTTCGATCTTGGAGCGAGAGGGAGTGGGGAGCAAGTGCAGCGCGTGAAGGAGAAAGGGAAGTGGTAGAACAAGAAAAAGGGAGGAAAGTTGTAGTTTTTTTTCCCCTTTTTATAAGAGATCACAAGAAATTTCAATGCGTAACAAACCTTTAATTCCTTACTCGGCAGTTTAATTTTACTGTAGCACACTACCTATCGCATCAGATGATTGGGGAACCTGACAGCAGCAGGAAAGGCGTAGTACTGGTGTGATGTACTGTTGTTGTTGGGGAGGTTAATGTTTGGTGGTGTAGTAAACGTAGGTGAATGCAAAGTGTGGAGAAAAAGGGATGGTGCGAAAGATGAAAATAGGAGTAGAAATTTGAAGTATGATTTGAGTAAGATTTGAAGATAAGGACCGGTAGTGAAAAAGTAATAAGAAGAAATTAAAGGACCAAAAGGCAGCCAGGCAGAGGAGGGAATAACATGATAGAAGGATAAAGGATCGAAGTCATGAAAGAAAACGAAGTCTAGGATAAAGAAGAGAGCAAATGCAAGATGAGATGTCGGGAAAATAGGGAGATGATGAAAGGGGAGGAACAGACGGAAGGAAAACCCGTATAGATGGGAAAAAGAGAAGATGGGAGGAGAGGAGAGAATAATTGAATAAAATAACGAGAAGAAATAAGAGAACGACGCAGAGGAAGAAGAGAAGAGATATGAATGAACGTCACAGAGAGAAGAGGACGGGAGACGAGAGATTGCAAAGGTGAAGAGATGAGGAAAAGAGAAGAAATAAAGAGGACGGGGCGGAGAAAAGAGGGCGGGAAGGGAGAGAGACCGAAAACTCCAAGGAGGAAAGAGGACAGAAGAGAAGGAAAGGGAGAGGAAGAGAGGGAAGAATAAGGGAGGAAGGGAAGGAAGGAGAGTTGCAAGTTGCCAAGGACGTCGCCATGACCGCCCCCACCACCCTCTCTCACGCCTGTCCCTCACCACGCCCGTCCCTCACCTCGCCTCACGACCTCACGCACTGCAGCTTGTTCACAGATCTGTCACACGGGAGCAGAGGCGGGTGTCTGAAGGATAGTTTTTTGCTCAAGAGGTCAAGGCGCGGTTACTCTTATTAGTCGGTGTGTGAGAGAATGAGTGAATAAGTTTGTCGGTCAGTCAATGAGGTAGTGAGTGGTGAATCAGGCAGTGCGAGTATATAAGTTAATGCATCTGTTAGTCAGTGATTTAGTCTGTCAGTCAGTTAATAAATCAGTCAGGGTTCAGACAGTCATTCGGTGATTCAGTCTGTCAGTCAGTAAATCAGTCTGTCGGTGATTCAGCCAGTCGCAATAAATTAGTCACACAACACGTATGGCACTTTTCTCAATACCCTCTCTCTCTCTCTCTCTCTCTCTCTCTCTCTCTCTCTCTCTCTCTCTCTCTCTCTCTCTCTCTCTCTCTCTCTCTCTCCCTCACACAACAATAATCATAATAAGCTCCACTTCACCTACACTCATCCGCCCTTGAGCGCCGCCTGTTCCCAGTCACTTCTTGCTTGAGTATAGTTCCTCCCACCTCGCCTTACTCTCACCTTCCTCCTCCCCTCTCTCCTCTCACTCCCTCCCTGCGGTAATTTCCTTCCGCACTCTCCCTTTCTTCCTGCGAAAAACTTGACAATTTTTCATGTTAATCACTTTGAGGTTAAGTTACAGCGCGGGAAGGAGACAGTAGAGGTGGGGTTGTTAGGAAGTAGTTACGTTTAGTGATGGTGATAGCAGCAGCAGCAGCAGTAGTAGTAGTAGTAGTAGTAGTAGTAGTAATAGTAATAGTAGTAGTAGTAGTAGTAGTAGTAGTAGTAGTAGTAGTAGTAGTAGTAGCAGCAGCAGTAGCGGTAGTAGCAGTAGCTCAGAATAGCACCACTCCCACGAGCAGTTATCCTTGGCTTGGTGAAGTAGCGAGCCAAGGTTTGGTTACCTCAAACACGTAAACGTCTAACACTGTCATAATCATGCATTTTATCCCAGCATAATTTAAGCTTAAGTATCTGAACATGAGTAGCCTAACATCACCATAGTCGTCGCCGTCATCAGCATCTCCATCAGTGACGACAGCAAACCACAGAAGTAGCTTTCAAGAACCACAACATCAATAACGAAGATGAAGGACGATGATGAAGACTTGTACATCATCCTCCACTAATCCATCACACCGAGTCTGTGCTACGCCCTTCGCCCTACATCATGAAATATCAACAATGAATACCACAATGATGCTCTGTTAAGTAACCTTTATAAACCCATCTATAAAAAAGTATTACATCCTTTAAGTCTGATGATGTAAAGAATATAAGTAGCCCCATTTACACCTTCCATTTTCGTCTTTTTGCCTAAGGCTGTTGCTCTTAAGTGGAAAAAAAGAAGGAAAGGACTTCACAAGGAAAATATAATAAAATAATAATGCCAAACAGAAAAAAAAAAAGTTCTAAAAGGGACAAAAAATATCAGTAAGTTCCCAGGTCGTCAAGGTTTACCTCACTTGAAGGAGTTCACGATATAGGAAGGTAGAAAAACATAAACCCTCAGTCAATGATGCATGTGTGTGTGTGTGTGTGTGTGTGCACGCTCGCGCAACTTTTTTTTTATGGTTTCACATTAAACGTCAAAAAGAAACCTGGACATGGCTCATAATAAACAAAAACGTAAATGTTTCGTTAACTGAAGCGCATTTTTAAAGAATCATTTCCCAGTACTTAACCACCATGAAAAACCATGAAAATAAACCACTGGGCCACTAAAATCTAAATGTCGCCTTGACCTGCAACACCACCAGATAATCACGAACCGACTGACTACTGCGTGCCTCTTCCTCACTCTGCCTTAGTGCCTTGTGCCTCCCTCTTACACCGCTTCTCCCACTTCACCTTCCTCGAGACATCTTCACCAAGCTTCTCTCTCTCTCTCTCTCTCTCTCTCTCTCTCTCTCTCTCTCTCTCTCTCTCTCTCTCTCTATCTCACACCAGCCTCTTCATCTTCCAGGGATATGAAACAAAAGACTCAGCGGAGGAATGGAGAGCAGAGATAATAATGTCCTTCCTCTCCTTCCCTTCCTCACACCTCTCCCTCCCCGTTCACACACACACACACACACACACACACACACATACACACACCGCCACTGTTTTCCTCCCTCTCACCTTGCTTCTTGTCCCATTCCGCACGCTTCCGAGGGCGTGGCCGCTTCTCACCCTCGACGCAACTCACCGGGTCGGGGGTGGAGTCACGACGCGGCTTACGGGTGTGTGTGTGTGTGTGTGTGTGTGTGTGTGTGTGTGTGTGTGTGTGTGTGTGTGCAAGGGCGATGCGGTAGGAAATCTCACTTCTTCTCCGCGAGTTGTCCGTATCAAAGACATCTGCGTATCTTTTTCTCACTTCTTCACGCGTCTAAATACTCCCCGCTACCCGCCACCAAAACAGAGGAGAAACTTTACGAACTCTCTTGTCCCGGCAACCTTGTGTCACGCAGCTGCTCCTCCGCCAAAGAAGAGAAGAAGAGGTTAAAAAGTCATTCGCAGGTAGTAAATCCAGAAAGTGGCGGCAATCATTCGCGTTTCCTGCCATTCTTTCAGTGCTGCGAGTGATTAAAAAAGGAACAGAAGGAACGCCATCGTCTTTCTACGTAGTACTGGACAGGATTCACTATTCGCTTTTATGTTAGGTTGAGGACAATCTGTGTTAATTGTAGTGGTAGTTAGCAGTGGTAAATTACTAGTTGTTGTTGTGGTGGTAGTAGTAGTAGTAGTAGTAGTAGTAGTAGTAGTGATAACAACAACAACAACAACCCCATTTTCTAACTCATCCCTAATTCAAGTGAAGTGGTTGCAGTATTATTATTATTATCAGTAGAAGTAACAACAACAACAACAACACAATCACCCCATTCCCCCATTTCCACCCCCGTCCCAATTCGAGTGAAGGTAAAAGTCCAGTAGAAGCCCTGAAGGGAAGGCAGCCAACCCCCCAAGGTCGCAGCAAATGATCCAGTGAAACGCAACACAACGCCGCTATTAAATCCTTGTTCAGATCCCCGACGCTGATGGCCCTGGAACCCCTTCAGCCCAGGAACCCCTCACCCTGATACGCCCCACAAGGCCCTGAAATCTGGAACTCTCAGGTTTGGTCGAATGTCTGAATGTCTGATTGTCTCTTTCTTCGTCCCAGAGCCATATGACCTCATGATAGTGGCGCAAAAATTACATCAGTCGTTATCTTGGTTTTTCTTGGGTATTTACTTCATAGCTTCTTTACCTTCCTTACATACCAGTAGCTCCTCGAATGGTTTACCGCTATTTATCTTTTTTGTCCTTCACGTGATTTTTGTCTACAGGGAATTCCTCAGTAAACGTGATCAATATCAGGAGGAAATCACATTGGTATCAGCTAATCGTACAGTGAAGTATTTTTAAGAGACGCTGATACTGGTTACTCGCTCATATCTCTAAAGACATCCATACTTGTCAATGCTACTCTTTCGAAAGACTAATACTAGTTACTCAATTTATAATTTCATAAAGACATTGACGTTAAAAGTTACTCGTACTCATATCACGTTTTCTCACTAGTGCTCGCCATTGCCATTATTACAAAAAGGTTAAAAACAATAAACAAATAAATAGATAAAATAAAAATCCCTACGCTGGAGATGGTCTTTCTTCCCCCTTCCCTCCATCCCTCCTGCCTCCGCCACCCGTACTGCTCTGTCATCTGTGTCGTGTAGGGACGCCTGGCGGCTGGCAGCGGCGGCGGAGTAATGGGAAAACAGGAAACCACAATTTGCACTGTATTAGGAAACCGTTCTAAGAGAATCTTTATTTATCTACTTTTTTTAACTAGATATTCAACCGCATTCCCGTAAAATGTCAAAAACACCCCCAGTGAAGGCAATTCACTTGAGAACTTTCCCCTTACACGCCCTGTCATTCCCCCTACTCCGTACTTAGGCTCATTCATCGCACCCACTTTCATTCTCACTCCTAATGGCGCACCGCTGCTACATAACCTATAATTTTCAGGGTAATTTTCACGCCTTCCATTACTAACATTTTTTTACTGAAACCAAAATGAGATCTGATCGTGTCCCTAACCAATGATCTCACTCGACCCTGTCACGGTCACGGCGGGTAAGCCTCACCACGCCGCGTAAGCATCACGTAATTGTGTGAAGGTATCATGTCACACGCAATTATCAGTTTTCCCTTTCATGCAAACGTCTCTATACCAATCTTGCTTCTTTTCTTGACTAAAACCATGCGTAGAGAATCTCCTTGTACTTTATTTACTAGGCTTTATTTATTTATTTTTTTTCATTATACTTTAACTCTTTTCCATACACTTTCCTTTTGCCCAATCCCTTTAATACCTTTCAATATGTTCGCATTATTTTTTTCTTCCATATACAGATCTCTCTTTCTGATTTCACGCAGTTCCACTTTGTATGTCTACATTCATAAACTCGCTCTCTGCTTCACAACTAGGTCACAGTCACTGAGTCTCTTTCCCTGCTTCACTATCTCGTTTTTTTCTTTTTGCTGAAATCTTGAATCTTGCCCAGTCTGATCAATAATTTTGTACTGCATGCTGTAACATGAAACAGGGCAAGTAGACCTGAAGCCTCAATGATTCATAAATAATTTGTTTATTATCACCGGCGTGAGTCTCTGATGATCTAAGCGACTGTACAGTTACTATATATTTACATACATAGATCAGTATATATGCAAAATATTTCATGAAGACATCAACAAAAGATAATCTGTCGACAGGCATTTTGATTAGATTACTTTTCTACAAACTCACTCTTTACTCATCTCGAATTGTAAGAATATTCTAAATCACAATATAACTCCTGAATTATTATTATTATTATTATCTATTTATTTTTACCTTCACACACATGCTGTTTGTTCCTCGCCTCTCCTTTACTAATGTCAGACAGCAACATTCCTTATCGCCTTAACTAAGCTAACAACACTACGATTCGTATCAGTGCGAATGTCTTGCATGAAATACCTATTCGACTATTTGCATTACCATCATTATCATTATTATTATTAGTAGTATTATTAGTATTATTATTATTATCATCATCATCATCATCAATATCCTCATCATTATCATTACCACCATCATTACAGTTACCATTATCAGCAGCACCTATCATCACCACATGTGCATTGTTATGAGGAACACAACAAGACGGACGCCTCAATCACGATGTCAAGAGTAAGGCGAGCCAGACTCACTGGCGCCACACAGCATGACCTGCACGTGCTACCAGACCACCACCACCTCCACCTTACCATCAACCAAAGCTTACATCCACAGGAATAATAAACAACATTCCTTGCTTTACTGCAATTCATGGCGCTAATTTCCAGGATGAAAACGTAAACGAAAAATAAAAAAAGGACTATTGTAGCTCTGCGTAAATCGTGTGGGTAAAACCAGCCATAATTTCACTCCGTATTCGCAAGGTGAATGATTATAGGTATATATGGTATAAGTGTGAATGTAAAACAGACTTGTAAACTCAAATGCATGAAGGTAAATTATACACTTGAAAACTCGCGATGACATGCAAAGTAACGTAATACCTATAATCATCTCTCACTGATCAGAACTCATGACTGGAGCGTGAGTTTGGAGAGAGACAAGAGATCCCATTTTCAAAGGTTTCTGGATCTTATCTCGCCTACACTTTAACAGGCTCTAATTTATGTTAATGGGGTTCTCAAGACTGTTTACGTGATTCTAGTGGTGGTTTAACATGGATTCTGCATCATCAACGGAAAAAAAAACACGAACGCGACTAATCATCTCTGTGGTTTATGAAAATTATGAGCCGTAAGCTGTGGGGAACCCTAACGGAAGCAGGTGAAAGAAAAACTGCCTCAAAATATGGGCCAAGATTAACGCCGCTCTTATTACCACGTGAATTTGTTTCCTGCTGAGCCAACTGTGACGTGGCGCAACGTGGAGGGGGCGTTGTGTAATGGTTCGGGGAGTAGTGGTGTGTGGGCCGGGAGCAGAGGGACATGGGAAGTACTGTACATGATGATGATGGGTGATGGTGGGAAGCGACAGTGATAGGGGTGCGACGAAAATATTTTGATTTTGGTAGCGGTGGAGAGAGAGCGAGAGAGAGAGAGAGAGAGAGAGAGAGAGAGAGAGAGAGAGAGAGAGAGAGACCAAGGTAGTTAAGGTAGATGGACGGACAGACGAAGGCATACAGACATGCAAGCAGTCAAAACACACTGGATAGACTTGAATCACTTGACAATCGGACCAACACACAAATCACGTACGAATATACACACGGAGCAAAACACACTGCATGACATGTGTATCAAGCGTGAAGCACAGTAACTTATCTATGCACGTACGTGTGCAGAGTATGTAAATACACATGCAACAGCCTACGTAGGTCGCTTCAAGGTTCACACAACCCATCATCTGGTATGAGAAGGCGAGAAGAGGCGGAGGAGGAACGACAGCTGACCGTGGGGGGGACTTTTGGGAGACAGACGCCACGCAGCACAAAACACGGACTACATGACACCACTCACAGTAATCACATGAGCTTCTAATTAATTACTACTTTATGGTTCCGGTGGCCGACTCATCCTCCTCTTCCTCCTCTCCTTTCTCCACCTCAATTATACAGCTCACCTTATCCTGGCTCGGCGTCTCCTCTCCGGCTTTCCCCACCACCAAAGAGGACACTAATACCACTACCACTGTCGCCGCCAGGAGGTTCCCCGCGCCCTTCATCCCGCCGGGCGCTGGTCACCACGCCGCGGGAAGCACGTGGGCGGGATGGGCGGGAAGAAGAAGTCTGATGTAACGTGTAAATGTAATTATTCTCACGGACGTGTCTCTCCACCTCCGCTTCCTTTGCTAAAACTGATCTGCGCGGAGTGGGATGCGCTTGTGAAACTCAAACAACAGTCGAAACAGGTGCTTCGAGCAGCGCGAGGTTTCAAGGTTCGGAGCGTTGCCTGAGGGAGTAGTGGATGAGCAGAGGGGTGTGGTGCGGCGTGAGTGGCGGTGGACGACGAACTGAGGATGTGGGGTGGAGGTGACAGCGGCCTGGCTGAGGCGCTAAGGTCCAGTGGAGCTCTCAAGGTGCCGCGGGAGGACGGGAGGGAAGGGATGTGAATCATGTAATACCACTGAAAATAGTCGTTTGTAGTAATGTTAGTGATTTCAGCAGTAGTAATAGTAATGATAGTGATAATGATAAATAACGATAATGATGACGGTGATTAAAATAATAATAATAATAATAATAATAATAATAATAATAATAATAATAATAATAATAATAATGATTAATGGCAAAAAATAGAAGTAGTACCAGCAGCAGCAATAGTAGCAGCAGCAGCAGTTGGAGCAGTAGTAATAGTAGTAGTAGTAGGAGGAGGAGGAAGAGGGAGAGGAGGAGGAGGAGGAGGAGAAGGACGAGGAGCAGTGATAGTAGTAGTAGTAGTAGTAGTAGTAGGAGGAGGAGGAGGAGGAGGAGGAGGAGGAGGAGGAAGGGGGAGGAGGAGGAGGACGAGGAGTAGTATTAGTAGTAGTAGCAGTAGCAGCAGTAGTAGTAGGAGGAGGAGGAGGAGGAGTAGGAGGAGGAGGAGGAGGAGCAGTAGTAGTAGTAGCAGGAGGAGGAGAAGGAGGAGGAGTTGGAAGAGGAGGAGGACGAGGACGAGCAGTAACAGCAGCAACAGCAGCAGCAGCAGCAGCAGCAGCAGCAGGAGCAGTAGTAGTAATAGTAGGAGTAGTAGTAGTAGGAGTAGTAGTAGTAGTAGTAGTAGTAGTAGTAGTGGTAGTAGTAGTAGTAGTAGTAATAAGAGTATTTGTTCTTTTTTTCGACATCGTAGCTATAAAACCAAAAATTTAGATAGCACACACACACACACACACACACACACACACACACACACACACACACACACTATCAAGCAAATTAAGCGTTATTTTTTCTTACATTTCCCTTAGTTTCCCTTTTACCCACATCCGTCACAAGGCGACGGGGCGAGGATAGATGGATGGATGGATGGATGGATGGATGGCCTTCCCACGTTTTATGTGCTTTTGGGCCAAATTTGAGTATTTCAGAGAGAGAGAGAGAGAGAGAGAGAGAGAGAGAGAGAGAGAGAGAGAGAGAGAGAGTCTGAGGGTCACGAGGTTAAGGCGAGCCCAGGGGGTGGTGACGCTGAGTTCCAGTAACCATCCAGGAAGTCTGACTGGAGGGAAACTCGTGTGGGAAACTGCGGTTGATATTAATTATTTCTAGTTCTCTTTTCCCACAGGCAAAAATTCTCTCCTTTCCTTGACTCCACCTAAATTGCGAAACAAAATAGGGAGTTATTTTTCATCCGCCAGTGGGTGAAGGCCATGCGAGGAGTGTTTCAGTGAGTGCCGAGTGATATGATTAGGTGATGCGGCGTGGGTGCTGTGGTGCGTATTATTGTGTGGGTGTTGTGTGAATGTTGCGATGTAAGTATCGTTGCGTGGGTGATGTGGTGTCGGTGTTCTTGCGTGGATCGATGTTGCGGTGCGGGTATTGTGGTGTGGATGATAAGGTTTGGTGGTTGCCAGACAAAGGTGTACGACTTAATTAAAATAAGTAGCTTTTTGATATCGATAAACATTGGAAAGACACAAATTCTTGAAAATATATACGAGAATAGAACAATGAAAAAGTTGCCTGGCCGAAAGCAAGAAAAGATGAGAGAGCACTGTTATAAAGGCGAAACTCTTGATCCATAAATGAAGTGAAGTAATGCACAGAATGTTGATGGATCCTTCCCTACATGTTTCCAAAGTCCATGCGCGTGACTGCCTTGGCTTACCGCTGCACCCTTGATTGTCGTGTACTCTAGTTGATGTCCCAGACTCGTGCCTTTGCACAAAACTTGTTTACATTTTTCTTATCACTGTTTATTATTATTATTATTATTATTATTTTTCATAGAGCAAAGAAGATTGTATACTGAACCCGTACTCTAAAGCGCTTTGAGCTTTAATAGGGACTAAATACGTGTATTTTTCAAATACAAATAAATTACTAGTCAGGTTCTCATGAACATTTCTCAGATTAATAATGCAAAATCTTCGGTAAATTATATCAATACAATCATGAAAACATCCTTCGAAATGTCACTGATTTCTACCAGTATTGGTAACAGTGGTCAAACTGAGACGCTAAAACCTACGGTGAAACCTCCGAAATCGCTGCCTTTTTTTTCTTTTTTTTCTCTCTGTCTTTCTTAATGGAATTTGTTGCACTTCAACTTGCAGCCCAGTACCAAGAGACGATGAAGACCAGCTGTCTTACACCACACTGTTTTAAGTATTGTTATCTCTGAGACAGACACAGCCGTGACTCATAATCAAAACTGCAAGCAAATCCACGGTTCATGTGGAGAAACAGCCTTAACAGATCCACCTTCTAAGCCAGAGCCCATATTATGAGACGTTTTTTTCCATCAACTATTTTAAAAAACCAGAGATGAGTAATATGGTTCTTAAAGGTATTTTCTCTAATGGCGATACAGAATTTTTGTTATCCTATCACTAGAATCCTGTAAACACCCTTAAAAATCACAATGAGTACTATTAATCCATTAAGTGTTGTGGGAAATGCGGCCCCAAGTACCTCACGTCCGTGACGGTAATATTGTCAGTGTTATAGTGAAACATTTGGTTGTAGCAAAACACACGGAGCATTCTTGATCTTTAATGCAAATCAGCATGAGAAACAAGTCGTTGATCTGAGTATACTGTGAACACTGAAGAAGAGTACCAGAATATAAAAGATGTAGTATAATTATTACTACGTACACGTGAATGTATCTTCGTACACAAGTGCACAACTCTGCACACGAGTACACACACACGCACACACACATACACACACGAGTACGATGCTTTAGACTAAAAGACACACGGCTACCTAGAAACGTGGAGAGAGAGAGAGAGAGAGAGAGAGAGAGAGAATATTCTTAACAGATAGTGAGCAACATTAGAAGTACTTACACACTATGACAAAAGTCGAGGTTACTGAAGTACTGAAGTAAATCTACCATGCTAAGGCCACGTTGTTCATATTTATTCCTAAAGAAAAAAAAAATAGGTACAAGTAATAGTACGAACAAACAACGATTAATTATTCTGTATAATTACCGGAGCAGCCATTACAAAATTGCACCGTATCTTCTCTATGAAAATATGTGCTTTAATACACGCCGTCTGTTTACAAGAAAAAAATTGCAGGGTACCGAGTTGTTTGAGCGAAATGAGAGAGAGAGAGAGAGAGAGAGAGAGAGAGAGAGAGAGAGAGAGAGAGAGAGAGAGAGAGAGAGATTAGGGGAGGAGGAGGAGGAGGAAAGAGATTTTTAAATCTTAGCTTGGAGTCATCAGTAGAGGCACTCATTCAGCAGCAGCCCCGGCAGGAGTGAAGGCTGTCCCGCCCGCACACGGTCAGCAGGTGGTGATGTAGTGGCCCTTCTTGATCATGTTGGTTCCATTAGTGTGCAAAAGCAGACAATGAGAAAATCGTCTTGTGGTGCAGCTCAATTCTGGTTTCTGTCGCTACTTGACACAAGAAGAAACCAGAAAGATCTATGCTCCTGAGGACCCCTAGGACCCCAAAGCGCGCGCGGTCCTACTGCACCACAACGGTTCCCTTCTTCCCTAGATTACAATGTTTGTAAATTTTGCTGCAATGTTGATATTGAAAGGAAGTCTCGGCGCTTCATGCCATGGGGAGGCTGGGGAGCAACGGCAAAGGCTTTTGTAAAAATTACAAACTAAGCTTGTCATAAAATTCAAGAAATCAGTATGACAGGTTGAGGCCATTTCGTCAAACCAGTCAGGTAGGCCACTTACTGACCGCGACCACATCAGCCATTCAAAACTGTACAAGGCCATTCATTCATTTTTTTTTTTTTTTCATTTAAACTAACCTGATAAAAAGAAAAAAAAACACTTCAAACAAGCAAAGAACATCTTGAATTCACTGCACCAAAGCAAACACTTCCATTATCAAAATCTGCCGCCAATGCACCCAGTCCACTCAGTGACAAGCAGATCTATTTTTTCCTCGGCATGAAGAGCTCGCCAGCAAAAAAAAAAAAAAAAAAAAAAGAAAAAAAAAATGCACAGCTCAGTTACTGTTCCATGACCGTTGAACGCTCATGGAACAGTCACAGATCTCTACTTTCTCGAATTTGGCAGTTACAAACAAGACTGTGAGGAGACTTCCAAAAGGGGCTGCAGACTGATCAACTACGATTCATTGTAAACACACTGGGTTCATCGGTCCAACACTGCCAGCTCCTACTGTAGGTTATCATTGTATATTCTTATTGCACATCAATGAAAATTCATGACCGAACAACTCATATACATGGCCTTGTACCAGAGTTATAGTCCCAGGCTACTAATCCTTTATTTCAACACTGCTGCTGAGATGGTACGGTTCATTATGCAACTTCCATCTGTCATTTACAGGCTGGGCGTGGCAAGGAAGGGGCGCATCTAGACATCCACGGGAAGCTCGTCCGTAGTGGCACCCATGGCAGGATCAGCGGCCTCTGGCCTCACTGTAAAGACACATCACTGCATGTATGTACACGTATACAATTGATTCACTACCAATGCAATGGAGCTTCCAACTTTCTGTACTCAGCTATGATAAAATGCTTCATCATCATAAACAAAAGACTGCTAAAATTACTACTACTACTACTACTACTACTACTACTACTACTACTACTACTACTACTACTACTACTACTCCTACTACTGCTGCTGCTACCGTTGTTTTATTATTTATTGATATTATTTTTATTATTATTATTATTATTATTATTATTATTATTATTATTATTATTATTATTATTATTATCTTTATTATTATTATTATTATTATTATTATTATTATTATTATTATTATTATTATTATTACAACAGTAACAACTACCATAAAAAAAAAACACAGCCAACTCTGCATGTTATATAGGATGCCGCCAAGGGCGCCACCATCAAGGTCAGAGATGCCCTCAAAGAAAATGATGATGGTAATGATGATGATGACATTAATAATAATAATAATAATAATAATAATAATAATAATAATAATAATAATAATAACAACAACAACAACAACAACAACAACAACAACAACAACAACAACAACAACAACAACAACAACAACAATAATAATAACAATAATAATAATAATAATAATAATTATTATTATTATTATTATTATTATTATTATTATTATTATTACTATTATTATTATCATTATTATTATCATTATTACCATTTATTATTATTATTATTATTATTATTATAAAGAAAATAAATGCAAATTCACGCTATTCATCACTATCAATGTAGCATAGGTTAATTATTATTGTTGTTGTTCTTGTTGTTATTGTTGTCAGCAGTAGCAGTAATTAATTGTTTCTGAAGTTGTATGTATATGGAGGAGTGATTTATGGGAGAAATCACAACATATGTATTTCATTATAAGAGAACACATCTTTTTTTTTTTTTGGTTAAAAAGAGGAAAAGTTGTGGAAAATCAAAATTGAATAATTTTTCTTAAACTAACATTATAACAATTTTTTCCAGCATTCTGGTGTTTATTCATAGCAAAGCTTGAAAGGAGAATCCCACCATCAAATCTGACTGCATAATGACAGGAAAATAGAGGCTGGAAAAAAAACTTCACTTTGGACTTGGTGACCGTGAAACTTCAATTAAAAAAGTGTAGTGAGTTTTGCATGTCTGATCTGAGATCTTCCATGCCAGAGATGCCTAAAAGTACTCACAGCTGCAAGATCCAGGGAAGATCTTGATATCATCAATGGCAAAGCCGCCATTGCTGGCCATGCCCACCATGGAGATACGATGATCAGTAGAAGCATCCACTTCCACTTGTCCAAACTGCCACTCAGGTCGCTGCCTCCCAAGGTTCCCCACCAACTCCCACAGCTGTTCAGTGGTGACCAAGAAAAGAGGATATCACTTTCAATACTACATTTGTTCATTCCTTATGATAACTAAACTGCAGGCAATCCCTTGATTGTGACATATTTTCTCCAGAAGCTCTTACAATACCCTAAAACCAGGTGAGGCCCCACGCACACCCTCACATCCCTTGCACGCACCACAATGGATCCACTAAAGCGCTGGTCTTCTTCCTCTGCAGCACGGTCATAGGACTCCCGCAGCACCTTCAGCCGTGTGGTGTCTGAGGCACCGAAGTAAGCATACCAGAAGGAGAGGCAAACAGGAGCATTGTCATCACTCTTGTCCAGTGGCGGGGAAAGCAGGCTGAGAGTTTGAGGCCGTGCATTCTGGTTGAAGACGTCAAAGTAGGCATAGCCAACTGTCATGGAAAAGATGAGATGAGTGGAGAAAAGAACAAATTAATAAGTAAGAAAGCTGTTGAAGACAAATCGTACCTGGGTATACAAATACATAGGATAGAAAATCATTAGAGCGGATGGAACAAAAACTGTCCCATGGTCAGATTCTGTTATTGACCAAAACTGTCTTGATATCTCCCTTAACTTTTTCTACATAAACTTCTGCAACATTTGCACAAGTTAATATAGCTGATTTGATTTTTTAACAGGGTATGTACATAAAATTAAAAGCATTTCATATCAACTCCTCTCTTTAAACTGACAGCTTTTCTCTCCCTTCACTGCAAGGTTGTACCTCTTGCTGTCCTCTATCATTACTTTAGCACTAACTGCTCTTCTGATCTTGTTAGCTGCATGCCGCCTCCTCCTCCTCCTCCTCCTCCTGCAGCCTCATTGTACCAGACTTTCTACTTTTTATCACTCCCTACCCTATCCAACTCCCTAATGCAAGAGTTAACTAGTATTCTCAATCTTTCATTCCTTTCACTGGTACACTCTGGAACCCCGGGCCTACTTCTGTAATCCTCCTGACTATGACTGAACTCTTTCAAGAGGGAGATTTCAAGACACTATATAACATTTAATTTAATTTAATTTAATTTAATTTAATTTAATTTGATTTAATTTAATTTTGAACTATTTCTTGAAGGAATTTGCACTTCCAGTAGGGTCTTTTATTTTCCAGTTTTTGTTGCTCTTGGTCAGGTCCCTGGTTGCATAAAAAAAAAAAAGATTAAGTGAGGAAAAGGAAGAAGCAAAAATCATAACAGACATAAGACAAAATAAAATATGTATATATATGAAATACTGTAGTACTGTAGGAAAAAACATTCAAAAGAGTGACTGGAATAAAGAGGTCAGGGAAGGGAAACAAATATATTATGTAGTTATAGAAAAGAAAGAAGATGAAAATTCAAGCAATAAAAGACTCAAGTTAAAGTTACACACTGGGGCCACCGAAGGTGTGGTCTGGCAGGTTGGCAGGACGGCGGGAGATGGAAGCAGTTGTCCAGCGGAAGTCACTGTCTGAGGTGATGTTCTTCCACTGACATGTGTTGTGCTGGAATGAACAATCTCCCCCTGAGGTGCTGCCTTTCCTCGGCATTGCTGGACACAAGAGAAAAATTATGAAAATGTCAAATCATAGTAAATAAATCAAGATAATTTCCAAGTCCCCTCAAAACAATATATGAGCCACACTGCTCTCACAGTGACTCCTGCCTATGCCCATATAAGTACAACAAAAATAGGTAAATAGAACAGTACACAGAACATATGAAAGCCATACTAACACTTATCTTACTCTAATTCAAACAGTAATCTTGTTACATCTCCCACTGCACAATTCATTTACTGAGGAAGAGGATCAAATGTTGTTGCCTCACACTGCTCACAAGAATATGTTTCCCGATACTCACTAGTACAGTCACCACGGAAGACAGTGATGTCATCAAGTGCCATAAAGCCATTGGCACGGCTGCTGCCCCACATTCCCTCAAACACCACCTGCAACACAATACATAATATATATTATGCTGGAGGCAATGTAAACAAAAGGCAACAATGAAATTTTACAGACTAGGCAAGGAATTTTGTTGATACTGCATAGTGGATGTGAATGATCAGACAGGTGTGATGTGATGCGGTGACATATAAAGACATGTGGCATACAGTGATGTGTTCTGCCATGATGATATGTAGCACCAGGACATAGTATGAGGCAGTATATATTATATGTGAAAGTAGCATCATGATTACTACAGAAATGTATAGTGTGGCATGGTGTGATATATTGATGTGTTGTAGTGTGTCATGAGATATGGAAGTAGTGTGGCTCATTGGTATGTGGAAGCATATCATGAAGTGTGTTATGGTATAAATTGGTGTGATGTCCTGGTGTGGTGGTGTGGTGAAGCATGGGAGTGGTTTGCGCTGCCTCACCACAAAGTCTCGTTCATTCTGCAGCTTGGCCTGGCCATACATCCAGTTGGGTCCTTGGTGGTTCTTGAGGGACCACAAGGGCCGAGTGACAATGTCTCCCTCTGCACTCTCATATCGTTCATGCACCAACAGGGACCCCAGGGATGGCCCGGAAGGATCAATGAATGGCTCGTACATGAAGTACCTGCAGGAATGAGGGCATACTGCAGGTCAGTGTAATTCAAAGTCTTGCCCTTCCACTTGCTGCTAACTTTTTACGTATGAACATTCACTGCTACCATATGTTGCAAGTTTATATCATGTAAATATCACAAGTGAAGATTTTACCCACAACATTCCTCTTACATGACTCCTCCAATGATAAATTACAATATGTTAGCTTGAGGAAATTTATCATGGAAAGAATCACTTTAAATTAAATTTTCAAGGAGAAATATTTGAGTTTAATATTTGTGTGGTCTTTACATATAAGCCCATGCAGTTAATAATTTCAGTATAGACATTATTTCACACTGAAGAGAAAACATCAGTGCAATATCCACCACACACCAGAAGGCAAGACACATGGGGTCCCCAGAGCCCTTCATGGTGGGGGACACCAGCCAGGCCCTGTCCCCACCCCGCTGTACAGTGCCCCGTGGCAGTGTCATGTAGAATCCTGCCAAGAAAAGTAATTGAAATCCTTAGTATTCATTAAGTTTTCCAATATACCAGCACCACTAGTGCAGACCTCCAAAAGATTTGCTCAGCTCAAAAAAACTCACAGAAGACAATATAACAGCAGCTATACTTCACTCAATGAATATAGACTGAAGTAATAATCAAAATGCAATAAAGTCACCACAGCTTCTGTGGAACAATATAAACTCCCATCCTGCTTCAATAAATGATAAGTACATTTAAGATTTTAAATTCTTAATAAATAAATAGAATGTGGTTTCCCTAAATGACTGAGCCTCTTCCTAACTGTACATGGAGGCTCCTATGCCAGAGAATGAGGGAGAGGAGTGGTGCAACAGACCTGTCACCAATGTACAGCACAGTCAGTCAGCCACAGCCAAAGGGATGAGATACTACAGTAAATAGTCATTTAAGGTAAACAACTGGCTACTTGAACAATTTATACATGGGTTGAAAGTCCAGTGTTACTATTGTTTTTTTAATCAACAAAATAAGAAACATAGGTAATTCAAGAGTTATAGGGCATGAAGTGTGGTGCCATTGGCAAGGAAAGGATGCTCCTGGATAAAGCAGGACAAAGGAATGAAGGTTCTGAAAAATAAGACTGAAGACATACTTAAAGTATAAAACACTGGGTATTTACTGCCAATACAAGAAAAGGTAAAACAGGAGGTGGGGGAATATACAAAACTATTGAAATAGGACAAGGATATCTGTTAAGCTACAGACAGGCATAATATGCGATACAAAGATGCACAGAAATGCTGATGGAGTCATGCAGGGAGGGATCAAAAGAAAGGGTGATGATAAGTGGTGGAGCAAGGATGAGAAAGATGAGAGGTTTGGTATCAGTGCAGAAAAAGGGGTACATGTGGGGGGGGAGTCTACCATAACAGTGAGAGGGAGGATAAAAGTCAATCACTTGCCCCGATCTTGTGTAGTCACGTCATGAGCTGCGGATCCTAGACCAAGAGACACAGACATTAGTGAGCGACACGGGTGACAGTAAGGCATGAGTTGGGAATGAGGTACACTTGTGGGAGTACTGGTGGGTGGGGGGATGGAGGGAGTGTGGACGAGCTCAGGGACAAGACAAGGGTTAGCAGAATGTGGCAAGTTTATAATACTGAGCTTCAGAATAAAGATTAAAGCAAAATATACTATAAAGTGGAGAAAGAACAGGGAGGGAAGGATACAGTAGATTCAAGAAGAAACTTTAAAGTTAAGGTAGTAATGAAAATGAGAATGGAAGAAAGGAATCAAGTTTTATAGTGTAACAACTACAACTACAAGTAGTGAATGTCACTTATATAGTGTTGGTGATAATGGAGAACTTGCATGACCTGTGTGGTGAAAACAAAGTGAAGGACATAACAACAAAGTGGCTGAAAACAGAGTGTGACAGGTGAGAAGAAACATAACATGGAATGCAAGCAAAGGACTTTAAACTTTAAATTTCAATAATTATGAATAGAGTTTTGGAATCTGTGGATAACTTTGAGTTAGAATAGAATGTTAGCTGCCAGACCCATTTTGACAATCCCCTTCAGTCCTTCCTTAAGAATGATGTCAAGTCTAATAGTCTCAGTGTCTCACCCTGTGGCAGGAAGCTGGGAGAGTCTGGCTGATATGTTTTTTTTGAGAATATATGATACTTGTTTTAGGTGAGTGGTGACACTGAGCACAGCCTTAATTAAAAGACTAGTGTTTGTGTCTCCACCATGCTGAGATAGAGCAGCAACATGTGTAGCATCACTAAGGTTGTGTGTTCTTGTACTGCATCTTCAAACATTACACTAGAGGAAGTCAACCAAATTCCTCTCAGACCACAGAGATCATTAAAGCTTGGATATTAATGAGTCATATACACAAAGCTAATATTTAGATAAATTAAACAGTATTTCAAATCACAGTGCACCACAATGCCACCATTAGGTTATGATTCTCTAACTTTGCTAGTACCAGGTTGAGACAAGGGCAGCTGTTTCTGCATTAATAGGTGGCAATGTAACTACTGAGACAGTGACCTATAGTTTCCTAAGAGTTCATGAACTGTGAATTCTTAAATCACTCTTTTAATGTTTAATGAAATATTTTCTCTTTCATCCTCAACACAAGAAAATTCTAAAACATTGTGCCTCTGTGTCTTTTCTCTTCACATGTCTGGGGGCGGTTCCACTCATACTGCTCTTCTAGACAGGATGGAATCAAAAGCTTTTCGTCTCATCAACTCCTCTCCTCTAACTGACTGTCTTCAGCCTCTCTCTCACCGCCACCATGTTGCATCTCTAGCTGTCTTCTACCGCTATTTTCATGCTAACTGCTCTTCTGACGTTGCTAACTGCATGCCTCCCCTCCTCCCGCAGCCTTGCTGCACAAGATTTTCTTCTTTCTCTCACCCCTATTCTGTCCACCTCTCTAACGCAAGAGTTAACCAGTATTCTCAATCATTCATCCCTTTCTCTGGTAAACTCTGCAACTCCCTGCCTGCTTCTGTATTTCCACCTTCCTATGACTTGAATTCCTTTAAGAGGGAGGTTTCAAGACATTTATTCATCAATTTTTGACTACTGCTTTGACCCTTTTATGGGACTGGCATTTCAGTGGGCATTTTTTTTTTTTATTGGATTTTTGTTGCCCTTGGCCAGTGTCCTTCCTACATAAAAAAAAAATAATAATAATAACAGGTCACTTATGCCACTTTATGGATATGTTTATCTACTTATTTATCTATCTAATTGTTTATTCATTTCATTCTTTGGCAGCTGCTGCCTCCAATACATGCAACAATGTAGAAGGAAAAGATGCTCTAAGCAGCTGGAGTATTTGTGATTACATTCTATCTGTCTCTCACTTCCTAAAAATGTTTATTGATGCCAAAATTTTGTGTGTCTTGCCTTTTTTACTGAGTAAAGTAAACACATGTATGTGATAATAACAATGACAACAATAATGACCGTAATAATGAATATGTTGATTATGATAATGTTGAAGATGGTAAAAATGGTGATGCTTAGTGTATGTAATACCAAAGAATAAGAAAAAATTATTAGAGAATTATTGTAAGGCTACACATATAATTTTTGAAACTTCACATTATGAATCAACACCATGTATTCAAGTAAACATTATTTCCTTCATAGTCTTTAAACACACACATTACCTTCACAATGACAAACATCCACATTAAGGCCCAATTCACATTGCCTATTTTGCATTTCCATCTCATCTCATCTGTCTTTCATGAGACAGAGGAGCACTGTTGTCACTGTTTGTGTGGCAACATCACTCTTACATCTCACTGAAGGATATTTGACACCAACTAATTTTCCTAGCAAGGCAGTTATATTAATAATGACACACTCCACCTCCAGACAGATATGCAAAATTGATAGAGTGAAGCAGACCTAAACCAAAACCTTCTCTCTCTCTCTCTCTCTCTCTCTCTCTCTCTCTTCTCTGTTTTTGATGCTATAATACCTCACTGCTACAGTACCTTATACTTAATCAGTCAATGAACAGAATAACTCTCTCCTCTCTTTGCCTTCTCTACATCCTACCTTGCACGGTGCCCAGCGTGTGGTCACGAGCTGGGGCTCTGTTGTCAGCAGCCACAGTTCTCACCCAGTCCATCTCATCCAGCCGTTCCCTGGGACCTGGACTTGCCCACCCACACTCATCCACCTCAAAGGTACAGTCACCAATTTGACCTGCTGCTACTTGTGGTGCACCTGGGAACACATCATCAGGTAAGTTAAAACAAACCCTTGGCCACAGAAAACACATATGATATTATCACATATAGTGAAAAGCTGAATAAATATAATGTAACATTGTTGGAAATAAATGTCATATCTAAATTCATCCACTAAGCATCTAATATTTATGAAAAAAATGTAGAATAGAAGGATAACATTTTGACAGTGAGTGACCCTCCCTCTCTACCATGTCTCCTGAGACACCCAATGAGGGGATGGAATAACTCACTGGGACATGCCCCCTGGATGATGGAGATGTCATCGATGGCAATGTCCCCAAGGTTGTTGGCACCCACCTGGCCCTCAAACACAATCTGGTGGCAACATAAAGGATTACCCTCCTCTGCCCTCATACCCCCATACATATATCAATATATTATAAGACCATTTTTCTTATCATTATGGCTGAAATGTAAACACATGCAATTAAAAGTGTAAGTATTGATAAAGATTACAAACATTCTTTAATGAAAGTGAAAATTATTGTCTTTCATAAACTCCAAATCTATACTAAATCTGAGTACATCTCAGTATATGAGTATTAGTACTGATCACAAATGTTCTTTGGTGAAAGTCAAAATTACAAGGATCACTCATAAGCTATAAATTTATGAATTGTAAATGCATGTGCCATAATGTAAACATGACAAGTGTGGAGCCGAAACTACACCGTCCCACCTCACCGCACCCAAGCACAGTCACCATGCTCATCCAGCCGCTGCATCAGCCAGAAGTGGAAGCTACACAAGCTCGACCACACCCGAGCCGGCCCCTTCACTAATACTTGGCATTACAATGAAAAGTGACACCAGAGTGTCTTGATATACATGTTTTCATAATAATCTGCAGTGAGGGACAGTAAGGATGTATACATGGATGGATGGATGGTCCGCTTGAACTCATGCCCTGAATTACAGCCTTGTGGAAGAGTAAGAAAATAATTGTCTACACAAAAAATTATGAATATTCAAAATTTAGATACATCATCAAATATATAAAAAACAGGATATATAACATGCAGAAATGTTTATATAGTAGATAACTATGTACTGAAGAGATCCATTGTTAAAAGAAGGATGTGTCATGCATAATAAAAATGGAGAAACAAGAGCTGTTGCATCAGAGTACTGTAAGACATCATCCACTGTCTGTCCAGTGAAGGACAATTTGTGCTTCACTGGCTCATCACAACCTGCTGCATGCACAAGAAATGGCGTGCTGCCAGACGGGGAGGTCCAGAGTCGCCCACCAAAAACTATTCCTTTCCATATTTCAATTAAATGTGTGACTTCAGATGCCCACGTCTATCAATCACTGGTATATGAATGATAGTTATCTGGTTATGTAGTATTCTCAAATTAAGAATAAATTTGGACAAGTATTTTGTGATCTAGGTACGTAATTGTGTTTTCTTTCCACGTTTTCCAGAGTGGGGATGCTGGTGCTCAAAGATGCAGCGGCGACTCTGACTGGAGCCTCGTGACTGTACCTTGAAGGTGGGGAGTTCAACAGAGTCTGGTGATACCTTGAAGGGCGAGGAGGATGAGATTGGCACCTGCCCCTGGTACCACGCATTGCCAGCCTCCCCAGATATCTTCCAGATGACAGTGTCCTGTGCAGTGTTCACATCGTAGATCAGCACACGCAGCGAACCAATGCCATTGCCATACATGTGTATCCAGAACCGCATGCAGAGAGGTCCGTCAGGGTCTGTGGAGAGGGAGTACCATAAAGGAGCTGATGTGTGCATAAAAAGAATCCTAAACATTATATATATATATATATATATATATATATATATATATATATATATATATATATATATATATATATATATATATATATATATATATATATATATATGATATTGAAAAAGTATGAAGATATCCATATCCTATTGGAGAAATATAAATGATGAAAGAAATTTTGTAACCAGCTGTAACAATAAAACAAAAACAAACTAATAAAGAGGCATATCAAAACAAAATTACAGGTACAAATTCAAAATGTTTAGGCAACATTTTATCCTTAATGATACATGGTCAATATAATCTTTTTCTCCTATTCTACAACACACAATGAAATTTTGTAAGCAGATCTGACAGTAAAACATAAAAACAAACCAATAAAGAGGCATATCAAAACAGAATTATTGGTATAAATTCAGAGTGTTTGGGTGACATTTTATCTTTAATAATAAACAACAGCATACCAGTCTGTTCTTAACATATACTTGCTGCCTTCCCCTTATTCACACACACACACACTTACTGGTGCCCTGGAACTCCTGGCTCATGAGGCGTGCGACATCCCCAGGCCGTCGAGGGAACCCAGTGTCAATGTAGGCATAGCCGCCCAATAAACCCTCGTTGGCAAAAGAGGAGCGGTCACGGGGTGGCCCAGTGCTGGGGTTGAGGCTTCCACGACTCTGTTTGGAGGAAAAGAATTAGAAAGAGTGAGGATGGTGAAGGGAAGTGACTGTACAGTGGTGGTCACGGCATTAGGTTTTTTTTATGATGCTAAGGTAAATATTGATCCATGCAACTCACATGCTCTTAATGCTGTGACAAAGGGATGTATGACTGTAGTTGTAGTCAATGAGATGGCTGTAGCTGTAGGAGGACCAATACAATGAGCTATGACTGTATACAATGTAGTTAAGGAAAACTGTTGTACCTGTGAATAAAGCAGTGAAGAGGCAGCTGCAATTAGGAGGAACATACATAAACACAAAGGAAGAACAATCAACAGCATACCAGTCTTTTCTTAAAAGGCTGCATGAGATAAGGTATACTCTAAGAATCTGTATAGGAAGTGCAATACAGGGAGTATAGGCAGCAGTTGGTAGAAGCAAAAAAAAAAAAAAAAAAAAAGTAGAAATAGCGGTAAAAGAAATGGGTATAACAATAAAAGGAGATGCAAATGAAATAGAAAATAGTAAAAGTAAAGAATGTACATTGATGCATTGGGTACAGAAATTGAGAAACTTTTGTTGAAGGAAGACAATATTGTCACTGAAATTAGAAAAAAAAAAAACAATAGGTAAGGAATTGATGTACAAGATTTCTATGGAAGATAATTAATAATGAAAAAAATAATAGGATTCAGTGATGAGTGACAAGCTTATCTAAACTCTCTCTTGGAGCAAGAAATTCATGACCATCACACGTGTGACTCACCAGAGTCCAGTCAAAGTCATCATTGGAGTCTTGGGTCCAGCCACAGGTGCCGCCCTCAAAGGTACAAAACGCCCCACATTCCTTGGAGTCAGTGAAAGAAAGTTCATCCACGGCCACGTAGCCTCTGAAGCGCCGGTTGTTGTCTCCACTGTCCACTGGGATTGCCTCAAAAATTACCTGCAGAAGAATGACACTGTTTAAATTATCTGAATCACTATTTTCTAAAGTCTGGTAGCAATGATTATGATATAGGAATTTTAAAAAAAGTAAGAAGGAAATTTCCATGTTATTTTCTTCATGAGAAACTACTTTTGGGCTCATTACGCCAATATTTATTTATTTATTTTAATTTTATTTTTTTTCCATTTTTTATGACCAGAGAGAGAATGAGTACACCTCACATGGGTTAATTTCTGATGTGCAGTATCCCTCCCTCTCTCTCTCTCTCTCTCTCTCTCTGATTTACAAAGCATATCCACAGGTTTACTACTCCAGCACCACAAAGCAACCCTGACCAGCACACACTCCCACACCCACCGAGTGTTTCTTGCCATAGGTGTACACGATCTGTCCTTCCTTCCACTCGCCATTGGTCATGTCCCTCGCCTCCCACAGCACCACGTCTTCGCTGCCGTCGTACCCCTGCATCACCTCATCCACAGGCATACCCACGCTTATGTTCTCAGCCATGGGGTGCAGCAGAACGCGAATCTTATCAGGACTCAAGCCAGCGATGGAATACCTGCAGTGGTCACAAAGGTCAGGATCATGAGATAGTCTAGTGTGGTTTGGGTGTTGTGATGAGCAAGTGTGAATTATTTAAAAGGTAAGTCGCCATATTCTTTTAATGGATGGGAAAGGGATAGGAAGATAAGTGAAGGGAAGGAATGAAAAAGAAAGAAGGAAAAACTAACAGATGGAATGTGATAGGAAGGGTAAAAGGGAGAAAAGGTGAAGAAATAGAAAGGGTCAGGAAGGAAAATTGGATGGGATAAGTAAAAAGGAAGCAAAGTAAAAAAAGGAGGAAAAGACGGAAAGGAATGTGATAGAAAGAGTAAAAAAACGAAGAAAATTGGAGAAAGAAAGGGACAAGAAGGAAAATGGAGTAGGACTAATAAAAGCAAGAACACTGAAGATGGGGAAAGGGAAAGGAAAGAAAATGAGATAAGACGAGTAAAACAAAGAAAAGTGAAGAGAAGGAAAGTGACACAAAGGAAAAGTGTGACCAATGGATGGCACTATGGTACTCACGCTGCCATTTCTACTTTAAGCACATTGACTGTACACAGTTAAGCCCCTTGAACCTGCAGAACTCACCAGAACTTGACACACATCCCCTTAGGTCCAGTGGATTCCTTCAGCGGGGACATCAGCATGGCCGACTCAAAGATGGACTGGCCAGCAACCCGTTGAGGAATCTGTGACGTCTCAAACACAGCATAGCCCCCTGCAGAAACACCGGCACGTCATGTCTTTATCTTGAAAACAATCTTGCCTAGGTCTTATTCCAATATCCTTTATTTTTTTACGATCAGAAGATTTCAGCGAGGCAAGTCTAATGCAAACAACTGACATGGAACACAAGGACAAGACCATGTTTTGAAACACTATGGTGCACCTCTATTACATTCTAAAGGCTCTAGTTAAAGTGACACGAGTTTTTAAGGATTTTTAACAATATTTCTATATTATTAACAGAAGAAACTCTTAAAAATCCAACCAATCATGGCCTTCGAAAATGGTCATGATAAGAGAGTAAAATGTTCAGAATGAAGGCCAAGGAAGCTTCATCCCACTGCCTCACCCTGGCTGTCACCGTAGGACACATCCACCCCAGGACCTCCCAGCCAGAAGGCGCTCTCTCCAGTAGATGGGTGCCACTTGAGCTGCGTCACCTCAAGGTTGGTCCAGTCACACAGGGACTGGGTGGGACTGCTGCCGAAGTCACACAGCTCAGAATCTGCGAAATACATGTAGTCAAGGAGAGTCATTTAGAGGAGCGAAATGTCGAAGAAGCGTTAAAGAATGTGAGACGGAAGCCAGAAAGTGTGAGGGACTGAAAAATCACAAAAAAATAGGCTAAGTGACACAGAAAGCTTCACAAGTGATCATAAAAAAAGCATGTTAGTACAGCAAAGCACTTAGAAAACACCCATTCATGAATATGGGCCCACACTGCCGCAATGTGTATGAACACTTATGTACGATGTTAGATGCGGGGCAGGGACGAGGCATCGTCAGAATGGCATCTCAGGCAAAGGTCTGCCCAAATTTTGGGTCTGCCAGCATGGAGCATGAGGAGCCAGGCGGCAGGCGAGTGTAGCACAAACTGTGTGGGGCGTAAGTATAGTGTGTGTGTGTGTGTGTGTGTGTGTGTGTGTGTTAATGCAGACTGTGGCAATTATTATTAATAAAGTTTTGGTGCCGCACACATACAGCATACACTTCACATTCACAGTACTGAGCGGAAGCAGATTCCCGATGGCAGCAAAACACGCACCGGGCAGCACGTGGTGGTAGAGGCATCTCAGCAGCAGCGCTTCAAGAAGACTACAAGTAGAGAGCGAATTCGGTACCCTGTGCTGCTGCTTGTTTCTGTGGTTTGACAATGTATATACAGTGTGTGTGTGTGTGTGTGTGTGTGTGTGTGTGTGTGTGTGTGTGTGTGTGTGTGTGTGTGTGTGTGAAAGAATGACATGTTTGGCATGTTTCGGCATATCTGCGGGGCGGGAAGGATATAGCTACATGAAGTATCAAGGGTACAGTATGTAGTGATCTGAGAGTCTGTACATGGTTAGGTGGGGTGATATTAATCATTGGTTAGGACACGTGATAATCGTGTGTCTGTACAAGGATGTGCGGGTGTGTGGCCTCCGTCAGGTGTGTGTAATACAGGTGTGTCTCGTCGTCGGTGGACGCTTTTTGAGCGGTTGTGGTACCTTCAGGTATGGGCT
>NC_087152.1:7012500-7017500 GCF_035594125.1 Scylla paramamosain
AGGAGGAGGAGGAGGAGGAAGAGGAAAAAGGGGAAGAGAGAGGAAAAAAATGAAGAGAGGGAAGAAATGAGAAAAAAAAAAACAACATTTTCATGGAGAGAAGAAAAAAGAAAGAGCGAAGGAGGTAAATAATTTCATAAGCAAGGAGAGAGAGAGAGAGAGAGAGAGAGAGAGAGAGAGAGAGAGAGAGAGAGAGAGAGAGAGAGAGAGAGAGAGAGACTGAAGTGTTAGTGAACTGCATTCCACTAAAACAGTAATGGATATGAAGGAAGGAAATGGAAGAGGAGGAAGAGGAGGAGGAGGAGGAGGATATATCTTACTCAAAATGTTATTGCAGTGGAGTCCTTGAACATCAGAACACCAGCTATTTCAATGCCAAAGGAAGAGGGAGGAGAGAAGGAGAGGGGAAGAAGAATAGGGGAGGAAGGAAGAAAGAGGAGGGAAGAAGAAAGGGAAACAGGAAGGTGTGATGGAAACGTGATAGTGCAGGAAGGGAGTAAGACAAGAAAGAGAAAGAGATGGGAAGGAATAGACGAGGAAGGGGAGAAGGGAATGGGAAGAGAAGGAAAGGAGGTGGAAGAGAACCAGCCAACAGGAACGTGTGAAGGAAACGCAATAGTGAAGAAAGGGAATACAAAGGAATACAAAGGAAAGAACAGACAGCAACAGCCCTACTGGGCCTAACGAGGCTGTCTGTGTGTCTATTCTACCACTACCACTACAGATTCTAAGAGTTAGAGGATGGAGGACACTAGAGATCAAGGAAGGAAAAACAGGAGAGTATAGGGAGGAGGAAAGGCTAAGATGTGATAGGAAAGGATGAAAGAGAAATTATACTATTCACTACACTAACTAACTAAAAAAAACATTTTATGTAGGCGCAAAGTACGTTATATGAGGGGTTGCTGCGAGGTGATTGTCCAACCTTTGTTTAAAAGTTTCTATTGTGTTACTATCGACAATATGTGCTGGGAGAGAGTTCCAGACATTTACAATTCTATTAAAGAAATAATACTTAGCCTCGTCTGATCTGAAACGCTTACCTATAATCTTGTAGCCATTATTTCGAGTGGTGTTGGAACTGTCAATGATGAGATAGTTGTTTACATTTACGTTATCAAAGCCCCGACACATCTTAAACAATTCAATTAAGTCACCTCGCATTCGCCGTTTCTCTAAACTGAACAAGTTGAGTTCCCTCAAGCGCTCCTCATAAGGCTTGTTCCGCAGTCGTGGGATCAACTTGGTAACTCTTCTTTGGACTCTCTCCAGCTTGTCTATATCTTTCCTGTAATGGGGTGACCAGAACTGGACGCAATACTCAAGTAGAGGTCGGACAAGTGTATTAAACAATGTGAGAATTACCCCTTCTGATTTGAATTCGAAAGTCCTACCAATAAACCCAACCAATTTATTTGCTGTTTTAACTACTTCCGAGCAGTGTTTACTTGACTTGAGGTCTGAGGTAATTATAACACCCAAGTCCCTTTTCCTCCTTAACCTTAAGAAGCTCGGTACCGTTCATTAAGTAATCAGTGTGATCGTTGTTATTACCAATGTGCAACACTTTACATTTATCTACATTGAAGCTCATCTGCCACTTGTCTGACCAAGTGGCTAAGTGGTCAAGATCAGATTGTAATTTTCTTTTATCCTCAGACGTGACTACTTTATTCATTATTTTTGTATCATCAGCGAACTTAGATACTTTGCAGGTGAGACCCTCATCGATATCATTAACGTAAATAAGGAAAAGAACAGGGCCGAGCACTGATCCCTGTGGTACACCACTTAGAACTTCTCGCCAGTTTGAAAATTTACCATTTAAAACAACGCGCTGTTTTCTCTCAGACAGCCAGTCTTCAAGCCAATTGAGAAGTTTTCCATTTATACCATGTGACTTCAATTTAGCTAGTAGCCGCTTATGGGGAACTTTGTCAAAAGCTTTTTGAAAATCTAGATACACTATATCTACTGCCTTTGTTTCGTCGTACATGGTGAAAACATCATAAAAGAAATCAAGCAGATTAGTTAGACAAGAACGTCTGTTTCGGAAGCCATGCTGCGAGTCATTGATTAAATCATTTTCCTCTAGAAAGTTCACTAAATTATTGCGAATTACTGCTTCCATTAGTTTACATACTACAGATGTAAGGCTGATAGGTCTGTAGTTACTTGGAAGTGAATTATCGCCTTTCTTTTCTATAGGGGTAACGTTAGCTAACTTCCAATCCTCGGGAACCTTACCGCAGTTAAATGATTTGGTGAAAAGCAACGAAAGGGGCTTACAAATTTGGAATTTAGTTTCTTTCAAGACACGTGGTGCAATACCATCTGGGCCGGGGGCTTTGTCAGTTTTCATCTGATCAATTACTTTGATTATCTCGTTTTCATGAAAAACGCAGACACTTAAGGGGGTTATGTTGTGGAGCATAAGGAGTGGTTCGGGGATTGTATGAGTATTTTCCTCTGTAAAAATTGAAGCAAAATAATCATTCAGTGTGTCCGCGATCTGAGTTTCTCCGGTGACAAAATTACCGTTATCTAGTGTAATGTGATTAATGTGAGATGTAATGACTTTTTTATTTCGAACGTAACTGTAAAATTCTTTGGGATTGGATTTAGCAATGCTTGCAATATACATTTCTAGATTTTTCTTACTCTGTCTAATGAGCTTTTTTGATTCGCGTCGGAGTCTGTCGTATTCTAGTTTATCAGCCTCATTCTGAGAGGACAAATATTTACGGTAGGCACGATTTTTCTGCAGTAGTTGTGACTCAATCTTGTTTGTCCACCATTTAGGTTTATTTCTCTTGCATGGACGTCTTTTACGCATAGGGATACATGTCTTCACAGCATCTTCTAAAATGTACTTAAATTTCGCCCATGATTCCTCAATGTTACTTTCGCCAAGTTCAGCGTTCCAATCTGCGACAGAAAGAATTGACCTGAGTCTGTCGTAGTCTCCTTTTTTATATATGAAAACTTTTTCGTTGCTAACAATGTCCTTATATGCTTGAAGGTTGATGTTAAAGGAGACAATCTTGTGGTCACTTGTACTAAATTCAGGACCAATATTAACGTTAGATATTAAGTCATCGTTTGTTGAAAGAACAAGATCTAATATGTTGTCACCTCGTGTGGGTCCTTGAACGTGTTGCTTTAGGGAACATTCTAATAAATTATTATACAAGTCGTGACCAGAGTGAGAGTTAAGTGGATTTCCCCATGAGTTAACAGGTAGATTGAAGTCTCCACAGATGACTGTATCAAAAGTGTTACTTATTTCAGTGATTTGATCTTGTAAATTCTTATCGGAGGAAACATTGTGAACCGGAGGCCTATAAATAAGACCTATAGCAGTTTTCTTAGAACGTACTCTTAAATGCAAGAAGATTGAATCTATATTGTTAATCTTTTCGGTTTTTAGTATGGTTGGCTGAAGACTGGCTTTTACATACAGCAATACACCGCCACCTATCCTGTCTTTTCTTTCACTGCTGAACATTTCATAACCTGGCAAGTTGTATTCCGCAAGAAAGTCTCTGTTTGCAGAGTTCAGCCAAGATTCAGTAATACCAATAATGTGGTAGTTTTCTACAGCTGCCAGGGTTTCTAAATCTGAAAATTTATTTCTAAGGCTGCGAGCGTTGATTAGGCAAGCTTTTATAGTGTTGCACATGGAGGTTGGGTTGCGCGAGGAGGCTACTAAGAGCCTGGGGTTACACGATCTTGCTGGTCGTTTTTTGGTCTGAAAATAGAAACTTTATTACTAAGGAGTCTACCAAGTCGTGCTGCTCCAATTCCATTTAGGTGTAAACCATCCGGCTGAAATAGAGAAGGTTTATTATAAAAGTTGTCCCATAGATTAACAAAGTCTACACCTTCCTCTGTGCAAAGAGAACGGAGACGGCTGTTAGTGCTGAAGGCTCTGTTGTAGAAGACAGCCGGTGCCCTGATGCGCGGGAGGATACCTGAAACAATAATATTATTGGATTTAGTTTTGAAGCGCTGTATCATCTTCTTGAACTTTTCCATGAGCTCTTCAGACCTAGTGTTTTCAACATCATTTGTACCTGCGTGAATAATAAAGAGGGTGTTATTGTTAGATCCGCAGGCTGCCTCGTCACATGCTGCCGTGATGTCGTCCTAAGCGTCCACCAGGCATGCACAGACGCTTACGTGTCCTACGAGCCCTGCCACAGAACTCAGAGAGCTGACCTCTGACTATTGAGTCTCCGACCAGTCTCGTCTCTTGTGCATCTTCCTCCTCTTCAGCTAGGATCTGGTACCTGTTGTGTGTTGAGATGGGCAAAAAGTTTTTAACATTAGTGGTGGTGGCACGATTTTTGACTAATATGAATGGTGACTCTGCAAGCTCAGCATGTGGGCGGGCAGGAGCCCCTAGAGTGGAGGAGGCAGGTCTGTCAGGGATGGCAGGAACAACATCTGTGGAGGTGCAACCTGTATTAGAGACAACGAACTCTTTTAGTGCTTCTAGCTGTTGCACGACGTCCTCATACTGCTTGCACTTCTCCTCGTATTTCTCGTTGAGTCTCTCTACCTTGCTATTGAGGTGACACAACCTGCAGGCAGAAGAATTTCTAAAATACTGAGGGGCAAACCTGCCACGACAGGCTTCGCATTGTCTGAGAAGAGAAGGCATGACTGATTAATCAGAGCACTTTCGAAATTTCAGATAAGATGTGACCATAAATTGAGCAAATGAAAAGTTTATGCATGGAAATCAGATACTGCTGTGTTGGATGCCTCCAACACTGGGAGTTAGCTCCCACAGGGTCTTGAAAATACCATAAAGACCAATCGCTTGCCTAGAGTCTCGGACACGAGTGAGACTTTCACAACCCGGCGCTTGCAGCTATTGTCCTCACAGTTCTGTCCCATAGAGTGGGGCCGGCGTAGTCACTCTAGGCAAAGTGGGCAAGATGGGGGAACGGAACCAGCACCCAACCCCACCTTCAGCCACGTCTGACACACCT
>NC_087152.1:7020000-7032500 GCF_035594125.1 Scylla paramamosain
CTGTTTTTTTCTTCCATTTTCTACCTTTCTTTTTTTTCCATACATATTTAGTGCTATCTTACTAACAACTAATATTAATATCGAACAATTCCAAGGCTTTTTTCTCTTTTTTTTTTTTTTTTATACATTGGCTATTTTCTTCTAACTAGTATCAATATCAAATTTCATTGATATATTTACGTGGATTACCTTTTACATTCCATGGTCATTGTTGTTTTCTTTGTTAGCTGTCAATGGCACCGGGTAACACTGAGATCTTGATTATTGTTGTTGTTGTTGTTGTTGTTGAATCTAAACTCATCGCTAACTCATGTTACCAATTTCTACCTTTCATCACAATGTCACTTCCATCATATTACCACGAAGTCTCTCTCTCTCTCTCTCTCTCTCTCTCTCTCTCTCTCTCTCTCTCTCTCTCTCTCTCTCTCTCTCTCTCGTGCACGCGGTGAGTCAGAGAACAGGGTCATAGAGGTTAATTTACATAAGTTTCAGTGACTGACTGCGACCTTATGTGTCCTTCCCTCCCTCCCTTTCCTCTCCCCCCATCTAACCCACTAGCCACATAAACTTCTCTCCTTCTTCCCTCACCCCACCTCTCTCTCTCTCTCTCTCTCTCTCTCTCTCTCTCTCTCTCTCTCTCTCTCTCTCTCTCTCTCTCTCTCTCTCTCTCTCTCTCTCTCGCTTCGTAACCCTGTCTGTTCCTGTTCCTCTATTTCCTTTGTTCTCTTCCTGCCTCTCATCATCTCCCTTCTGTTTTCCTATATTTCTCCTTCCTCATCTCCTTCCTCTTCCTCGTCTCCCTTCTTGATCAATTCCCTTCTTTTCTCCTAAATTCCCCCTTCCTCATCTCCTTCCTCTTCCTCCCCTCTCGGTCCTTCCATGTTTCATTTCTTTAACTCCTTCCTTTTCCCTTTCTTCCACGCCCAAAAGGGCAAACATTGGCAAACACCTCGAGAAATATGAGACCCATCAAATCTCGAGCAATTTAACCTTTTTTTTCATCTGTTGTGAAGGGTTAAGCGAGTCAAGGACAGGATGGAAAGGAATATCTAGCACACCCACACACAGACAGACTACATAAAAAGTTGGATTTATGTAGAAGCGTGAAACAAAAAAACAGGAAGCGAGGTGTGCGAGGCGTGTGTGTGGCGCGGCGTGGACAAGGGGAGGACCAATCAACAGGCAGATACCTCTCGCCTCGCCACGGGTCATGAGGTTTGGTAACAACAGCACAACACAACACAACACAACACAGTATTGCCCTATACTCCTCACACCCACTCACCCATCCACACACACACACACACACACACACATTACTGTCATCACCTGTTTCCTCCCCACTCTTTGTTTTTTTTTTTTTTTCTCTCTATCTCTATTTTACTGCAACCACATCCTCGCTGCTCCTGATATTTACAATTACACACTCGCACGTCCACACACTCATGCACACGTATACAATACATACACCAGTGCATTCTATAAGTTGTATCTAAAATATTGATCGGAAACCTGGGATTTTAACCGTTTCATTACTTTTTAACACATCTTTCCTTAATTGTTAACCACTCTGAGACGTCTTTTCTTGTTCTTCAGCCACCGCCAAACATTGTACTGGCGAAAAATTGCAAAATCCGTTCTTTTTTTTATCCCCTTCTTTCTTGTAGATGCTCATAAAGATTCCATGCATTGTTTTTAGTGTTGTGAATTGTTCCGTATCACAGCGAGAGTTACAATACCTCTGAAATGAACACCTGAGGATGGTCAAAGGGGAGTGGAGTAATGTTTTGCATGCTGACATACGGACACACAAACAGTTATGGTCATCGTGCTTGCATCCCCATAAAGGGTAATACACATTTCCGCCCGTGGATCAGTGGCCTTTATACATCACCTAAACAGTAATAAACTCAAACTAGATTGATATTTCGGACATATCAAACACACACCAGGAAGTTTGAAGGAACAATGCAGATGAAAAAAACGCACTATATATATTGTGTTTTTGATAATGTAACTTATCTTTGTGTTTGTGTGTTTTGTTAGAAGGAAAAAACACACTACGTACATCTATCCTTGAAAATGAAATACATCTAAGAGTGTTTGTGTGTCTCGTTAGGAAAAAGTAAAAAAAAAAAAAAAGCACGCTAAATCTATCCTGCATAATGTATTCTCACAATAAATCTATATTTTTGTGTGTCTCGTTAGAAAAATAAGTAAAAAAATACACGACATCTTTTCTTGAAAATATATTAACTTTATTCATGTCGTGTCTATGTATCTCCTTAGAAGAAAAAAAAAAAACACTACACCTTCATAATGTATTCACTCTATCTATCTATCTGTGTTTGTGTCCCATCAAATAAAAAAAATAAAATAAAAAGATCACATTTATCCTTCATGATGTATTCAATCCATCTATCCGTGCTTGTGAATCTGGTTCAGAAAAAGAAAAAGAAAAAAACATCTCCCTTGATAATTTACCCCATCCACCTATGTGCCGTATGTATATGTGTGTGTACGTGTCTCGTTATAATTAGCACGCGGGAGACAAACGACGGGTGGCGAGCAGCGCTAAGTCTGCCGCGGAGTGAGGGACGGTGCATTGTGGCGGCGGGACAGTCCATATCCTGTGCATGGTGACGGTTCGCTGGACTCATCCCCGTCCGGCCGCCACACCCCGCCATGTGCTGGGTGCTTTGTCTCTTTCCATGCCGACCTCTATCGCCAATCGTCACCTTCCACCTCTCTCTCTCTCTCTCTCTCTCTCTCTCTCTCTCTCTCTCTCTCTCTCTCTCTCTCTCTGGCGTGTCTGGATAAAATGTTCGCCCCAGGACGTGTTTTTTTTTTTTTTCTCATCCCGGGTTGGTTTGGATTAATAAGACTTTCTTTACGTGAGTCTTCCTCCCCGCCTTCCCTTTGATGTCCAAACCAAGGCTGATTCTTCTCTTCGGCCTGGTATATAGTGTTATTTTTCTCTGGTGTGTTTGTTGTGCGTGCGTGTGTATGGCGCTCAGTTACATTAAGTCATCTCATTGCTATATTAGCAGTAGTAGTAGTAAATATTGTTGTTTTAATAGTAGTAGTAGTAGTAGTAGTAGTAGTAGTAGTAGTAGTAGTAGTAGTAGTAGTAGTAATATCGAGGGTGACAAAGAATAATGAAAATATTTACTACTACTGCTACTACTACTACTACTACTACTACTACTACTACTACTATTACTACTACTACTACTTCAACTATTACTACTACTAGTAATAATAAAAACAACAACAGCAACAACAACAACAACAACAACAACAACAACAACAACAACAACAACAACAACAGCAACAACAACACAAGTACACATACACAACCACATCAGCACCTACCTGAAGAAGATCAGTTCGTTGGGGGGGCACGGCTGTCACCACCACCACCACCACCACCAGGAGCACAAGAGTCACCACGTCTGGAAGCCACCGACGCATCCTGAAACACAAGCACAAACAGCTCAGCATCAAGGCACCACTATCACTTATACCACCCACAGGCCACACCCACTACACTCCCGCGCCCTCTGCAAGACCTCCATCCCAGCCCAGACCTTGACCTGCGCAAAGGGAATGAGTGTCTCCAGCCTCGCGTGGCTTGCCAGTGGTGGGTCGAGGTGGGAGGGTCGTGGCTGTTAACTTAATGAGTGTGGAGGTCACGGCGGCGTTCTATATGAGTCGGATTGTTATAATTACCCACCCGATAACGGGATCTGGCAGGCTAGCAAGGAGGAACGTTTAAACCAAGGCAGAAATACCGATAATAACGTCACCTGCATTACGGTTCCCAGTCCCAACACTGTAATTAATGCGAGAAAAAGATCAGTGGGACGTAGTGAAAGTCTGGCGTTTTATACACGGGGAATAACCGAGAGAAAAAAAAAAAAAATAACTTATCTTTACAATCAAACAGACAATACAACATTCCACTTACGCAAATGACGGAAGTAAAAACACTGTAACTACTCGTAAATGAGCGCCAGGGACAGTGTGGTAATTGTATGCACGGGTAATGAACTCTGAACTTGTGAGGAGGTGATGCACTCGTCTGGGAAGTTTCTTGCCGCCTGGACACACGTGGGGGCGGCTCGCAACTTTTTGTGACACTGCAGGATTGTCTGAGTGGATTTCCTCTTCTTCCTGTTCTTCTTTCGTGTGTGTGTGTGTGTGTGTGTGTGTGTGTATGTGTGTGTGTGTGTGTGTGTGTGTGTGTGAGAGAGAGAGAGAGAGAGAGAGAGAGAGAGAGAGAGAGAGAGAGAGAGAGAGAGAGAGAGAGAGAGAGAGAGAGAGAGAGAGAGAGAGAGAGAGAGAGAGAGAGAGAGAATTTAATATTCTTTAAAGGAAATGGAAAAGAAAAAAAGAATAAGAGACAAAAAAAGGAAGGATAAGGGAAGGAAAAACGAGGAAGAGAGACAGACGGTGAGATTCATAATAAACAAGGACGCAGAGACAAAAGGCTAACCAACTGCGTGACTGCTTTAGTTATTATGGCTGAGCTTCCTATACACAGGCTCCTATAACTGGCTTGACGGGGCGCGCACGCGAGGGTGTCGTCACCTATAACCTGCGGCACAAGCGAGGGTCACAGGCAACATCCGACAGAGAGGAACAAAGGGACAAAGAAACACAGACAAAACGAACAGGCAGACAGACAAAACTCGGGTCGATGGGAAGCGGAGGTCATCTTCTTGTGTCTTTCGTGAAATACCTCACCGCCGTTTTGTTTGTGTTCTCAGCTCGTTTTGTTTTTCCTTTGTTTTGTTCGTTTCCCTCATTAAATTGTACGAGGAGTGTAATTGCAGTGTGGTTTTATTGGTTTATTTAATTAACTAACTTGTTTTTGCGTTTCCCCATTTGTCTGTTTTCTTTATCATTCTTTATGTTTTAATTCCTATGCGTTTGTCTATATTTTGTCTGTCTTCTTTATCATTCTTTATCTTTTATTTCTCATACGTTTGTCCATATTTTGTCTGTCTTCTTTATTATTCTTTATCCTTTATTTTCTATATGCTTGTCTATATCTCGTCTTTATCATTCTTTATCTTCTGTCTTTTAACTTTTACATTTTATCCATAATTCATCACTCATTTATCATGCTTTCTTTTCCCTTTCTTTCAATTAGTCACCTACGCTATAGTCAGGGCGCGGTGAGTCACAACAGCAGGGCGGCCTCCACGTTTCCACAACTGATGCCCTTCGTGGTCAAGAGACATCCATCCACCGCCGCGAGACCAACACTGCGCGAGGCGAGGTCGCGGGATATCCTCCAGCCCCACACGATGGAAACGAACAGACAGACACGCACTCCCAAGCCCAGGATGATTGAGAAAGCTGCCAAAACCCAGGCCCCCCATGATTTCCATATTTCCTTCAGGTAGAGGCAGCAGAGGAGTTCAGTTCTTGCCGGGAAATAACTCGCCCGCCTTCCCTTCACGCCCCTATAGCAACATTCACTCTCGTAACATTGCATGACATGGAAGTGACGGGCGCTCGCATAGGTTTAGTGCCAGACGCCCTGGCCCAGACCAAGAGGGTGATGTGTTATATATTACAATATTTCATAGTACACGCCCTCTCCGTCACTTCCCGTTGTAAATTATGAATACAAGTGGTCCCCCTCCCTGTCTTCCCTCCCACTCCAGGCCCATCCCACCCATCCCCGCCCACCCAATCTTTTCCGCCGCTGGCCACAAAACGGTTCCAGGATTCGTTTGATCCAAAATGGCGAATAAATCCAAGGCTCATAACGAATATCACGAATATAAGGCAAATCCAGGCATTAACTGAATATACGACGATGCCCTGCCCTCCTATGTTTCCGCTAAACATGACCAGCTTGAAGTGCGTAAACCCTGATGTGTGTGTGTGTGTGTGTGTGTGTGTGTGTGTGTGTGTGTGTGTGTGTGTGTGTGTGTGTATATGTGTATATATATATATATATATATATATAGAGAGAGAGAGAGAGAGAGAGAGAGAGAGAGAGAGAGAGAGAGAGAGAGAGAGAGAGAGAGAGAGAGAGAGATTTATACTAAGGGACAGACAAAATACATAAATGCATACAGATGAGCTGTATATAGAACAACTACAGTAAAACACTGGTCCATACGTAGTAAATGGACACACACACACACACACACACACACACACACAGGAATAAAAAAAATAAACAGAGAGAGACAACAAGCCGCAGTACAATTACACAAACAGTGGTAGCAAACAAGACAACCACCACCACCACCACCACTTTTCCCCCCACTTCCCCCCACTACAACCACTACTTTCCTCCTTCCCCCAACATGACCACCACCACCACCACCACCACCATCACACAATACACAGTACACACAAACTCAGTCACGACATTACTTTTTTCAGCACGTTACGAAAACCAACACTACAAAAAATGTGACGTGACTCCCTGTGACGGTGTGTGTGTGTGTGTGGGGGGGGGGATGCGTGACGCGTAGTACTGTACTCTTCACCTGTTTTTTGTCCGCATGTCCTCACTATCTCTCACACCCACACATTGTCCTCTCTCTCTCTCTCTCTCTCTCTCTCTCTCTCTCTCTCTCCTCTCTCTCTCTCTCTCTCCTCTCTCTCTCTCTCTGCTGCAGTCATAACTATTACTATTTTGAAGCAAATGTTTATCCTTGTAACTATAACTGCTACTGCTACAACAGGAACAACAACAACAACTACTACTACTACTACTACTACAACAACAACAACAACAACAACAACAACTATTACTACTACTACTACTACTACTACTACTGTTACGCACCCACCCACCCATCCGCCCACACACACACATATCTAATCACTGCCATCCAATCATTACGTACTACTTCCACTCTCATCGGACTAATTCCCTGTCACTCCCACTCACACTGAGACACGCCCTTATCACACGCTCCATCACTGCCATTGCCCTATTAACACTTCCCATCACTCTCCCCTTCCCCTCCCACTGTCCCCTCCTCTCCTCCTCCTCCACACACACGCCTTGTCATCTGCTAAAAGTCAGCCCGTTTCCTGACCACCATCCTTGCAGTTCTCACTCCCACACTTCCCTCTCACTCACAACTGACCACAAGACATCTGAGGGACGCGAGCATTAGATAAGGAACTCGGAAGCTACAAGGACAGACTCAAAGACACGGTACTTCTTGGTTTACGAACTCACACGTGGGGATTCTGGTATGTGTGGACGTATAGAGTTATGGGACATTGAAAATCGTGTGCTTAGTAATTCAGAAAGGTATAAGCTCAAGGGCTCCAGGCTTAAATTTAATCCTTTGACTGCTATTAGGCATATCTTTATTAATTACTAACGACTTTGAGATATATTTTATTGTTTTGTTGCCACTTCCAAACATTACTTCGGCTAAAAAGTGTAAAATCATTTTTTTTTTTAATCCTCTTCTTTCTTGTACATGTTTATAAAAATTTCATGCATTACTTAGTGCTGTTACTTCTTGCATATCGTAGTGAAGGTTTAAGGACACAAGAACACAGGACAAAGAAAGCTTCCCATAAGCTTTTTTTCTCCTTTGCATGCTAAGAATGAGTCCAGATCGAATATACAACACTAAGATACGCTTGTCCTTTGCCGATGTTTCCTGTATTAGACTATTTCAACCTTCAGAATGTCAGTGACAGTATGACTGACGTCCGCTAATTGAGTAATTGATCATGATTTTAGTGAAGATAATAAAACTCCAGGCAGTGAGAGGTTTAGATTAGTCGATAACTCGTTTTGCCGTCGGTGTCTTTCAAGATTATGTAGTGTAAATCTGCAGCAATGCACTCGACTAGTCTAGTTAGGTTAGGTTATGTCATATATCAAACAACGTGGTCATCATGGCGTTGGTTAGGTTAGATTATGTCGTATATCAAACATCGTGGTTATCGTGGCGTTGAACTCAGGAGGCATAAGAAATACGGAATTATGTAAGCTCGGTGTATATATTCTTTTTTGTATTGTTGACTGAGAACTGATCATTGCACCAAAAAATATTCAGTATACGTGCAGAGTCCACGAAAGTTGATTACACGAGAAAAGCTACTGAGAGTGGCCAATTAATCCAGGAAGACTGTAATAATGAAAAAAAAAAAAAAAAAGGTAAAAACGAGAAGAAAGACCTTTAAAAATTGTTCTGAGATAGGTTCATATTATTGAACCCTCTGAATTTTCGTCACAACTCTTCTCAAAGGCCAAAAATATTAATGATTCTTCTCAAAAAAAAAAAAAAGAAAAAAAAAAAGAAAGAATCCCATTAACTGCAAATGAAAGACTGATAGAAATTGTGGAGATAAGACACGGAATCTTTTGAGTGCGCGGTCCTTGATGTGTCAATTTACCTGCATTAGATTACTCTCTCTCTCTCTCTCTCTCTCTCTCTCTCTCTCTCTCTCTCTCTCTCTCTCTCTCTCTCTCTCTCTCTCTCTCTCTCTCTCTCTCTCTCTCTCCGGCTGAACACGACAGAAAAAATCACGGTGCAAAAAAAAAAAAAAAAAAAAAAAAGAAAGAAAAAAAAGACAGGAGACAAACCACAACACATCCTCCACACACAAGGACGAACCACGATCCTATTGACGCTTTCCTTTCCCCCCTCTCTCTCTCTCTCTCTCTCTCTCTCTCTCTCTCTCTCTCTCTCTCTCTCTCTCTCTCTCTCTCTCTACGATACAGCAAGCCCTTGTCTCAAAACTTATTCATTCACACTTCCTCCGTCCACTTGAATCACAGTCCTGCGTAACCCGCCCCCCTGCCTCTCACTGCACCGCGTGTCATACAACTTGCTGCATCTATACTTGTCATATCAATTCTCCGGTGTTTATTCTCGTGGTGCCTTAACAACAATTCATCTATTTAATCTGTCTATTTATCTGAGTTTCTGTTTTTCTGTCTATTGATCTATGTATTTATCTGTCTCTCTCTCTCTATTTTATCAATCAACGTTTTTTTTTTTCTTTAGATAAGTGCAGTTTCTCTCCCACACGATATAACACGCAAATCATAGCTAACAGTAAGAGTTAATACCATTTACTTGAGAATATTGGTACTCCTAAACAAATCGCAGGGTATATGAACACACACAAAGGCAAAAAATAAACAAAAAAGAAGAAAAAAAGAGTTCCGCCTCTTAGCCAAGAATCCCATAGCTCAGATTAGGCAGCTCGCATGCTTAAGTGCACATGATAACAACACTGCGCGCCTGAGATCAAAGTTACGGTGGGAGGTGCGCTTCTTGTGACTCTTGACGACGGTAATCAGCTCCTCGTGGCCTTGCAGTCTCTTACCCAGTACTATGGGACGTGAAGAGGATGCGGCGTCAATTTTGTGCTTATTATTTCCTCCAAGAGTTGCCATAAGATGCCGGTACTCATCCACGCACGGTCTAATGAAGCTTTGTTGGTCTGATCCTGCCTCTATCAGTCAAAAGGTGGATGGATATATCAGCTAGTTGAATGTTCCCTGTTAATCCAACGGCTATGTTTTTTTTATGAGCTAAACAAAATTATCTGCATGAAGTTTAAAGTATAATTTCGAAAGACGGCATCCACTGAGAACAAAAAAGAACTGGTGGAGTAACTCGAATTGCTTACTGCCTGCATTTTATTTTTATTTATTTATTTCTTATTTATCTATTTATTTATCTATTTTTTTTTTTTCAAAGAGAGACATTAATATAACATGTGTCACTGTGTCATATGCAGGAAGGTGTTATGATCAGGCAGCAGATTTCCAGCCACCAACACTCAACACAAGACCTCGCGCGGCACGGACTTTGTAGCAAAGAGTGATGGCCTCCCTCCACCGTGCTGTGAAAGACGAGGATCCACTCCTTAACGTTTTTGCTAGATTACTCTAATGAAAGTCACTGGAGTGTTTTCAAGAATTTTCATGATTCTATAATGGTAAGTTGACAAGGATTATGTACACATGTGACATCAAAAAGAAAAGAAACTGTAAAACCAGACTAATTATTACTGTGCCCTTTGGAAATTTATAAGAGAACAGAATACGAACACAGGACACACACACACACACACACACACACACACACACACACACACATACACACACACACACACATGAACATCATCCACACTTCTACAACCTTGAGAGTTTCCGAAAAAAAAAGTCAATTGTACAGCAAAGTCGGTGGTTTCTAAGAATAGTTTTCAATTCGTCACAGCAGAACCGTCTCGAGTGCAAGCAAGTCAAGTGTTCCCCTCCTCCCTCTCATAAAAAAAAAAAGGTCATAACTTTGCAAATTCTACATGATCACTGCACAATACAACTGTCTCATCCTTCAACCACCTACTCTGTGCACCTTCCTAATGCAAGAGTTAACCACTATTCTCAGTCTTTCATCCTTGTTACCGGTAAACTAGAACTCTCTGCCTACTTCTGTATTTCCATCTACCTTTGACTTAAATTGTTTCGGAGGAAAGTTTCAAGACGCTTCTCTCAACCTTTTTTTTTGGATAATCTGTTTTTATTCCAGACTCTGGATACTGGTGCCTTCAGTGGGTCATTCTATTTAGATCTTCTTTGTTGCCCTTGGCCGGCGCCCCTCTCACGTAAAAAAGTAAAAATAACAGTATGAGATAAACACACATACACACACACACACACACACACACACACACACACACACACACACACACACACACACACACACAACACGTAAACTAACACCAACTCTTGTATAATCACAGAAATAACACGCCTTTTACATCCACTACCACAGTTATACCTCACCTCGCCTCCCTCCTCCCCCTCCCAGTAAATGATCCTGGAAAGGGTTTAGGAGGCTCACAACGACTTCATTGGCTTGTTAAGTAAATATGCGGCGTGTTTTCAGGTTTACCAGCCACGGCATGGTGTAATTATTAGCATCACTCCAGTATTTATAGCATCGGGGCGCAGATTACACCCGGAGCACCCCAAGCACCGCAGTCCACTCCAATTAGGACCACTGCTTGATTGGGAGTGTTTATGGTGTGGCGTGGTGGTGGTGATGGTGGTGGTGGTAGTGGTGGTGGTGGTGGTGGTGGAGAGAGAGAGAGAGAGAGAGAGAGAGAGAGAGAGAGAGAGAGAGAGAGAGAGAGAGAGAGAGAGAGAGAGAGCCAGCCAGCCAGCCAGCCAGCCATCCAACCATCCATCCAACCAGCCAGCCAGCCAGACAGACAGACAGACAAAGAAACTCAGCCAGCCAGCCAGACAAACAAACAAACAGGCAAACAGGCGGAGAATCATATAGAAGAATAAAAGCTGCGGCTGTTCACGCGACCATATAACACCCTCATCTTCAAATCTTGCCAGGATGTGTGTTTCCTCTAATTGTTTATGAGTCTATGTGGTGAAAAAAAAAAAAAAAAACGTCTATGTGGGGAAAAAAAAAAAACGTGTCCTTTTTTTCCTGTCTTTATACAAATCCTGTGAACAATTAGAGGAAACACCACATCCCGACAATACAAGATGGTAATCCTTCCCTTTTATCCCGTGTCCTTATCATCCTTTTCTTTTTCTCCTCCTCCTCCTCCTCCTCGTCCTCCTCCTATTCTCCTCTTCTTCTTCCTTCTTCTGCTCGTTTTCCTGTCTGCAGTGTGGTACAGGTGGATGGGGGGAGGAAACTCATCCTTATTTGTCCTTCCTCATTAACATACAAACATCACGAGGTGGTGGTGGTGGTGGTGGTGGTGGTGGCAACAGCCTCTCGCATGGCGGCGGTAATGCTGCTGCTGTTTTCACAAGCTCTTATCGTACGGAATAGTTACCCTACAAGCTTTCACACTTGGAGCCACAAAGCCAAGAAAATTATGACTATTGAGAAACACTATATGCCCGTATTCTGAAACACTTCGATCTCTCATAAAGACTATTTTTACAAGCCACTGAGACGAGTAATTGTGGTTTTTTGCGCGTTTTTTTTTTTTCTTCTATTGATAACGCAAAACCCTTGTTAGAGAACCAAAGAAATGACCCGGAATACCTCAGTACCTTCCACAATGGCCTTCTAACCCTTTTGACTGTTTTTTGACACATTTCCTCGTGTCCTTGCAGTCTTTTACCTACTACTATGGGGTGTGAAGAGGATGCGGCGTCTGTTTTATGCTGATTATCTCCAAGGGTTGTCGTAAGATGCCTATACTCCTATATGCACGTCTAATGAAGTTCCTTTCTTGTCCTACCACTACTTCGAAACATTATACTACCTGGAAATTGCAAAATCTATTATCTTTTTATCCCCCTTCTTTTTTGTAGATGCTTATAAAGATTTCATATATTGTCTTTAGTGCTGGGAATTGTTGCACACAGCAGTGAAAGGGTTTTAATCCATTGACTGCTATGAATTCTCAGGTTAAATCAAATGTCACGTTGTAAATTAAAGGTATAATTTCACAACATGCCACTGACTGCTAAAAAAGTGAATGACGGTGCAATTAAAATT
>NC_087152.1:7037500-7125000 GCF_035594125.1 Scylla paramamosain
TAGAGATCTGTACACCCCGCCCTTCCCTTCGTCGAGTCTGCCTCAGGCGCTTTGCTCTATCACCACAACTATTTTCAAAGGCCACAGAGATGATCAGTAGGGTTCTCAAGAGTGTTTCTACTGTTAATAGTATAGGAATCTTGTTAATCTGTCACTGGAGCCGTAAAAATACTCTTAATAATTTGTGTAACTTCAACTAAAGCCTTTTGAAAGTAGTGGAGATGCAGCGCAGAAGTGTTTCAGAATATGGTCCTCAGTACGCAAGGTGATGGGCTTCGAGGCAATCAGGCAGCTTCCGCATCACGCCGCAGGACGTATTTCTCCACGCTCGCCACCCTCACATTTTCACGCCGAGGAATGGTGACGTACGCATACTTTTACGCTCCACTGACCACGACCGCCTTGAGGGATGTGTCTTTACAGATTTTTTGTGTTTTATTTCCATACTTAGCAGAGTAGCGCCAAGTTGCATGCAAGTATTAGGTAACAGTGTTCGGTGCCAGTGTTACCTGCCCGGTACCCATGACGAGCGCTACATGAGTGCCTGAGGTGACGGTTCAAATAAGGCACGCGGCCACCTCTGGAGTGTGACGGAGCGTTGTCATGGTGACAGACGCACCGCGCACACGCTGCCTCCTGCTACTACGCATACTGAACACCGAACACATCGTCACCTCAGTATTGCGTGCTGGCCACTAAAGGACATGACTGACGCGGTAGAAGAAAGAAAACACTAACCTGTCACGGAAGAATGATATGTATCCTGCCTTCTACATGCTGACAGATACATGGAGAAATAGAAATAAATACGAAGATGGAATAACTAATAAATTCCAGGGACACGCAACAACGCTCGCGTCTCCCGGTTAGTTAAGTAACAATAACCTGACATCAGATCATAATCCTGCATGGGAGGTGTCACACATGCCGTCACGCCGCGCCGCAGCCTCAATGGTTCCTTCCAGACCGTCACGCGGGGAGGGAAATGGCACACAACAGTTTTTTTTTTTTCTCAAGTGTCTTTACATACAGCACACATCAGCATGCATGGGTGGCTCCCCGTGCATACCTGCAGCTGTGACACGACGGAAGGGAGGAGGCGAAGCGGGAGAAGGAACGCGTGTAAGATCAATGAGGCTACTCCCCCGCCCGTGCCTGCCCTCCTCGCACTGCCGACACCATGCACTCATTAGCACGACCTGGAATGCTCGCCGCGGCTTTACCCCCGCCACCGCACGAGGCACGGGACACGGGGCGACAAGACACGCACGGTAATTACCTCACCTTGACGGATGCATAATTACACACGCGCGATGGAAAAATAACTACAAACAACGAGCCAATTGTATAAAACCTGTATGGTGACCTTCAGAATGGTTTAGCTTAGCAAGTGTGAAGTCATCGCTGTGCCCGGCGTGGGGGTGGGCGTGGGCGTGGGCGGGCGGGGGCGGCAGGACTTACCATGACTGAGCGTGGGACTAGGTGGTGGGCCCAGGGCACGCGGGAGGTCACTAGGTACCCCAAGCAAAGCGACGCGTCTCTTCAACCCATTTCTTGCTGTCAGTCTGGTCTCCTGCTGGTGGTGGTGGTGGTGGTGGTGCTGGTCGTCGTCGTCCTCACCATCTGTCAAAGAAAGGAAAGAGGAAAACATGCAGACAGACAGACAGATACCTAAATAGATAGGTAGGCAGATGGATGGATAGAACAAAATTAATTAACTAATAAACTGTATAAAAATAGATAGATAAAATAGACAGATAGACAGAAAACAGACATTTGATTGTGTACAAAAGAATGTAGCACCAGTTATTGCAACTCAGGATCATATTTGCATCATGAATCACTGCAAGACAGGGTGTCACGGTGCACATCAACACGCTGGTATCACACAACTGTATAGAAAACATATCTCTATGAAATGCAGGCGTGTGGAGAGAAAGAAAAAAAAAAAAACAGATTAACCCTTACAATCCGGGTGTACATTCCAACTCTAAATCTTACGGCACTGGGTACTTTTAGACAGAGAATCTTGCTAGAAACAACACACAGCTCACTGATTTTTAAGACCACCCTTGAAACCTCATAAAATCGTGTAATCTTAGTCTAATATAAGAGCATAAGGCAGCCAAGGGACCAAAGCAAAATCGTACTTGAAAGACAAACATAAAGGAAAATAACTCACACAGTACAATTATTAAAGCAATAAAAAAACATACAGTTATCCAAATTAATATCATGCAGTAAAAACGTTTTTGATTACAAAAATACAAGAATGACAACTATCACTCATCCCTTCCCATTAAACTTCTTGGTCTTTGTGGAACTTTCAATACAAATAGGTTTATTAGTCCATATTTCTTTTCAGCTCAGACACATTAAATTCAGATGACTACTATCATTACTTATGGTAATTATAGAGTCGCGATCGGAAGAGTAACCAGCTGCATTCACTTACATTGTGCTAAGAGTTGTCCCTCAGTCATAACTCCTCTGATGCGCAGTCAATCTCCTTACTAAACCTGACGTAATCAATTTTCTTAGCAGATTGGAAGTGTTAATATTGACAAAAAAGACTCTACACTCGACTTTCAACAACAACTTTACATGAATCATCTTATACAGTCATGCCAATAAACACCTTTACGTAATACAGAGTCGTAAATTTGTCATATACTGTTCTATTTGAATCTATAATAGCCACTTTACTCTTGATCTTCTAAACACACCAACACACCAGCACGCCATCTATCACCCATGGAGAGTATGAATGATGGAAGACGTGTTGCTGTGTTTAGAAGACCGTCAGTAAAGTGGCTATTAATTAAGATTGAAGAAGAGGAGGGGCGTATGAGAGATTTGTCACTATGCATTACTTAAAGATGCTTATTGACAAGATAATACTGGGTGATTTATGTACAGTCGTAGTCAAAAGGCGAGACATACCGCACTCCCATTCTGTGTGTGTGTGTGTGTGTGTGTGTAACTTTCCTCTAGTGTTGACTACTCCAATCTGGTAAGAAGATATATCACGCCAGGTTTTGTAGGGAGATTTATGTACAGTCGTGGTCAAAAGTCTTCTAAACACACCAACACGTCATCGATCACTTACGAGTATACTAACCATCAACACTTGTCAGTCCACCCCGTGCAATATGAAGGCCTCCAACCGTGCGTCATGAATTACCAGCCGTCACGAGGCAAGCCCAGCATGTAGCACACTCAATATCACTCACTCATTCCCTCCTCGGGCACATTTTCCTGACCTTAGAAAGACTAAATTTACCTCCCATTTTGTAGTTTTGTGCACATGTGCCCATGCAAGTGACTCTTAACAGTGATTTTAATGTAAGAGGATAAACACAACAGTTAATGGGTTAATTGTACTCGAGATGAGACGTCTAAACTTTCAAGAATACCAGAGTGCGATCAGCGGTCACAAGTTACGAGACGCGGTCTGGGGAGAAGAGGAGCCAAAACATGAGGCGTTCTTCACACCGCTGACGCACACCTGTGGGACCTGACCTTGAGGAAACTGCGGAACAAAGTATGATCCTCAAACGTTCCACGCGTGTATCTACAGGAATCTTCACGCACACCAATTATGTAAGCTATTCTGCACAGCCCTCGAGTCCGCCTTGCGCCTACACATCAAGTAATGTTTCTGCAAAAAATAACAAGGTTGTAACTATTATCAGCTGACTGTACATACGCGAAATCAAGGTTATGTCATGCTGGTCAATATTTATAGTTTTCCGCTTCCTTCCTCCTCCCCCCATCCCCAACATAACCATGACAGCCACCCCGGCCACTCGCCCACTTACTGGTTCACGGCCACAACGCGATGCTCCAGTGTAGGCAGGATAATGTACTACAGCGCCACCTTACTTGTTTATAGCCAGACGTGTGACACCATCTCTCTCTCTCTCTCTCTCTCTCTCTCTCTCTCTCTCTCTCTCTCTCTCTCTTACACACAAAACCTGGCGTGTAAAGGAACATTTTTTTTTTTTCCATATAAAGATGATAACGATGACGAGGATAATAATAATTATGACGATGACAATGTTTATGATGACAGTAAATAGATAATAACATCAAATAATAATGATAATAATAATAATAATAATAATAATAATAAGAAGAAGAAGAAGAAGAAGAAGAAGAAGAAAAAGAAAAAGAAGATATAATAAAAATAACTACAACAAAAAAAATAGTAGTAGTAGTAGTAGTAGTAGTAGTAGTAGTAGTAGTAGTAGTAGTAGTATATAATGGCAGCAGTCTTCTTTCTTTTTTTTCTACACTTGCTATCTATCTTAATATTTTCCCACGACCAGAGCCAGACAGGAAAGGAATAATGTAAAGTTCAACCACTACCACCACCTCGCGTCACGTAACTCAACAACAAGCACCACCATTGGAACGTTCCCCAGGTAAAGAAACGCATGGATAACAACATAATAAGAGTAAGTGGCATTTGGCAAACAGGAACAGGCTAGAGTGGATCAACAATTTATTACAGACTCCCCCCCCCTGTCATCTTGTGTTTTTTTTTTTTCACACATTCTTTAATATTATATAAAGCTCAGTTTCTACTTACAACATACTGCGATTCTTTCTTCCTATGTTCTTATGTTTTTATGTTCTCATGTCTTTCCACATTTCATTATGGTATTTATTTATGCATTATGGTGTTTATTTATGCATTCTTTAGGTATTCTGTAAATGCCAGTTCATATTTGTACTAATGTGGTGTGCGGCTGCTTTTTTTTTTTCTTTCTTTCTTTCTTTCTTTCTCCCATGTTCTTATACTCTCATGTCTTTCCACACTCAGTATTTTTATCTTAGCTTAATTCAGACACTCCTTAATTTTTATTTGTAATGTGTTGGTGACGACTTTCTTTCTCCTGTTCTTATACTCTCATGTCTTTCCATATTTGATCCCATTGTTTTCGTCTTACCGATCTTCATACATTCTTTAATATCCTGCAAATCTCCGTTTCTATTTATAATGTATTGCTGTTGTGGCTCTTTCTTTCTCCTATGTTCTTATGGCTTAATATCTTTCCACATTCCACTTTCTCGGCATTTTCGTCTCATCAAAACTCATGTATTCTCTAACTTTCACACTCTTCCATCTCACTCCATAATAATAACAGGGTGGTGCCGCTGCTCTTTCTTTCTCCCCTTGTTCTTGTGTCCCCAGGTCTTCCTGCACCACTTCAGCATTTCCGCTTTATCAATGCTCATGGATTCTTTAACGCTCACATTCTCAAGTCCTTCATCATGTACATAATCTGGAGTAGTTTTCCTTTCTTTCTCCATGGTTAGTAATGAGGTTGTTAGTGTCGAATCCTTATAAGGTAAATTTATGGATGAGATTGATAGATGAAAATAGGTAGACATGTTTCATATAGAGACCGCCATGAGTAGGCTTGATGGCTTCTTGCGGCTTCCCTGATCTTCTTCCTTATATTTTCAAAGCCCGTATTTTCAAAAGTTTCAACGTCTTATCTCGAGTACACTTAACCATTTGACTGCCACTTGGTACACCAATCCCTAGTTACCAATCACGCTGAGACAACTTGTTCTACAGCCACATAAAATTTCTGAACTGGGGAGAAATTGCAAAAATGTATTCTTTTTTCATCGCTAACTTTCTTGCAGACGCTTATAAAGACTTCACGCATTGCTTCTGGTGCTGCTAATTGTTTCTTGTCGCAGTGAAAGGGTTAACAGGCTCTCATGGACATAATTGGGGTTCTCAGGGACGCCTTAATGATTCTACAGAGAGTTTAACAAGTATCCTGCATTATCACTAGAAAAAGAAATGCTCGTGAAAACTTAACTAATTTTCTTCGTCGCCTTTCAAAATGTTCTTCATGAGAGAAGAAAGATCTTATTTTTCATTTTTTTCACTATAGACTTTTTTTTTCACTGTAGACAATTTCAGTATAGAAAATTTTCACTGTAGACAATTTTCACTGTTGGCAGTTTTCAATATACACATTTTTTTTCACTATAGGCAAATTTTTCCCATAATCATCCATAACTTTTTATATTCTATTACTCTTGTATTGTAATCTTTTAATAATTTTGTAGAATGTATAAAAAGAAAGACAAAATCGACATCCAATTTCCCCACCTTTTTTTATATTTTTCTTTATTTTTTTTATTTAATTTTATCTTATATTTATTTATTTTTATATATTCTACCAATTTACCTATTTATTTATTTAGTTTGTTGTATGTTATCTATTTTTTTTTTTATCTATTTATTACTCTTTGTGTGTGTGTGTGTGTGTGTGTGTGTGTGTGTGTGTGTGTGTGTGTGTCCAGGGGTCCAGGCAAACTCTTCTACACACTGGTGTCAGTATTAACAAAGAACAACCAGAGCAGTGAAGGGGGGGAGGGATTTAAGAACAATGGTCAAGGTTACTTAAGTGTCCCCTGTAAACGTTCTCCTACTTTCGCTTCTGACTCACTGACTGCATCCTCCCCTGCCCTCCAGCACCTCGCCACGCTTTGCTCTCTCACCGCGACTATTTTCAGAGGCCACAGAGATGATTAGTCAGGTTCTCACAACTGTTTCTTCTGTCAGTAATATAGGAATCTTGTTAATCCGCCACTAGAACCATAAAAATCATCCTTAAAAATTCGTGCAACTTCAACTAAAGCCTCTTGAAAGTAGTGGAGGTGCGGCGCAGTGTTTCAGAAAATAGTTCCTGCAACCAACACACTCGTTAGGCTCGTTACTTGGATCTTCGCACATCATTCACTTCCTTCCTTCCATCTGAATTCCTTTCTCTCTCTCTCTCTCTCTCTCTCTCTCTCTCTCGCGTGACATTCTTTTTTTTTTCTTTTTTTACTTCTAGCTCTTCTCATCATCTCTTCTTTTTGCCCTATTAACCTCCCTCTTCATTTCCTGTCTCTTCCTTTTACACTCCTCCCAGAATCTCCTCAGAGAAAACCACAACATTCAGGCGTCCATGCATATCAAAAATTCTCATGAACATTGCGTATCACCCCTTTTAAAATTATTACATCCAGGTACATGCACACCCTCAGCCTGATCCTCCGGTCTTTCTTCTTATTATCATTCTTTCATATGGAGCACACATTCTCCGATGAAAACATTCCCAGCCCCCGCCCTCCGCCCTTCCAAACCTGTCTTTTCCGACTCGCAGGAAGCAGGGAGACGCGCATCTTACTCCCCATGAGAAGGCAGATTTCACTCAAATCACTACATGTGCTTGGGAACAAATTGAGTTGATCAGGGTACCATCAACAAATGTGCCAACAACTGTGTCATAGTAATTTTGCCAGCTGAGGACACGCTGGCATATCATGGTACCACTGTCACACATCTCACTCGCTGCCTAGTCTACATCTTAAGGTCTGATTTGAAAAAAATGCAGTAAGCTAACGTCATATTTCTACTATAACTCTTATTATCTAAATAAAAACATAAATAAAAACAATCTGGTATCTTATCATCATGGTTTTTGAAGGAATAAAGTGTATTTAATGCATGTTTTAAAACAATGTGCAGCAGACAATCAAAACAGACCAGTCAGGAGATGGGACTATCAGTCAGTGGATGTGTTATCGTGTCAGTGTCTCCGAGGGAAAAAGAAAGAAAAAAAAAAAAGAATGTGATAGTTGATGAAAGAGAATATAATCTGCTTTTGGATTATCCTTCTGACATCCGCACATATTCTCCCTTATCACATATATATATATATATATATATATATATATATATATATATATATATATATATATATATATATATATATATATATATATATATATATATATATATATGAAAATCTAGTAATGTTATTTATTAATTGTTGAAATTTCTCACACAAATTAGCTGAAAATCAAATTGATCTTAAACTAAATAGCTATACAGTCTTTGCCAACAAACCAAAAACTTATTATTTTTATTTTTTTATGAATTTCCGTGAATTAAATCTTGGATTTTACATTGGAATAAATAAATAAATAAATAAATAAATAAATAAATAAATAAATAAATAAATAAATAAATAAATAAATATATATATATATATATATATATATATATATATATATATATATATATACGAGTATATATATATATATATATATATATATATATATATATATATATATATATATATATATATATATATATATATATATATATATATATTAAGTTGACTTCTCTCTGGCAGATACTATAGCAAAAGTAACGAGATTTGAAACTGCATAATATGCTGTCACATATCATGTACTGAGCCTTGGATTTTGTGAACATGTAGGGATTATAAGTGACTTCATGCTCTCCCCATTGCCTGGTTATCCTCTCTTCTACACTGCAATCCAACTTAATAATGCAGTGTAACAACAGTTCTGCAGAAAACTACAAACTAAAAAGTTAATGACAGTAAACTCTGTGAGAGCTCATTGACTAACTGGATTATGATAGTAAAATGAGGATGCCACTACTACTGCTACTACTACCACTACTGTAACTACTATTACTTCTACTGTTACTTCCACTTCCACTACTTTTAGCTCTACTACCACCACTGCTGTGTTCCTCCAATTTCTCAAAAGCACTGCTATACACAGGGTGCTTAATATCAAATAAAAATTTCAAGAACATAATTGATGCAACATTCCCAAGAGGATAAGTACATATTTCCTGCATTTTAGCCATTTATTACTTATGTCTAGTACACTAGTGCCTAAAATACTATGAACACATTGCTACGGTAAAGTGGTACTACACAAGATTGCATTGTTCATTAAGGAATAATTGCATTGATATTGAGGCACCTGGTGAGAATACCTGAATTGGGCTTATGTAACATTAAAAGTTTCTGTAGCAACTAACAAAAATATACAGTAAGATTTTCTTTACTAAAATTAAAATGAAAGTGCACATATGAAAATGGCAGAGAACCATTTGTGTCACAAAATGGGCAGCATGATGTCAAGCTTCCAACTGTGTGGGAGTGACCATGCTCATGACAGGTTTGGCTCGGATTTTCACTTCAGAACATGGTTCTCTTCACAAGCTGGCTTCCACTACAGGTAAGATTTATCATCTTTTCTAACTGCAAGCAAGTTTGGAAAAATACTTTACTGACAAGGAAAGTTGAAGGGATCCTGCTCTACTTCAATAAATGCATGTCTTGGTTTCCATTAATGTATCATCTACCCGAACTGTTTATCACACTGCTTGGTGAACTGGTAACCCACTGGCCATTAAAAGCTGAAGTAAGTACACATTTGACTGGTAAATTGAAATACTAATTGATTTAGATATGAATGTTTCACTTAAACTTACACTCTTTAGATGGATATAAAACATTCCTGCTATCCTAAACCATATCCTCAATTGTCTACGATCAATACAGTTATGCAAAACTCATTCAAAATGTGTCCAGAATTTGAGCAGTCGCAAAATATGATAGTTCACACTCTAAACACAAGGCTCATTACCTTTGAGTTTGACTGTCACCATGAGGCTTCATTGGAAAACCACAAAGAAAATCTATCAAGTCTAGGACATCAGAAAGTCAAGGCAAAACTCATCTGTAAAACACAGTGAGGAATCTTATGCAATCATTCACCTATCCATCTTTCCTCTGCAGCCTTCAAAAGATACCTTCATTCTTCACACTGATGTGTGACAATTCTTGGCAGCAAAACAAAACTCACAGGTATATTCTAACCTATTACACAAGATCTCACCATTTAAGTGTTAGAACAATACTTATGACAGATTATGAGTGGAGTTGACTGATGATAAATCAACAAGACATTAATCAGATCCATTCTTGAAGTCCACATGAAGAAGATGAAAAAGAAATAAGAAATACATAGATATGTTTGTCCCTGGAAGTGCTGGACACCCAAGGATCAATGCTGTTATACTATTGTTAAAATAATCATATATATCTATCCCTTCTATATATTACCAGCAAACTCTCTATTACCCTCTCAACTCATTTTTTGTAACTCCTCTAGTTCTTGTTTCATTCTCCTATTAAATTTTTTTGCTATCCATCACTAAAGCCATCCAACTATAATCATTTCAATAATAACTCGGTCAATTAAAAAACATTTCACATTTTTTCAAATTAAAATGAGAAAAACTTGTACTCTACACTGCCTAGATCAGACTTTACTGTAATTTTTAGCATTAGCACATAGATTTAAGCACATCACAAGAAAGCTTCATATGTACGAACTAGAATTGTAAAGAGGAGCATTTTTTCCTAATCATAACTCTATACTCTGTCATCTCCTCCATGTGGAGAATTAGCCAAATGTGGGTCAACAACACCCTCTTTCCACACAAACACACACACACATCACCACAAATGCCTACCTGCTAACACTGAGAGATGCTGCTCTCAGGTGCAAGTAAATTACTTACATTAATAGAAAACAGAAACAAGTCATAACACTTTAATAATTCATCTATATGTGAAAGCTACCCATATTGTAACAAAAACAGTGGTATTGCAGAGGACATACTTCCATAAGACTAAGTTCTCTGTATCAATGAGTTGTACTTATTTTTTCAAATATCATGTGAAAAAAATTTATTAAAAATTTTCCACATCCTATTCTTACATTTAAACAGACCAAATCCCAATTTTTCAACATCTATTCTACATAAAAAATTGTCTGAGAATTGACTGTTGATGAGTCTGTGATGCTGGTTTCATAGTGAAGCATCAAAGTTAAAACCACATCCTACACCATTTCCTTTCTTTGAACCTTATTTAGTAGACTCTCAAAATTAACAACATTAAAACCAAGGAAATATAAAGATCTGAATTATAAATGTATATATACTCTATATCATATGATTCCTATAAAGCTTCACTACATATGCCTTCCTGCCACATGGTAATGGATCATGTAATAGCTGTGTGAGTGTAGGAATGTATGTATGTTTGCTACATGAGCAGGAAAGATATGACTATCAGTGTTAAAAAAATAATATAGGTAGTAAAACAGAGATTTCTTATGACTACACTTATCCCACCTCACTGCAGTGCAGCATATGCTGAAAGAGACAGGATTACACAGTGTGAGAGCTACCAGCTGGGTCATAACTGCTCACAAGAGGGGAATATAAATAATAGTTTTACCCTAAAAAAAATATCCAAATTAAAACCACTATCCTGTGTAGTCAAAACACATGGGAATAACAAGTTAAGCTGCTCCAGCATCATTCACATAAAATTCTGAATATCAGTGTATTACTCTGAAATTCATCAAGCCTTAAGTTGTTAAAAACCATGGGGTATGTGAAAATTTAAAAAAATGAAAAGTGAAGGTTGGCATTAAAACTGATGATGAGAGGACTCAATCCTTCCTACACAACCACAAAAACATATGTAACATCTCCCTACTATACTTATCAACCCAATTTGAGACTTGAGTGGTTGCTAAAGTCAAGCAGCCCTAAATATTTCTTCACAAGGCCCACAACAAGTCAGTTTGTGTTGCCATTATTTCTTGCCCACTGCTTCAAAGAGATTCTTCATGTCACTGAGTGCCTTCTCTATCTGACGGGCAAACCTCTTGGAGTCCTGAAAAGAACAAAATTACACTAAAATACAAACAACATAAATCAATAAATCCAAACCTAATACCAAGCACTGTTCCTGACAGTGCTACACCTTAATTCATCATTATGCTAACCAAAAGAGATAGCATGTATGACTTCTCAAGGAGTAAAATTTTTATAAAGTCATGTTTCATTCACTAGAAATCAGTTGTGATAATGACAACACTTCATTACATCAATGACTTTGCATAAAATTTAATTACAGTTTAAAACCAGTAATTGAATCCTTGGCAGGACACTTAGAGATGAGTCCAACATATAAGCAATCAGGCCAAGATGATCACCAAGGCCCAAGCAAACTTTAACTAACCTCAACTGTTTGGCCACCACACTAATTTCATATCTTATCTTTTACTTCCTAATTACCCTTTTGGGAGAGGTTGTCAGATAACAATTTACTTCCTAATTTTCTTTTGGGGGATGCCTGATAACTTTGCTAAATGTTTAGCACCCTGTGTCATCTTCCGTTCCTTTCTCCAAACTGTGATTTATTGACCTTTCTTCTGTGACTCTCATATCCCCTCCTCTGGTCCCATTATTTAAGAAGTAGCATTACCAGCACCCAAGAGTAAGAGAATGTAAAAGTGGCACTAGGCTTTGAACATGAATCCAACAATTAACTGAGATAACCTGCAGAGAAACGGACATCAAAAAGATATCTATACTACACTTATCCCCCAGCTATAGCGGGTTTTGCTAACGCGGTTTAAAGCTATCACAGGAACAATAAAAAACACATTAAATGGGCTAACGCGAATCCTAGTGGAGCTATCGCGGCCCATGAGTCGTGACAGCTACGTCATATTTCTTGGCCAGATTCGCTTGCTAATTGGCTGAATTTGACTGACATATTAGGCCGTGATTGGCTTGCACACTCCCGCTTCCTTATCCAGCCACTCTCCCGCTCCCCCATCCCTCTAGTCCCTCCCGCCACAGTTGACTGAGTGGCACGTGCCGTGGTGAATCTCAAGGTCACGCGTGTGTATCTCGGGACAATGGCCTCTACCCCCCCTCCTGGCCACCCAGGGAGATCGCTACCACCCAACCTGACCCAGCGAAAGGCAACAGCGGCGCCTGGGAAAGAAATCAAGAAGAGGAAGAACCTTACATATGCTGTGAAATATGAGATAGTGAAATTGATCGAGAGTGGACAAAGTAAAAGTTCAGTGGGCGCTAAGTTCGGCATCAACGAGTCTACAGTGAGAGGTATTTACCTTAAGAAGGACCACATTAAGGCACATATGAACCTCACTAGTGATAGTGCTGGACATAATGCTGTGCGAAGCTCAAATCATGTCCTCCTCAAGACTGAGCAGCTCCTCAGCAAGTACTTTGACCGCATGGCAAAGAGAAATTTGCCTGTAGACACGAAGGAGGCCATGGATACAGCAAAGGAAATTTATAAAGGAGTGGCTACAAAGTGGGGCATTCAGCAACCACCAGTATTTTTCGCATCGAAAGGTTGGTTTGACCAATTCACGGCTCGACGCAAAATTAAAAAGATAAAGATTTCGGGAGAAGCTGTTAGTGCAGACTTGGATTCAGCCAGGCAGTACCCAGAGCAACTTCGTCATGTAATTGACGTGAGATGAGGGAAAAAAAAAGGTGCCAATATGTTGAATTGTGTTGCTACTCTGGCGGGCCACGAACAATTTTTTTTTTTTCCTATGTATTCTTAACAATGGCTATCGCGTTTTTAGCTATCACGGCGATGTTAAGGGACCAATTTCTCGCGATAGCTGGGGGTTGAGTGTATTACAAAATTTTAAGATGGAAAAATTCATAACCTTTCATATCTTAATTTAAGAACAATAATGCAATAATGCCCTCAACTTCTTCCCAATCCAATCCCCTTCCTGAAATTAATCACAATTTGTCTCTCAAACTCACTGTGACAGGAGAGCTCTTCTTGCTGGACACATGGAAGAAAATGGTGTCCTCCCCAGCAATGATATATGACACTCCATAGCCATCATCTGCTACAGGACCAAAGCCTCCACCAGCACTGATGCACTTGGGGTTCTTGACAAGGTCCATCTTGCTGGTCTGGCCATGGGGAGTCTGTGAAGTGCTGAGGCGCCATGGTTCTGACAGTACCTCCTGTATCAATAACAAAGGTGTGAGGGCAAGAACATTGAACAAAAGTACATAAGAGAGGAAAAGAGAAGAGAAGAGTGAGAAGGAATGGAAAGAAAAGGGGATATCAAAGACAGAAAAAAGGAGAAGCAAGAAAAGATGACAAAAAAAGTCAATGAGCATGATGGATACAATGATGCCTTCCAATGCAATGAGAGGAAGGACACCAGGAACATGTGGGAGAGAGTTAAGAGGAGAATACCAGGATTAGAGTGTGCAAGGACATGCAAGAGGCCTCTTCTCCACATTCTCTTGGGAAATTCTTGTGAACAAGTGTTATATATAAAGACAGATAGATAGATTAACTGAATGATAAATAGATGGATAGGATAATAGCAGTTTTATGGATTCAATCAGATTATACCTTTTTACTATATACTGGTTAACATAATTTCAAAAAGGTTACACAATTTCACATCTTTCAGTCTATATTTAATCATCTCTTGGTATGAAATAGCAATGTATTCTACAATTATCAACATAAACTGAGAGGTTTGTATCAAGAGACTGGTACATTATGGATAAATATGATTCACCAAGTATGATAATATTTGTTAGAATATTTTCATGATTTGTTTAAATAGTCTTCTATTTCATCCATTTTATCATTCTAGTAATATATTTCATAACTTAAATTTTAAGGACTCAAAAATATTGAACTCACATTAAGGAAGGGGCTGTCTACTTCCAGATACTTGGAGACAACATAAAGGCAAAAGAGGTGACGGTCAATACCCTTGCCACACATTGCATCACGATAGCCTGTTTGGTGTTGATTGCAAGCCGTCTTCAAGAGCTCCACACAGGTTGTATTCTAAACAATGAGGGGAAACAAGTAAATAGTTAATTTCAATACACACAAATACTTAGTAAATATGGACATTTATACTTCTGCTAATTTTTCATTCAAATGCAGCAAACTATAAATATTATTGTGTTAACTTTTCAAACTAACTCCACTTGTGGAACCAAAAACAGTTTCATTGCAGACACTCTAGGTGGTTAACATTTTCAAGACATCTCAAATAATTGATCAACTTGTACAATGTCTATCTACACAACAGGCCAACACCCTGACAAATGGGGAAGCACACTGATGTAATGACACTCACAATCATAATCATCTTCAGTTCCATGGAGACAACAGAACCTTACTGATCACATTAGGCAAATGTCACTTGAGCAGCATAACCAGATCTCTCCATGTCAAGCCCTAACTGTACAACCGATTTACCTCAGTTGCATCATAATAGACCTATTACCTTTCTTGGATCAGATCAGATGTAGGTGAACCTCCTATTGAAGCTCATGAGAGGTAAAGTTTTCTTTAATAGAGTAAAAATAAAGGTATTGATGTGCCACTTACTGGGATGGCCTTGTCCTCCATAGCCTTCACCCAAGCACACGATTCAATAGTACAGGGACGAACAGTCTCGGTGCGGCCATCACGGAAAAGACGTGTCATGCTTGCTTCATATGTCAGGTTGAATTTGCCAGCATCCTAATACATGGAAAAGAAAATAAAACAATATATGAAAAGAGGTCCAGACAGACCTCAGAGAATAAAGTAAGGAAGCTGCTGGAGAACATGCTGATTTGTGAGCAGCCATTATGTGAACAAGACAAGTATGGAGCTTCTCAAAATTGATGAAATGATGGTGACATCAAACACTTAAGCACATGAAATTTCTTCCCATATATAAGAAATGCAATATTTTTCTCTCAGTAATATTTCATGACATTTTCCTAATCCTTAACAACCCAACATAATACATTGCAGCTCTACACCAAAAAACCATGAATTTTACACAGAGGATAACAATATAGTTTGCTTTCTTTCTTTTCTTTTTTTTAAACTCCTTAAGAGACTTAGAACTCAATAGCTCATTCAGCCAAAACATTCATGTTTTCATGCAATGTGCACTGATAAAGAAAGTGCTTTGTGTATAAATACAGGCATTCTAAGATGTATTTATGTCCAATGTTGCCAATATAAAATCACTTCATAATATTATGCTCAAATTGGATTTACTAAATTAAGTACAAACAATTCATTCACTGTTTTAATAGGTGTGTTTTCCTTTCTCCTGTGCTTTCCACTCAAGCTGACTCACCCGATAGTAGGCCAGCTGGAGAGCCATTTGAGTGTAAGCATCTGGTGAGAGGCGGCACCCCTTCATGAAGCCCTTGCCATAAGCAGTGTGCATGTACAGGCGCAGATCAACATCATTCAGGAGGGCGTCTGCAACCTGGGAAAGAAAAGTTATGTCATAACACTAATTAGTATAAATGCTGGACAGAAAGACAAGTGGGGCACACAGACAAGCACTAATGGAGCACCATAAAATAAATGAAGTAGCTTAGGGAATAACAGTGAGATTCCAATCAAACAATTCAAATCATGCAACAGGAATTAGATGAAAACAACATAAAAATGAATCCAGTGAAATGCCAAACATGTGCTTTATCTAACAAAGCCCAAAGTGTTAATGTATTCTCCTTTGCTTAAATTCACACATCTTGTCATCCTTTATAATTTTCCTTCTTGTCGAGAGAGAGAGAGAGAGAGAGAGAGAGAGAGAGAGAGAGAGAGAGAGAGAGAGAGAGAGAGAGAGAGAGAGAGAGAGAGAGAGAGAGAGAGAGAGAGAGAGAGAGAGAGAGAGAGAGAGAGAGAGAGAGAGAGAGAGACTTAAACAAACAAAAAGGCAAGCAGACAGATAGATAGGTAGATAGATAGACAGACAGAAATCCAAGGATAGACAGATACACAGACAGAGACAAAGACAAACACACACACACACACACACACACACACACACACACACACACACACACACACACACACACACACACACACCATATAGTGTAGTAATTAGCATGTTTGGCTCACAACCAAGAAAGCTTGAGTTCAAGTCCCAGACATGGTGAGGCAATGGACAAGCCTCTTGATGTGCAGCCCCCGTTCATCTAGGAGCATGTAGGTAGAGGATGTAAGCCAAGGGGTTGTGACCTCACTGTCCCAGTGTGCAATGTGTGAGTGGTCTTAGTTCTACCCAAAGATCAGTCAATATGAGTTCTAAGCTCTCTCCATAGGGAAACTGGCTGGGTCACTAGCAGATGACTGTATGTGAATGACAAATACACACATACTATGAAAAAATGAACTGGCAAAAGCTGAAAAGAGCAAATGATGTGCACAGTAAATATGACATTTTTAAGGAACTATATGAGACAGAAATGAATAAATGTCCCACTATACAAAAACTAAAGATAAGGAAAACAGGTGTGGTTCAATGCAAGATGTGTAAGAGCAAAGAAAAAGAGACAAAACATGGATAAAAATTAAAAGAAATTAAAGCCAAAAAAATTAAGAAGACTTTAAGATAGCATGAAATGAATAAAGGGAAAATAAGGAAAGAAGAGAAAGGATATGAAACAAATATAGTTGAAAAGTGCAAGGACGAACCAAAACTTTTCTAAAGATTCATAAATTGAAAAATTAACTAAAAGAAAAACTAGAAAGGTTGAAGAATGGAAATGAAATATATGAAGACCCAAAAGACACGAGTGAATTGCTAAACAAAAAGTTTCAGCAAGTTTTCACAGAAGAATCAGAATTTAAAGAACCACAAGATGAGAAGACAGAAAAGGAAATGTGGGAAATTACCGTAATCAAAGAAATTTATAAAATGGAGGAACTGGAAGAAAGAAAAGCAACAGGACTAAATGGAGTATCAGGTTTCATTTCAAAAGAGTACAGGAAATAATTAATCAAACCAGTATATGACATAATAAAGTGCTCAGTATCAACTGGAAGAGTGCCTAAGAAATAGAAGAGAGCATACATAGTGTCAATTTACAAAAGTGGAAAGAAAGAACTACTACTAAACTATAGACCAGTATCAATGACCAGCATGTAAGATCTGTGAATAAGTGATAAAGAAGCAATGAACAAAATTTCTAGAAAAACATGATATAATAACAGAAAAACAGTATGGCTTTAGACAAAAGTAATCATATGTAACAAATCTGATGAGCTTCCATTTGAGAGTGACTGATATAACACAGGAGAGGACTGGATGGGTAGACTGTGTGTATTTAGATCTAAAAAAAAAAGGCTTTAGACAAAGTTCCCCACAACAGGCTACTACAGGAGCTAGAAAATATAGGACTAAATGGAAAAATAAAAAAAAAGCTGGATGGAAAATTACTTAAAGGGAAGAGAAATGAGAATGGTAGTAAAAGATGTAAAACTCAAATGGAGTGCAGTGGAATACCACAAAGATCAGTGCTGGCACCAATACTTTTCCTGATCTATATAAATGATATGCCTGAAAGAGCAGAGTTACAAGAGTTTGTTTGCTGATGATGCAAAATTACAAAGACATATAAGAAACAACAATGACTGTGAAATTCTACAAGAGGACTTGAATAGAATCTGGGACTGAGTAAGAAACAGGAGATGGAATTTAATGTGAAAAAATGTCATATAATGGAAATGGGAAAGGTGAAAAGAGACCAAAATGGACAAATAAAATGGAAAATGAAGAAATAATAAAAGTACAAGAAGAGAAAGATCTGGGAGTGGTAATACAAGATAGTCAACAGTCAGAGTAACATGTAGAAAAGATATTCAGAGATACATATAAAATAGTGAGAAATAGTGAACAGTATTCCACTACATGGCTAAAGATATGATGAAAAAGATAATTACCACTATGATTAGACCAAAGCTGGAATATGCTGAATTAGTGTGGTCTCCCCACAAGAAGAAACAAGTAAAAAAACTAGGAAGGATACAGAGGATGGCAATGAAGATTGTTCCAGAACTGGAAGAATTAAAATATGAAGACATGTTAAAGGAAATGAACCTGCCAACACTGGAACAAAGAAGAGAAAGGAGAGACTTAATAGTGATTTATAAATTGTGCAATAGAGTGGAAGAAATCGATAATGAGAAACTACTGCTAAGAGAAGTAGAAAATATCAGATACATATAAGGCTACAGCAGAAACCTAAAAAAAAGATGCTTGAATAACATAAATAAATATAGTTTCCCACAGAGAAATATAAAAGTTTGGGACAAGCTAAGGATGTAGTATTGGCAATGAGTGTGCACAACTTCAAAGAAAAACTGGACAAGTGTAGATATGGAGATGGGACCACACAAGCACAGCTCAGACCCTGTAAATTACAACTAGGTAAAGACAACTAGGTAAACACACACACACACACACGCACACAGGCATAGACAACAATGGACAAAATATAAGTTAACTCTATTAGTTTATTTACTTGCTTGTTCTTACCCTGAATGAGGTGTCAATGGCCTGCAGACACTCTTGATTCAGCTCCCACTTCATGCGGCTCGGTACTGGAGGATTGCAGGTTACTTTGCCCACACAGTTACCATCATCATCGTATCTGGGGCAGAATAGGTTGTGAGTGACAAGACAGCTGAATGTGGTGCATAAACTATCCATGGTTCTTGTATAATCTTAAAGTAACATTTATAAAATACTAGATTCTTAACATATATTGATAGATTTTCAATGTGATATTTCATACCTGATGGTTTATATGGTTTATATTTTTGTATATCTGACTATCAGTTTTAAAGTGCACTGATCAAATCAGCACCAAAGGTGTTAAAAAATATTTCCAGTGTTGCACTTACTTTCTGTGTCAGTTCAAGAAGGCATGAAAAAAAAGTGTTACTTAGAATATCAAACAATATTCTATACCACAAAAGCAACCTGCAAACTGATTGGATGAAATCAGAACGTGGGACTTTCTGTGACTGATTTGTTATTAGCTTCAAGTATTCAAGTACAAGTCAAAACCATGATTCACTTTAATTCACTTGTTATCAATTGCAGGGACAAAAATCCCCATATAGAATTTTCAAATACATATACAGTTAATTTTGTTAAGTGACATGAATTATAGTGACATGCTAGTTTTCTTTCTGAAACTAGGATTACAAATGAAAAGATTCAGACTGCTTACCAGTAACATATATCATGTCTGCATACATGGTCATTTTCAAGTGACAGGATTACCAAAACAATGAGTGGTTTAAAAGAAAAAATAAACTAGTCACATGACATTAAAATTATATGAATACCAATCCAAACATTTGATATATTTACTACTTCACAATTTCATGAAAAAACAAACTTCTGTTTTTCTGACTTCATCAAATCAAAATACAACCATGGTATATACATTTTTCTGTCACTCTGCTTCATTTTTATTTACTTTCCCTTAAAGAGGATAAAATAAGGAAGCTAAAACACAACTTTACACTGAATTTGAAAAAATAAACAATTCATAAGCAGCCAAGGAGTCAAACATAAGAATCAAGAGGAAGCATTCTATTGTAATTACAGCAGCAACCAAGTTAGTCAAGCAGTTTTTGTTTTTCTTTTATAACATGCTGAAACCCAAATTTCTATGGAAAAATAAATTCAACATCAGCCACTGTAATATCATAACAGATGAGTTATGCCACAAAAAATCCATGCATAGACATCACTTCTCATTGATGAATAGCAAACAAATTCTACTCTCAATTCTACTAATAAATCAACATTAATGTCAACAAATACCAATATTCAAGTTTTCATGTACAGTGGAACCTTGGTTACAGAATGCCTCCCTTTTTGAACAAATCAGTTGTTCAAGTTGAACAAAATTTTGAACTCATTATTGCTTCAGTTGCAGTACCATAATTTGGTTCTAGAACAAAATTACTTGATTTCAAATATCAAAAGACATAGCAAAAGCTGCTGCTTATTACTAATTCATAGTTTCTATTAATATTTATTTCATTTTCATATATTTGGAGGAAAGATACAGTGTGAGACAGTAATTCAGTCTTTGAAATAAAGTAAATGTGATCCCTTTGAAGAGCCTTGATCTAAACAAACAGTTTTTGACAATAAAGAGTAATCCCAAGCCACTTGTGGCTATTTTGATGACCCCTAATGCCATCACTACTGCACAACTGCATTTTCCCAGTAGCTTTTCCCAGCAGCAAGATGTCTAAGTGTTATGATCACCTTCATTTTATTGGTAAGTGGGCTGCTCCTCTCTTTGTCGCTCTATTAGGGTTCCCTCACTAGATCGGTGACAAAGAGAATACCTGCACAGTCTAAACAGTACCTTCTGATGAATTCTGTGTCACTAAGTTCATTGAATACATCCTTTCTGGATAAATAATTTGTGAGCTGGAAATGTTGTGAAGCAGCCATCTTGATTGCGGGAGTATCTGTCATAAGCTGCTAAGCCAGGACAGACTAGTGTCTGGGAATAATATTAATCCACATTATATTGATTCCTATGGAGAAAAACAATTTCAGTTTTTTAACATTTTGGATTTTGAACAGCATTCAGGAATGAATTAAGTTCAATAACCAAGGTTCCACTGTATTTGCAAAAATGGCTGATGTCTATTACTCAAAATCTTTCCCATCAGCCCTTCACCATCAAGCTCGGTCCCCACAACCTCACATAGTGCCTTCTGTCACACTTCTATCTGTCAAACCAGATCATATACCAAAGTGGGTTATAATTCCTTACCAAACTCATCACATTTCACACTACATGGCTTTAAACTTACACACACACAAACACACACTCACTGCCTTCCCTAACTTTCATACATCACTTTGAGTAAAACTCTACATATAGTACTAAGTTACACTTTCATTCATTATCCTAGATTAGGGTCCTCACATTGCATTGAGTCAGTGAGTCATTGTCAAATACAATCTATCCTAAGTCACTGCCCTCCAAAAAACATTAAGATGCACACCCACATGTTATTCTGAGTCACAGTCCTACATATGATCGTGGGTTACAGCACCACACAGCACTGGGTTATACCTCCACTAACCACCTGACTCTTAGCACCACACGCCATCCAGGGTCAAAGCCTAACACACAGTATCAGGGTGGACTTTCACAAAGCATCCTAGATTTTACCCACATACTATCTTGGGTTACATACTACAGGCAAAACCACACTACTTGGCCATGCTGCTCCATACCCAAACTCAAAGATATCCTCGCCCATAATGTACTCCCACATGTGGCCCATGATGGGGGCATCAGCCCTGAGGAGACATCAAGAAGTTTTCTTGAGTAAGAACAAATTCTAAATAACTTGAAAAGAAAACAGTAAGTGAATCTTCATACATAGGATACTTCTTGCCCAAGAAAAGTAATCTGTAAGAAGTGAAAAAATGCTGAGATGAAATGATTATAATCTAACCCATGTAACCTGCTACATTTGCACTCTGACTAAACACTGGTGACCAACAGAAAGCACAAAGAAATTAATAAAAAAGGCCAGCTGTAGCAAAAACATGTTCTACATTCCTGTCACATGCTAGTATTGGGGCACAGAAAAGCAAGAGACAGCAAAAGGGACATACTGGACAGAAGACATGGAGTACATGGCAGAGAGACATATGGCCCCACTATTAACATTCTAAAAATCAGAGAAAAAGAAAGATGAGAAGAATGCAGTTTCAGCAATATGCAAGAAAGATGTCAGGTGCCAAATGTTGTGCAGAAATAAAAGTGGCAGAGGCAGAGCATTGGCTGTACAGGCTGGTCCAGTGCTTCATTTCTGCCCTGCTACACTTGTCATCCATTCCTGGTGAGGCATGACAGTGAAAGCAAAAAGGGAGATGGACAAAGCTAAGGAAGGCACTCTCACCCTAGTGCTATGAGGTCCTCAGTAAGAACATATTCCCAGAGGTGAGACATGATGGCTGCATCAGCCCTGTAAGGAGGAAGAAAGTAGGGACGACTGGCATTAACAAAAGAACACAAAGAGATGGACGTAACCACTGCCACTGTGCTCCATCCAGGATCTGTGTGATGGGAGACAGCAGAAACAGCACCAGGAGTAACAGCAGCAACAGCAGCAGGGAGGGATGGGAAATAGACTGCTCATTGACAACAACATAAACATCACCTACAGCTACTAGAAGTCAAGTTTTATGTAAAGTTCACAGTGTAATATGTTGAAAACACACATACATACATGTGTGTGTGTGTGTGTGTGTGTGTGTGTGTGTGTGTGTGTGTGTGTGTGTGTGTGTGTGTGTGTGTGTGTGTGTGTGTGTGTGTGTGTGTGTGTGTGTGTGTGTGTGTGTGTGTGTGTGCACATGCATGCATGTGTTTCTGAGCACATGTGTGCATGGGTACAGTCTTACCTTTTAGACATAATTAAATAACACATGTTCAAGAATGTCATCAAATTAATACTCCAAACCAGGATACTAATAGCAAGGTAATGTCTTATGAATGATAGCTACAGGAATTCAGAAAAAAAAAACCAAACACATCAATAAGTTAGTTAAGACTGGAACAAATTATATTACTTCTGTCTAGACAAAATACTATTGCTACATATAATTATTTAAAACAAAATTGCAAAAATGAGAGGTCCAGGATAAAAGCAATCAAAAGTTTGTACTTACCAGCTGTGTTCTGCATTAAACCCAATCTGAAATGTACAAGGAGAAAGGATTGTAGAATTTGCCATTTCATAACTGCACTGATCACAAATGAACAGCAGAAGTGCACACAGCATTTTTATTAAAATTAGTGTTAAAATATTTCAAACATGCCAATAATGTGTAAGAACTGGTTGAAAAAGAAATCCAGCACACTATGAAATAAGATGCATGCACCAGACAGACATCACTGTAAAGGGTTGCAGCCCAGCCAGGGAATTTATGTCTTGTCTCAGCTTTTTCCTCTGCATGGGATGTTAGCATGATATATAAATGGGCAAACAGATAAATAGATAGATAGTACAAATGGAGACTACCTGCACTCATACACCAGTTCAATTTTGTGTTCTTGTATTAAACTGATAATGGAAAAGAACAACTGAGGAGAAAAATTTAAAAAGACCTGAGCTATGGTGGTAACTATTTATATGGAGTTAAGAATGACTCACCCGTCCATTTTTCATGACAATGACGTTGAAAGATTTATCATACCAGCGGTCATACCCCTTGCCATGCAACATAGCTCGTCCAAAGCGGTCCAGTTGCGTGGGATCATCAGGGCTATAGTCATACTCATCCTCTTCCAACACCACCACAAAGGCTGATTTCTCTGTATCACACAAAACAACCACTTATAAACAAGCATAACACCTATCTAACATGCAATAAACATTTAAATTTTCATCATCTCTCTCTCTCTCTCTCTCTCTCTCTAAGATGCTGCTCCACACATTTTTCCCAAATCCACATCTTATTTCTCATCTCTTATAAAGTCATAAAACATTTCACATGTTTTGACTGCTCTTCCAACCATCACATCCACACCACAAGCACCTACAAGATAACACATCTCTACTGTCTTGGGCCTTTATTTCTTTCTTCCATGACTAAGCCTTACTTGCATATCAAGTATACAACTAGTTTTCCATACATATACCCAGACACCTTAAAAACAGGACAAGCCAACATAGCATGACATATGGTTTAACTACTGCATTTGCTGTCTGATGGAATCATATAGGCTGATGGTATGACTGATTTGTTAGGCTATTACTTTTTCCACATGTCAGTTTTCCAAAGTCAAGTTTTAAGAAAAGCAGGAGTGGTATGGAATCTTTATAATGACATGACCTACAGTGAAAAATAATTTTATAATTGAGTCCTTACCAATGTCCTTCAGTGAGCTATAGTTGACACCTTTGCTGAAGAACTTGGTGCGTGCCTCAGCCCAGGGTGTGCGCTCTCCTGCAGTTAGAGCTCCAAGGGTGGCTTCTCCCTTTTCTGGGACACTCTCATCAGCTAGAATCCTGTCAAACTGCCTGTAATCCAGGAAAGTAAAGATTATCTGTTATCCAAGAATGACAATTACTTAAGAACTCAAGAAATTAAGTATTAACGTAATAACACCAAACAATAAAAATCACATTAATATGAAAAAATTCCATAATTATCAAATATAATTTTATTTTTCCTATATTACTATATTACTACATTTCAAAACTTAAAAAATGTTAGTGATATTGAGCTGGAAAGAATGTAAGGATTAACATAAACAGATATCCAAGTCATGTGCTCACTATAATGAAATGTTATGTAACAGTGTAACAAGAATAATATTACCTATCTACTAAATACCCTACTGAGATCCCCTTTAGGTAGCATAACCAAAAAAATCTTATTCTATTGTAAAAATAAGAAAGAAAAAGGGAAAAGGAGAGGATTCCCAGACCTCTCATTCAATCTCTTTTAGTCACTTTTTACAATACACAAGGTATACAGAGGCAATATTCTTCTAACCAACCCACTAAGTGTACAAACAGCATGTGTCCTACCACAGTGTAACTTAATAAAAATACTAACATTTGGAGTTCCTTGGGATTGAGCAGCCGACCCTTATAATAGCAGGGCATCTTGAAGAAGCGGCCAGCATGGTACACAGTGATGTGGGTTGAGTCACTGAAATGTACAATTTTGTCTGTCTGCACCCCAGGTACACGGGTGGTGTTGAAGGTCCGCTCATACTGATATGAGCACAGTGGAACCATGTTTTGAGCCATTATCTGCAGAGAGAGACAGCGAGAGAGAGAGAGAGAGAGAGAGAGAGAGAGAGAGAGAGAGAGAGAGAGAGAGAGAGAGAGAGAGAGAGAGAGAGAGAGAGAGAGAGAGAGAGAGAGAGAGAGAGAGAGGAAAAACTTATTCAGTACATAAATTATGATACATAAATCAAAGTAAAATCAGAGAATGCAGTTTTTTTTTTTTTATGTAGGAGGGACACTGGCCAAGGGCAACAAAAATCCAATAAAAAAAAAAATGCCCACTGAAATGCCAGTCCCATAAAAGGGTCCAAAGCGGTAGTCAAAAATTGAAGGATAAGTGTCTTGAAACCTCCCTCTTGAAGGAATTCAAGTCATAAGAAGATGGGAATACAGAAGCAGGCAGAGAGTTCCAGAGTTTACCAGAGAAAGGGATGAATGATTGAGAATACTGCTTAACTCTTGTGTTAGAGAGATGGACAGAATAGGGGTGAGAGAAAGAAGAAAATCTTGTGCAGTGAGTCCGCGGGAGGAGGGAAGGCATGCAGTTAGCAAGATCAGAAGAGCAGTTAGCATGAAAATAGTGGTAGAAGACAGCTAGAGATGCAACACTGTGGTGATGAGAGAGAGGCTGAAGACGGTCAGTTAGAAGAGAGGGGTTGATGAGATGAAAAGCTTTTGATTCCACCCTGTCTAGAAGAGCAGTATGAGTGGAACCCCCCCCAGACATGTGAAGCATACTCCGTACATGGATGGATAAAGCCCTTGTACAGAGTTAGTAGCCGGGGGGGGGTGAGAAAAACTGGCAGAGATGTCTCAGAACGCCTAATTTCATAGAAGCCGTTTTAGCTAAAGATGAGATGTGAAATTTTCAGTTCAAATTATAAGTAAAGGACAGACCAAGGATGTTCAGTGTAGAAGATGGGGGACAGTTGAGTGTCATTGAAGAAGAGGGGATAGTTGTCTGGAAGGTTGTGTCGAGTTGATAGATGGAGGAATTGAGTTTTTGAGGCATTGAACAATACCAAGTTTGCCCTGCCCCAATCAGAAATTTTAGAGAGATCAGAAGTCAAGTGTTCTGTGGCTTCCCTGCATGAAATGTTTATTTCCTGAAGGGTTGGACATCTATGAAAAGATGTGGAAAAGTGCAGGGTGGTATCATCAGCGTAGGAGTGAATAGGACAAGAAGTTTGGTTTAGATCATTAATGAATAATAAGAAGAGAGTAGGTGACAGGACAGAACCCTGAGGAACACCACCGTTAATAGATTTAGGAGAAGAACAGTGACCGTCTGCCACAGCAGCAATAGAGCGATTAGAAAGGAAACTTGAGATGAAGTTCCAGAGAGAAGGATAGAAGCCGTAGGAGGGTAGTTTGGAAATCAAAGTTTTGTGCCAGACACTATCAAAATCTTTTGATATGCTTCTGGCCTTCAACACCAGCCAAATAGTAATATCACAAATTCTCAAGTTATATTCTCTGCTAAGCAAAGGATACCAGTGTGAAAAGATCATACAAACTTGTCTCCATCAGGCAATTCAGTTTGAACTTATGACCCTTTCAGAGAATTCTGCTGAGGCAGACTCTAGTTCAGTGAACATGAAAAAAAGTTTACAATAAAATTTTATCCATGTTAAAACCATGTGTACCATCACTTAAGAACTTTACTCTTGCATCATAAAGTTAGGCATTTCTCTGTTAAGCACAATAATCAACATCACCAAAGCATCAAGGACAGTATGCAGTGGTATGATTACAACAGTCCTCACCGGCTGAAGCTGCTGCCTGTCTACAAGGCGACGGAAAAGGAAGGCAGCATGTGTCACATTGGCTGCCCGAGCTGCCTGAAGGTGAGTGGGGTGCAGCAAGATGGCATCTGTGCCATAGAAGTTGGAATTGACCATGATGGGAGACCTTCCTCGCAGATATACAAACTCCTCCCACCAATCTGTTACATAATTGGTGGACCACCAAGACTTCAGCACTAGGTACCTATCAAATAAGAAAGGCAAATCTTAGCTTTATATTTTTTTCCTTACCCTAAGGATTAAGTAGATGAAAAATCATTCTGGAACAGATACCATCAAAGTAAGCAAGTTAAAGGTACAATGAACATGAAGAGAGGAAAAACTTACCACAGTATCATCATAATGGATAAATTAAATAATTACACCAATTTATTTGAAATTATGCATCTCCCTTCATATTTCATCACCACTGGAGCCTGCATGCAAGAAACAGACTTAGGCAAACAAACAATTATTCAATGAATCAAAGACATAATATACATAAAAAAAGACTAGCACACAGACAGGTAAATATATGCATCTACTTTATAGTATACATAAATTTTAAAACTGATACTCTAATGATATTTAGTATATGGAAGGGCTCATCATTCACACTTATAAAATGTATGCATGATGCAAAAAGAATGCAACAATAATATTTACTTGGATTTCTGGTAGTAAAAAAAAAAAATCCTTACAACACACAAGATTTGAAATACCTATAGGCAATTTCATATACAGTGAAAACAAGCATAATCAAATTAAGAATGTGTTAATATTCTTGTCCATTACAATATATGAAACCAAAGAACTGTTCCAACATATATTCTGGATAGAGAATTCCCATATTCCTTGCAAGTCCTAAAAAAATTTAAAGTATTATTCTAATTTTACATCTAACTGAAACACTTTACATCTAATAAAAAATAAACCTCCTTCTCACCTCTGCAACTTTTTGCCGATACCAGCCTGGAAGTCCTTTGCCAAACCCTGCATGCGAACATAGTTTTCATCGTCCATCAGTGGCCGCACACTGCGTAGGTACTGTAGCACAAAGTATTAACAATTATACCAACTGCTTGTGACATTCCATGACCTTCTTCGAGCCCTCAAAGACTCTACTAAGATAATAAATAATTTTATCAAAAAACTAACTATATCTAAAATCTTTAACTTTAGCCTAGTATTCAAGTTTTATGATTTTTTCAAAAGTTCTATAATTTTTTTGCAAAAAGAGAAGGATGACAGTGATGTTTATTTTAATCTTAATAAAGATTTATTCTGAATTAATAATAAGTCTTGTATTTTATCTTTCCCATCAGTTATTCAATCTCTAGTTGCTTTCTCACAAGGTTGAAACTTCAGATAAATTTCTCAGTGCTTCAGAACACAAAGCTTTCCACTTGTTCCCCCTGCAATAAGACCCACCCTGGACATGGTGAGGGAGAGAGATGGCAGTGGCAGACGGGGCAGGGATCCCTGATAGGAGTATAACATGGGCCGAGAGAACTTAGTGAGCAATTTAACAGCCAGGATCCAAAGTTTTGTTGTAATACTCATCTTACCACCACGTCCACGAGTCTCATACATCCATCCTGCAAGTGAATGGCAATGATCTTCAGCAATGTTGAGTATTTCTTTATGCATGTCTATCACACACACACACACACACACACACACACACACACACACACACACACACACAAGAAATAAAGAAGCCAGATACTTAAAGAAATAAAAAAAAAAAAAAAGGGAGATAAGAAAAATGTTTGAACAACATGAATAATTACACCTCCCACAGAGGTATTATTATTTTATGATGAGGAAGGGAAAAATGTGATAGCAGCATGGAATAAACAACAGCTGAAAGAAAGACAAGATAAATATAAGTACAGAGTCAATCTTCTTTAAGTTCTTATGTAACCATACCTTCAAGATACAGAATGCTAATACATCATGGTCTTAATGCAATTAAAACTTAGCATAATGAATTCATAAGCTCACCTTTGTACATATAGAGTAGTCTTAGGGAGTACTTCATGAACATAATAGCACCCATCCAGCAGCCACATGCAATGATGGAACAGCAAGCCACACTTTGGGCTGGTTCCTCTCTGCACAATATAAACATACACATTACATATCAGGATATCAGGCACAGATAGATAAAGAGAAAATGAAGACATGATTTATGCATATATTTTCTTAGTATAATGTGCAATATACAATAATAGAAGTTTTAATCTTCAATCACATTATATCAATTCTCTTAAATACTTTCACGGTGGATGAAATTTTAACCAGATGTACTTTAAGTGTTTTTTCACTGCACATGATGACAAAACCATTACATTACTCACAACTTTATGTGGTGCTTAATTTTGTCTATTAGACCTAGGGAGATGTCAAATCCAGAGGCATACTGGTCCCGGGCAAGGTAGAGGGCATTGTAGCCTCCCACAGTGAGAGCCAGGGAAGAGATGGAGGCGGGAAACAGACCGCATTGCACATTGTTCTGTTAGTGCACAATGGATGGAAAAGCTTATGTATCTGGATAAAAAATGGTCTCATCAAGCAATTGCCTGTTTATTTTTATACTGAAAAGTGGAAAAGAAAAAAATTGTAAGCTGATAATTCTTGTATACAATACTAGGACCCCATAAACAATAATGCTATATAAAATACATAAAAAAGAACATTGAAAACAAAGATCTCTTTCTTTCTCTCTGAATTTTGATATTCAACTGAGTTTCCCTCCACAAGCCTTACTTTACTAGATGCACAAGTGCTCTCCACTCAAAATTTTTGAAAGTAAGAATTTTTTCTTTTGTTTTGAATACCTTCTTGATTATTCCATACTATACAGTATATGTTAGCTTTAATCACAATATCAACCTACTTACAGTCTAACTTTGATGGCAAACAGAATGGTCTAGTGCTCTTAGTAATATGATATCCATTACTTTAGTTTGGTGAACTCAATAAACTCCAGTTCTATATCAGTGCCAATGAATGACTACATAAAGAGACCTACATAATCAGTCAATATTTCCATAATATAGGCACACATGTACAGCAAACAGCAAAAGGTCAACGCACCACAAAACGGTGGATGTTCCGGCGCCATGAGCGCAAGCCAGAGTGCCAGATAACATGCAGCACTTCCCGGTCATAGTTGACATGAACACCTTCATGGGTGATGGCAAAGGAGAATGCAACTGCTGAGTGAGCCTCTGCCATCCCTGCTGCTGCTGCCCACCCCACTCACAGTACTGTTCAGGAAACAAAACAGTTATGAGTATCTTGAGATTAGTTGCAGAGCTTCAAGCATGTCAAAGGGCAATTTAGTCTCTTTACTGACAGTATTTGATAAGAATGTTTTGTGGAATACCAGGTGGAATTTCCTAAAATCTACTAATGAGAAAAGTCCCAACACAGTTATCAATCTTCAATTAACCTGCATTCCGCATCTGACTGAATAATTCCAGTGATTTATCTTATTTTCAGATCATATCTTTGAAGTTGCTTTGATGTGCAAGCCTACTTCATTCTTCTTCCACAGTACAAAGTGCAAAGGTGATGACTGATAAGTGTTGTCTCATATCTATGTGGACATTTTCTGACACAAAGTTCTAAAAAATGAATTGAAGAATAAAAGTAAAGAGAAGGAAAGGATGGAGTTCTTGTAGGTTGTAAGATGGTGAAAAAAATTTGGAAAAGTGACTCAGAACATTTCATGACAGTAGGGAAAGACAGTGTTAAATATGAGCATGAAACCAGGTAGAAGGCAAGCATTTGTGCACAGAAGACTTGATAGAGACAGAGAAAATAAGAACCAGACTGGAGTGGTAAAGCTGTAAATATACATGTACAAACTAGTCATATTAAAATACTGAGGAAATGTGGTGGTAGCATTGATACTTTTGACAAGTGACCTTGATTGGAAGAAAATGGAAGTATAGGACCAGGTAAGTGGAGTGGAGTGCCTCTACATGAAAATAAAGGCAGTAAAGTGTGTGTGTGTGTGTGTGTGTGTGTGTGTGTGTGTGTGTGTGTGTATATATATATATATATATATATATATATATATATATATATATATATATATATATATATATATATATATATATATATATATATATATATATATATATATATATATATATATATATAATTACTAATCTACCAACCAGGTCTGGTGGGTCTTAGGTGGACAGGTTGCCAGAGAGTGTAATATGTGTTGTGATGAAGAAAAAATAGGTACTGCAGTTTGTAATAGGTAATCAGACATGACTTGCATTATGCAAGATGGTGTTGTTAAGTGATATATGTAAAATGTTATGTGTAGTGTTGTTTGAGGTGCTGCATGATATGAGATTTTGTATTATCAATTGACAGTAATTGCAGTGTGGTGTTGTGTGCTGATATAATAATATATATGTGTGTGTGTGTATATATATATATATATATATATATATATATATATATATATATATATATATATATATATATATATATATATATATATATATATATATTAGTGAAATATGTAAAATGTTATGTGTAGTAATGTTTGAGGTGCTGTGTGATATTAGATTTTGCATTATCAATTGACGGTAATTGCAGTGTAGTGCTGCATGCTGATATAATAGAATGTGGTATGTAGTAGATTAGTAATATATATATATATATATATATATATATATATATATATATATATATATATATATATATATATATATATATATATATATATATATATATATATATATATATGTATATACATATATACATATACATATATATATATATATATATATATATATATATATATATATATATATATATATATATATATATATATATATATATATATATATATATATATATATATATATATATATATATATATATAATTACTAATCTACTACATACCACATTCTATTATATCAGCACACAACACCACACTGCAATTACCATCAATTGATAATACAAAATCTAATATCACACAGCACCTCAAACAATACTACACATAACATTTTACATATTTCACTTAACAACACCATCTTGCATAATGCAAGTCATGTCTGATTACCCATTACAAACTGCAATACCTTTTTCTCTTCATCACACACATGACAAGGAGGAGAAAGTGGAAAAGCATCACAACACATATTACACTCTCTGGCAACCTGTCCACCCAAGACCTACCAGACCTGGCACAATGCCAATCCAATCCCCATCACACAACACTAGCTACTCTCACATCAGCTGGCACTACAGGGCATACACAGGCTGAGGCACTGCCAAGCTAGGGTCATCCCTGGCATATCAAACAACAAGCCAAGCCAAGTTCTGTTTATAGCCTCAGCTTGTGTGAGAGACAATTATGACTTAATACCCACCAAATTGTAAGAAATCTCAGTTTTGTCTATAATTAGTCCTTTCCTTTCTTGACTGTATTTTAGCAACAGTGACTGAATTATAAAATCCCTCAAGTTTTATCACTGCAATACAGAATCTCCCATTCACCACACAAGCATATACAAATTGAAAATCAAACAAAATACAAAAATTACAACAAAGAAAACAAATAAATCTTAAGTGAAACATATAAAATAAAACAGAACAAGAATATAAACAAAATACAGAAAGAAGTCATTCTTTCAATCCAAGCATCAGCACATCTGCATGATCATCAAGTCTTGTATCACAGAAACACAAAAGGTTCTGCAGCCTTGCCAGGAGCATCTCTCCCAAGAAGAAACACTGTTGTCCCTTTAAACACATACTTATAAAAACTTGTTAGACAGCTAGATCCAGAGAAAGGAGACAGAACTCTCTCTACCAGTTCCCAACACACCTACACAAAACCAGCACTCTCCTGCCAGGTTATTGGGGATTCGTACAAGGCACAAATCTCAGTTATTATTCTCTTCACCACCAGCCTCCATCTCAACAAATACTCTTGTTACCTATCATATTTTCTCTCTCTCTCTCACACACACACACACACACACACACCTAGAAAGAACCACCATAAAAATATAAATAATGTGACAGGAAGGATAATGAAAAATTACAAGTTAACATTTTCTCCTTCCCCTCTTCAAGCAAATTTTCTACATCATCATAACAATGACCATCTTTATGAAAAATAAAAAAAGGCATTATACCTTTGGCCTCACCATTCTGACTTGCTAGCATATACAAGTATATATATATATATATATATATATATATATATATATATATATATATATATATATATATATATATATATATATATATATATATATATATATATATATATATATATATATATATATATATATATATATATATATATATATATATATATATATATATATTGATGAATAATGATGATGATAACATGCATGTTATCAAGTTTTGTGTTTTAATATAACAACCAAACAAGTCACTACAGCCTAAAGAAAAGTGATCAGGAATCCCTGGTCAAAAAATATATACGTTATTAAATACACACATTACCGTTAAACAAACAAACCCTCCTTGAGTCCCTTATCACCATGCTTCATCTACACACCATTCAGACATAAGAAAGAGGACACTGAAGACCAAGTGTGCAGAAACTTCCCTATGATGAAGCACTGTCTACAGATAACATGTTGATGCTTCATTTTCATTAAGGAAGACATGGAAGAGGAGGAGGAGGATAAAGAAAAGAAGCATAAACAGAAGCAGAAACAGAAGGCCTCCAGTGAACTAATTTGCCCACTATACCAAGCAGTTGCATAATAACTAAAATTGCAATGAATGCCACAATTAAAAATAAGGTCTTGAATACTAAGAAAATGACACAATGAATGAAGATATAAAAAAAAATGTGCAGATTTATGAATGTTATCATATGAAAAATTACCATTGCTTTTTACTGAAGTAGTTAAACCTTTTATTCCTTCCTTAGAAACCACCTCCCAACAAGTAAACACAGGAACTCTCTCACCCTTTCACTGCTATTAGACACCTGGTTCCTTCATAACAAGCCACACTTCCAGACAACTATCCTCTCTTCTTCAATGAAACTCAACTGTCCCCCATCTACACTGAACATCCTCAGTCTGTCTTTTACTTATAATCTAAACTGGAAACTTCACATCTCATCTCTAGCTAAAACAGCTTCTATGAAGTTAGGCATTCTGAGACACCACCAGTTTTTCTCATCTGCCCTCAGCTGCTAACTCAGTACAGGGGCTTTATCTGTCCATGTATGGAGTATGCTTCACATGTATGGGGGAGTTCCGCTCATATCCCTATTTTAGACAGGGTAGAATTAAAAGATTTTCATCTTATCAACTCCTTTCCTCTAACTGACTGTCTTCAACCTCTTTCTCTTTGCCGCAATGTTGCATCTTTTGCTATCTTTTATCACTATTTTCATGCTAATTACTCTTCTGATTTTGCTAACTGCATGCCTTCCCTCGTTCCATGGCCCTGCTGCACAAAACTTTCTACTTTTTCTCATCCCTATTCTGTTCATCTCTCAAATGCAAGAGTTATCCAGTATTCTTAATCATTCATCCCTTTCTCTGGTAAACTCTGGAACTCCCTGCCTGCTTCAGTATTCCCTCCTTCCTATGATTTGAACTCTTTCAAGAGGGGTTTCAAGACACATATATTCAATTTTCGGTGATTCTCTTAACATCTCTTTTTGGGGCTGGCGCCCCCCCCCCAAAAAAATTTTGTTTTCCTTAGCCAGTTACCCTTTTATGAAAAAAAAAAAAAAAAAAAGCTTGTGAACATTTTACTGGCTATATATTGGAAAATCTAGTCTTTAAATCTCTTTCCCTTCCTTATAGGTTTTGTAAAACTGTGTACAGTTCTTTCAGTAGTGTGAATTGTTGCATATCACAGTGAAAGAGTGAAATCCTTATTCCCCGCCATGCTTGTAACCAATTCCTATCAAGATTTCAAAACTTAACTGGCCAATCAATTTGAAACTTTTAAGAATGGCAAATGAGTAGACTTTTTTTTTCCACTTACTAGTGTTCTTGGCCAGGCTCCTTCACATTAAAATAAAAGGAAATCCATATATAACTGCACTGATGTGAAGAAACTTTACCCAAAGAAACACAACAAGATAAAACTTGTTCACATTATCATAAACATTTCTTAATGAAATCACATGAATATGTACACCAAAAAAGAAAAAAAATAATAATACAGTAATAACAACAACAACAACAACAACAACAACAACAACAACAACAACAACAATAATAATAATAACAATAATAACAACAACAACAACAACAACAACAACAACAACAACAACAACAACAATACAATACTTGTTCATGCTATAGCATGTCAGTATACAAGCACTCAACACACCTTCCCTCTGGCACTGAGATTCTAACCCCGATGTGAAGCAATACAAAAGTAAATTGCAAGAAATACATATAGAGTTATGGAGAGAGAGAGAGAGAGAGAGAGAGAGAGAGAGAGAGAGAGAGAGAGAGAGAGAGAGAGAGAGAGAGAGAGAGAGAGAGAGGAATAAATAATAGAAAAAAAGATATACAAGACTCTGCTTCATAAATCATATACATCAATTGCTACACCCACAACTTGAAATTAGCTATCTTATGTAAATAACACCCTATTCAGTATTAAAATTAGTATAAGCTGTGTCATAATTGTTAAGAAAATTGTTCTGTGGAGCTAAAAAGTTTGTTTATCTAAATGTATATTTGTGAAACTTTTTAACAAACAAAAACAATGTATTTTATCAGGCTAATCATAATTTTCAATCTCACGGCTTCTGATACTGCATCACTAGTCCACTAAGTATGTAGGCCAGATAAGGTTGACACCATAAAGACTGATAAGTGCATTAGATCTAAAGCTGATAAGACAATACAAGGAAACTCTATACTCGGCTCTGTTTTACCTGCATTCAAGGACTATGATAAAATGTGAAAGAAATTAGGAATACTAGACAATAGTGCCTGTGACTGAGAAGGCAAGCATGACAAGTAACTAGAAAAGAGACATCAATTTTTCAATTACATATCTAGAGAAATGAACTGAAACAGACTTTACACTTTAGTTGCATGGCCATCTAAAGGAGTGAGCTTATAAGAAAAGTTGGAAGAGCAACCATATAACAGCTCACTAATACGAGTAGTTATGAGTACGGAGAAGCATATACACAGAGAGAAGCACACATTCATTGTGTTTGGAAATCTGCACTGTGAAAAGCAAAAATGAGCTGTGAACACTAATTTCCTAGTATTGGTAAATGTTCACAACTTCCAACCTCTTAAACCACTGTACCAATCCTCTGGCTGAAACACTTTTTTTTACTTCCCCTCCCTTTATCACTTCCTTTCCTACACACACACACACACACACACATACACAAACACACTCTTAGACTTGAAGAAAGTGTCTGACAAAGTACCACACTGTAGACTGCTATAGAAGATAAAAAAAAAATATGGAAAAATTTGAGGAAGACTGTTGGAGTAGATGGAGGATTATCTAGATGATAGATAGATAAGAACTGTAATACAAGACCAAAATTCATCATGGCAGAAGGTAACTAGTGGTGTCCCACAGGTGTCAGTGTTGGGACCAATAATGTTTGTAATATATGTGAATAACATCAATGAAGAAATAGATAGTTATATGAACTTATTTGTGAATGATGCTAAGCTGATGAGAAGGGTAGATAATGTAAATGATTGTATGGTACTGCAAGATGATTTAAATAAGATAAATAGATAGAGTAAATCTTGGCAAATGGAATTCAATTTAAGTAAATGTAAAGTAATGGAGTTTGGTAAGAGTAAGAAAAGAATACAATATCATTATGAGATGGATGGTGTGAAGTTAAAGAAGTCAAAAGAGGAAGTGGATTTGGGAGTAACAGTTACTGAAAATCTGACTCTGGACATAGACATTGATAAAATTACTGGAGAGACAATGAATTTGTTAAAAAAATAAGAATGGCATCATCATATTTGGATGAAAGAATGATAAAAAAAAGTTGTTGATTTCCATGATAAGACCAAGATTGGAAAATGTGGTAGTGGTGTGGTCTCCTCATACAGAGAGGAATATTATAAAATTAGAAAGAGTACAAAGAGCAGTCACTAAGATGGTTCCTGAGTTCATTAAGTCAACCTATGAAGAGAGATTAAAAATGTTGGAAATTCCTATCCTTGAAAATAGGAGAGAGAGAGAGAGAGAGAGAGAGGAGATTTAATAAACATCTATAGAATGATAAATGGTATATAAAATGTGGACAAAGAATATTTTATAAATTTAGACACAGAGTACAAGGGGACAGAGTAAGAAGTTGAAGAAGGTTAACTGTAGAAGAGACATCAAGAAGTATAGTTTTCCTCAAGAAGTGTGAACAAATGGAATTAACTCAGTGTAGACAATGTCAATGCCGTAACTGTACATGCTTTTAAGACCAAACTGGATAGATACGGAGACAGGAGAATGTGAGATTACTCCCCACCTGTAAACCACAACTAAGCAAACTAGGTAAATACACACATGCACAATTATCATCAATCTGCAGTCAAGCATGTCATAATTCTTGGTTTATAATAAATGCCTCTAAAACACAGAGTAGTCCTGATGATTGCATGATGTTGATATCATCCTCAGTTTGCTTACACACTGCTCACTCTGTCAGTTAAACTCCGCAACAAAATTAATGTATGAATTTTATTGCTGATTGGATCTTAATGATAAAAAGAAAGAGACAAACAAACAAAAAACATTGACAAACTACAGGTCTTGACATATGCTATTTCATAAATGTACTTGAGCTCACACATCATAACACCAATGGATTCAAAGTGGTGTCATAACTATCCTGAATGGGCAATGGCACTGTGCATAATACAGATACCACCCCTATCCTGATCTATGTGCCTGCAGTCTCACACTCTGCTTCTTTGCCTTCAGGACTCTCTCTCTCTCTCTCTCTCTCTCTCTCTCTCTCTCTCTCTCTATCCATATTTCATACTCACTAGCATCACTGCATTATACAATTATAAAGATATATGGTTATTTATATGTATGTATGCAAGTAAATAGGTGTGCACAGATATGGGTGGAGTTTGCATGGTCACACCATTCATATCACACAACATAGAACTTTCCATGGACAGTTAATTGCCACTGATACAACAATAAAGAATTTCACTTTTATCACTGTTTAGTGCACTTGACACTGGAATCAATTATTTGTATCCATGTAGGCTACCACTAAAATACTTCCATGGATGTGAATGCAATATATATATATATATATATATATATATATATATATATATATATATATATATATATATATATATATATATATATATATATATATATATATATATCTTTAAATGTGATGGTTAACTCAGCTTTTATTAATGAGTCCAGCAGCAATGTGCAGCCAGCCAATTCCACCTTGGCTACAACACACTATTGAAGAAGTGTTAAAAAACCTGAAATCACAATCTAGCAAAAATTATTAGCTTCTGTGAAGTCATAAACCTAATTACAAGAGAAAAGGACAATCATACGATATAAAGGAAACACCTTAAAGAAGTTAATAAATACTGAGTTAGCCATCACATTTAATGAAACACATATATAACATAAGATGAAGTGGAGACGTGGCCGTGAATGATGATTTTGGATGACATATAAACACTGGAAATCACCACAGCCCAGATCAATGATCATGGGTCATGACAGTATGGTCTTGGCAGTGTAATTCCCTACTTTCCTGAGATAGCATTTCTCATAAATGAAGTTTCATAACATATCTTGAGGACCATTTTTTTCCATACCATGAGCAAAAAGCTATTATGGTGTCGTCTCATAACATTTTATTCTTGCTTATCACACTACTTCCCACCACTGTAGTATTTGTATGGAAAAATTTATGAGCTTCAAAATTAATATTTCTGCAGCTGAAGAGGCATAGCTTGGGAAAGGTGGCTGTTATGGCACCAACTAATCAGCCATGATGACGTGGCCACTAACTATGGTCACCATAAATGAAGATGATCTGGAGGCCATGCCCTTTGCTTCCACCCAACTTCCACCAGGACAGCTGGTTGATGCACTCAATGTCCTTTCCATTTCCCAATATTTTTCACACTTAAGATATTTTCAGTCACATATAAATTAGTCTTGCCTTAAGCTGATTTTTTTTAAATGTCCATACAAACATAATATTAATAGTTAAACAAACTTTTAGGATATTTCTTAAAATCAGCTAGAGGCAAACCTGACTGATATGACTGAAAACCATCAATGGGTGGGATTTCTGGATTAGCTTACCCTGCAGCAAAAAGTTGTCAAATCACATATAAATGTGAATGTTCAACTACACATGGATATTCAACTGGTCACAGCAAAAGAGATTCACACTCTATATTCCCAGCAATCATGCCAATTGACAGACTGTGGTGCCATACTTTGCCTGTTCATGTGTAGAGGGCTACATCACGTAATGCAGTGATTCTCAGCCATGGGTAAATTTAAACCTTGGTGGTAAAACATTACATGGCAGGTGGTAAATAATTGATGTACCTGATAATTGAATAATAATTCATTTAAATTTCATTTTGTAAAATGAGAAAGAGAGCGAAAATGCTAAGTGTGTGTGTGTGTGTGTGTGAGGGAAAGAGGGAAGGGGAGGAGGGAGGGATAGTATCAGTCAATCCTGTCCATTCCAGTTCAATCCTGTTTGGGATTTTTTTTTATGTGGAAGTAAGGGGGTACATGGAGGAATACATCAAACTGAGGGGGTTGATGATGGAGGACAGGTTGAGAATCCAAGAAATAAAGCATGTCTGGTTCTTCCTAAATCAGACAAAATACAACCACACCAAATCACAAAAAAGAATGATGTCCCTCACACAAGGCTCTGCCTGCCTCCTCAACCCACCATAACTGACATCATTATAGGGGCACCAGCCCCTCGATCCCTGCCAGAATTCATATAACCTAGCAAATTTCATTGTTGTTTTCCATGGTCAGTAGGCATCATTCACCTACGGCTGTCTGTTGCTCACCCAGCCAGCTGTTCCCCTATGGAAAGAGCTCAGAGCTCATACTGATCCATCTTTGAATAAGACTGAGATCAATTACATGTTTGCTGGATCACACATGTGCAATCAGTGCAAGTGGCAGGTAGCTAAGAGGTTACTTTGATAAGACCAGCTAAACATATACTTTGATAAAGAAAACTCAGTCTCGCCATAGCTTCATCAGTCAGTCACATGAGATCTACAGTCCTTACCTGGTACACCCATTCTTCTCCCTTGGTCAACTCTTTAACAACAAGCTCCCTCCATTACTTAACATTACCAAGGAGATATGGGCTCTGTTATCTGGAGAACCAACTGTACTATCCAAAAATCTATTTTACAGGGTGGATAAAAAAAATGTTACCATTATAAAATTCTTGTAATTTTCACAAAAAAAAAAAAACTATCATATTTCTCTTATTTTCATGAGACTCAAAGCTGAAACCTTAGATTTTCATCCAAAATCATAAATGGATCCATCTTGATATTCAGTACAAGAAATGGTAAAGATTGTGGATACCCATTCTGTGATTACATCAGTAGTCCTCACTCAGTAACAACTTTCTGCAGTGTGAGCTTGTACACTAAATCTTGTAGGGAAATATGTGAAGATTTTGGTGTATAATGCATCTTACAGTAGTCCTTTGAGAGATCAGCCTCCTGTGATAAACATCTTGTTGATTTCCTTGGTAATTCCTCCAAACATTGTCTGAGTCTCAATACTGTTGTCTGTCCTTGCAGACTGTAGCCGACCAGTCCTTTATTTTTATTCCCAACACTTCCTATTTCCCTAAATTAGTCAATTAGACGCCTCTCCTGCACTGAATATTAAGTTGCTGGATGTATACATGCTTTTGGATGAAAATCTAAGGCTAAAGCTATGGTTCTCCTGGAAATAAGAGAAATATGTTATTTTTTTGTGGAAATGACAAGAATTTTAAAATGGTTACTTTTCTTGGTCCATCCTGTAAATCAATATAGTAAACACACTATAATACCAGAGCAGAAATCTTGCTAGCAGATCCTCTATTTCCATAATAATATGAATGTGATTCAGTCACACCGAACATATACTTAATAAGATCAGATGCTGCAATAAGCCCTGTTCCTTCGCTGATAATATCCCACCACCTACTACCATGAAGTGTGCATCACCTGAAGTCATAAGCCTAAAAACAACTTTTCAGAAGAGCCTACCCAGGTAAGTGTGAACCTCACACCTAAGGCTCACTACCACACATCAAGCAAGTCTACAGGCACATAAGAGAAACTTTACACTCGAAATAGGATATTTAAGGATCGTCGCCAAGGAGAAAGTCTTGGTCCATCATAGTACTTTCACCACACTCTACTTTCTCCCATTTCAGGAATTGCGATGCGAATCAAATCTCAAGTGTTCTGTTGCTCTCACCACTCGATGCACTCACACTCACTCGATCACAGATTCCATTAAGCACAAAGGGAAGTACATGAAAACAATGAATTACCGAGAAGACCACGGAACGTCTAACTTCACCCACTTCCAGCCCCGGAGTGACCCACAGCCGCAGATCCGCACTCTCCGGCTCTCGGGCCTCGGCTACACACACACACACACACACAGCCTGTCCCAACCTCTAAACCTCAGGATAACCTCGTTTATGATATCCGTCGCGCAGTTTGATATGGACCTTAATGTGCTAAGGTGCCATGTCTGTTTCTGTATGATAACTCTATTTTGGTCACAGTGTGTCATTTTGCACCTCACATGCACATTTGCGCAGGTTACTTTTATGCGCGTGTTAAGCTTGTCAGGGCGTCCGGACACAATCGCTCTCATTCATGGGTTCTTTTATCAACAATGTACGTGATTGTGAAAAATATCGCTGACATTGTGTTGTATGTAAATCCATGTAACTCCTGCATGAGAGAGAGAGAGAGAGAGAGAGAGAGAGAGAGAGAGAGAGAGAGAATTTTATTAGTTTACTAATTTACTCACACAAGGGAGTTGTGAAATTGGCAGACTGCTCATCCTGTGACGGCAGCAGGCATCTCGTTTGGCACAAGAAAATAACTTGACAGATTTGCATTGTGCAGCACACGTGTCTACCTATAACGCACTACCTAAAAAGTGGCTATATTCTTCATAATGTCTTATTTTGGGAGAATATTTAGGCGATACTAGTTTATGTGGAGCAAGAACAATATAGTAGCAGTAGTAGTAGTAGTAGTAAAAATAACAACCATCATCATTATTATTATCATCACTGACAACAAATATACGAGTCACGCTGCTTTTATAATACCTGCCAGTCTTGCCGCCAAGGGCACAGCAGCTCCATCCCTCCATTCCTTATTAGTCTTACCGTATGATGACAGTTATTATCCATGCGATATTATCTCAAGAAGTGCTATATACAAATTTTCCGTGTGTATTTCGTTAAGTTTACAAATAGTTGTGCCTAGACTTGTTTGTAAAATGAGGGTCGTAAAGATTCGGTACAGTGTTATTTATCGTTTGTAATCCTTGTGTAATGTGCATCGTCAAAATGACTCGGAAAAATCCTCCGACACGGAACTATAGACCTTTTTTCCCCACTTTTTTTTTTTTTTTATAGGAACAACTTTTCCCTTTATTTATTTATTTTTTTATTTATTTATCTTTTTTTTTTTTTTTTTTTTTTTGTGTGTGTGTGTGTGTGTGTGTGTGTGTGTGTGTGTGTGTGTGTGTGTGTGTGTGTGTGAAGCTTGACCAAGGATATAAAAAAAATGGTCTTCCAAGAAATTAAAATAAAACCATTATATAATAGCAACACAAGTATAATAATAATGATAATAATAATAATAATAATAATAATAATAATAATAATAATAATAATAATAATAATAAGAAGAAGAAGAAGAAGAAATATTTCAAAACTTTTTGTACACGTATTGCAAAATTAACAGGTCATCGATATTATGAGAGCTATATCGAAGACGAAGATCCATGAAACAAACTGGACAAGAAAGTGGCTACCATGATCTAATAAGGACTTCCACTGACCTTGGTGGCAACAGATGTGTGCGTGAGAGACGTGATAAGGCGAACTTGATGAGGACTTCAGGGTTGGATGCCACGATCCGAGCACCCGGCTTCTGCTTATCAATTGTGTTTCAAGGCATGTCATGTTGGGCAACGCGTTCATTTACATATTATGATCTCAATTCAACAACGCATCACGTGCTTTTGGGAGATGACGTCACTGTGAGCTAATCACTGCGTTACACACTTCAGAATTTTCAAAAAATTGCACTGCAATTCCTGATATATGTTACTAATTTAGTATGTGGAGGGTACAAACTAAAGCATTTAATACTTTTATGGTGAAAAAGCCCAAACATCAGTTAAAACACCGTGAATCTACTCATCAAAATACAAGACGACAACAAACTTCAACTCATCCAGCAAGGTGAATACACGACAAACATTCCATAATCTTTTATTACTAGTTAAACAACTTTCTACATTTATAAATTTGCCGGTTCAGTTTGTTTTATTTTGTTAGCCAATATGGGGCTTCCGGGGCTAGATAATGCTTGTTCATATACAAATGAATAACACAATAATTACACACCTGTAAATTATGCCTCTTGAACATTTTCATCTCAACATGGATGTTGAAGTGGTGAAATGAGCTGGCATGATCTGCATCCGGTAGCTAAAATTAATGTAAATTTATATAAGTACACCCGTCTACTATTTTCGGATGAAACTATATATATATATATATATATATATATATATATATATATATATATATATATATATATATATATATATATATATATATATATATATATATATATATATATATATATATATATATATTTTTTTTTTTTTTTTTTTTTTTCTGTTAGATTTTGATGTGCCTTCAATTAATCAAGTATCCGTTTCCACCTCAAGTCAACTAACCTAGTTTAGTCCAAGTCCTGCAATATTATATTCCTTTACAATGAACTGCCAAGCCTCTCCTTCCGTTTTTCTTTCATTGAAAATCCATTTTTTTTTTTTTTTTTTTTTTTTTTGTCTTCCAAAATGTCTTTTCTGGCTTCAAAAAGTTCAGGCAACAACGCCTGTTCTCTTTTCGAGGAGTAACTGGTTGAAGTAGATTCTTTATTTTTCTATTATTATTATTATTATTATTATTATTATTATTATTATTATTATTATTATTATTATTATTATTATTATATGAAGATGTGAGGTAGATGTTTGTCTCCAAACAAGTCCGAGCGAGTTCCAAACAGAAAGAAGAGGAAGGTGAAGAAGCAACGATGACTATATGATCTGATCCTCGGTAGGGCATTAGGAAAACCTGGTAACAATGAAGGAGCCTCAGAAGGGCATTAATTAGGAAGACTTGGCAACAATGAAGGAGGTAGCGCCTCCTGATCCATGCCTACGTCTTTGAGTGTATAATACTTTGCAAAGAAAAGGCGATCAGGTGCCAGCTAATTACTCTAAAATGTCATGTGAATACCATATATTACTCCATAAGGAGTCAATGCATGACATAATATGAATAATGGATGTTATTTTGCAGAGAGAGAAAAAAAAAAGCAAAAATAGCTGTCTGCCTTTACCTGTAAATATCTCGGTTCATCTTTCTTTTTTCTTTTCCTTATTTCTTGCTAACCATTGTACCAATTGTAATGAAACTTTTTTTTTTTTTTTTTTTTTTGCATATGAAAGTTATAATAGTGCTATTTTGTGTTGGAAGCAGATTTTTTTTCATTTCTTTTTTTTTTTTTTAGATTTAGGTTCTTGATATTTATAAATTAGCAATATTTTCTAGACGACCAAAAGTTGAAAAATTCCGCGAGAAATTTTAATAAGCAAATTAAAAAATCCTTCCCAACAAATTGTTAATAATCGAATGTAGTTTACTTGCAGTTTTTTTTTTTATCAACTTTCCGTCAGAGATAACAGAAATATCACAATTTCCGTTGAAAAAAGAAAGAAGAAAAAATCGAAAACATTGTTAATGTAATTATTTATGAAGCGATATACTGTACTTAACATGTACCATCTCACTATTGTACATACTATACCCGAGATTCGAGAAAATCGGTTGATGAATAGTGATTTTAGGGTTTTGGCCAGATGGTCCCCTTAATGCATAAATTTGTCTAATTTTTTAGTCTTTGGTATGGACCTCGAGTGAATCTACACCTGAAGACAGAGGAGAGTGATCGACTTTACAAGTTTGTCACTTGTAAGCTATTAAGTGATGGCTCACTTAAGTAAGCGGGACACTGGTCAGTAGACCTTCCATCTCAGGGCGCTGGAGACAATGTGCTTGTGCTGTCGGGAACACGGCAGTGACCATCAAGGGGAGCAGGAAGAGAAGTGAGGTACGTCTGGCAGTCTTGCAATCTCCACCTAACTTGACTGTAAACAAATCTCTTTACCTGTGGGCCTGTGGCTGCGTGTCCTTCGGCGGCACCATCTGCTGGCACGTCAGGCACGGTGTGTAAGGAGCGGTTGTAGCAGGTAAGCCGCCGCCGTTGTGACCTTTGGCCAAGATCTTATTAAATCGAGGGGTTTAATGAAAATCATCTTGGTCTACTAATTTTAGTAAAATTTCACTCACCTGTCTCTATTCTTCTAGTTTTGAATTAATCTACCTGTTTTTTTTTATTTTTTATTTTTTTAGTCGTGATTCTACATATTTAATAAAGGCATTGGCAGTGAAACTGACTCCATCTAAACCTAACCTAACACAGCCTTAAGATGGAAATGCTAATGTTAATTAATTATTATCCAAAATTGGTTCAGGTGAAGTTTATAAAATGAATCTTGTGTGTCTATCTTTGGCTTGTGTATGGCAGAATATTGGGTTAGGTTTCATATAATTTTGTGTGATTTATGCCTACAAGACATGTCTCATAATTTTTTGCATATGATTTTGGACAGTCCTCTTTTGAGACTGGCATCTTTAGGTCTTTTTTGTTGCTTTGTCCTCTTACATGAGAATTTCTGATGATCTCTTTTTTGGATTGTATTCAATAGGGACTAACCCCTCATATGATTATTTTTTTTAATCTTTTTGTTGCTCTTGGCAAGGACCTCTCATGTGAAAAAAAAAAAAAAATCAAAGTTGACCTCTACTGTGGTCAGACAACAGAAGCCTGTATTCTTTAATATCTCAACACTTTATCTCATTTACAATCAAAAGATTAATACAAGAGTTAACCTGTATTCTCAATCATTCATCCTTTCTCTGGTAAACTCTGGAACTCCCTGCCTACTTCTGTATTTCCACTTTCCTCTTTCAAGAAGGTTTCAAGACACTTATCCTCCAATATTTGATTATTCTGTTTGACTTAACTTTAGGAACTGGCACTTAAGTGGGCCTTTTTTTTTTTTTCAAATTTTTATTGCCCTTTGCTAGTGTCCCTCTTACAAAAAAAAGACTGTAGTGGTTGATATTGAAGGCCTACAAGGATGTTTGTGTAACTCACTTTCTGGGTTTCCCCATTAAATTTTTATACAGATTGCTACGAAAGTCTTGTGGTATAGTGCCTGTGTTAGCAGCTCTTCACTATTCAAACCTTGCAGCTGGTGGTGGTCATGTATTTGTGTTCAACTCTGAAATTAGTGTTATTTCTTTATTCAAGGTGTGTTTCATTTTTTTCTCTTATTTTAATACTGACGTTAAGTCACTTCCTGGGAGAATGTTCCAGGATCTCACTACTTTTATAAAATATTTTCTTGCATCTCAGTTGCTTCTTAGGTATTGCTGTGCATTTGTGTGATGGTTTCATCTTTAGAAATATTCGTTGACACACTTTGGTATTGTGTATTCCCATCTTGGTTTTGAACACTTGTTGAATTTTGTCCCTACTATAAGCTAGTGTCTTCAAGTTCAGCTTTTTTTTTTTTTTTTTTTTTTTTTTTTCATTTTTCATTTGTAAGCTATTTCAGTGTTGGAATGAATCTGGTAGCCCTGCATTGTACATTTTTCTGTAATTTTAATGTCCTTGATCTTCTAAGGATACCATTTCTGATTAACAAATTTTAGGTGGGATCTTACCAGTGATGTATACATTATAAAGGCTTAAATATTTCCTTGTCTTTTGTGCTAATTGTTCTGATGAATCCTACCATCCTATTGGTTTTGTGAATTTTTTTGCTGTGTGTTCTTCAGTGTTTAATTTCTTATTGATCTCCACTCCTAGAGTCTTTCTCAAGTTAGTACCCCTCATGTCTGATATTATCAACGGGAAAGATTCTCATGAAAACCTAACAATTCTCTATAAGATTTTGAAAATAATCTCATTGAGGAAACAAAACATTTGAAAATATTGGTAAGTTGCTCTCTGGCATTCAGTAAAGCAGTGGTTGCATTCTCTGCAGTGCAGTGAAGTCAAAACTACATTAGCATCATGGAAGGACATGTGGCACACTTTGACTCAGACAGGGGCAGCTACTCAGGATCTTCATCAGGCCACTCAGGGGAATCTTATGGGTAATTAATTTCATATAATTTTTGTTCATTATTGTATACTCAAAAATGCATGCATATGGGTGGAGCAAGGTTATGTTCAGGTAGTTGAATCTTGTGTATGTGAGGCATGGGCACAGCTCAAGGCTGGGCTGACTTATACTGTCCACAAGCTTGTATCTCAAGAATTATATGGCCAATCACAACAAAACTCACCTCATGTGATAGTGCAATTCTCTCAGTTTTATGTGGAATAGATTTCATAATTTATGTGGGGTGGAGTTTAACTTGCAAAAAAAAAGTGTTTTTTCAATAGCTATTTAAATGATTTTGTTGAAACTTGGTATGTGTCATGTACCCTTCATATGTACATGTTAGATCTGGATTTGCACTGAGCATGTCTCATATAAACTTATAAAATAATAAACTGATCAGGCTGAAATTGGTAAGTAATGTGGACCAACAGTGCTTGAATGGACATGCAGAATTCAGATTTTTTTTTCTGCACATGCACTAATCACAGGATAAAGTCTTAAAAATTATGCATTCAGTTTTCTGCAGTTTTAACCCATTCAATTTTATGTCAGTGAGAGCCAAGATACTATCATACCCAGAATTAAATTTTCTATGAAGTGTTGTTTAGAACAGAGCTTTGTCTCTCATAAAAGGTTTGAGTTACAGTGAGTTAAAGTTGAGCATTATGCTGGGTGTCTCCAAGAATCACCCTTTTAACAAGCTCATCTTTTTTTTGCATTTATTTCTTATTTGTTGTTTTTAAAGCATATCATATCCATAGTACATTGTTTGTGTGGGGAAAGCAGTTTCCAAAATAAAATTAACAGTAAAAGTTGTCACATGTATTATAGTTATTCCTTTTTCCTTGCATTGATGCTTGTACAAGTAGCTATGAGGATGCAGAATGGCTGAAGCATGTGGAACCAGATGGATCATTGCTCTATGTGGAGTCATATGTGTCAAGCACTGTACGGGAAAAGCAAGCACAAGCACTGAAGGCTGCTGGCACATCAGAAAGGAAGCCTGCTTTCTCTCTTCCTTCAAAAGATATAAAAAAACAGAGTACGTATGTATGTCTTAGTGTCTAAATGATAATTAATCATTGGTAAAGTGATTTTGTAAACATCATATTGTACATAACTTACTTGTCATGAGTGAAGTTGTTTAAGGAAAATATAGTGTTAATACTATGGTAATGAATGTTTTGCTTTTAGACAAACTGCTGGGGCTGTTGAAGAGACGTCCCAGTGTTCGAGTGAAAGGCAGTCCCCGGATTGGACTTAGTGGGGAGGTTGGTGGCAAAGGTGGAGCTGAGCTATCCCCTGCCCCTAAAGTGACTTTCAGGGACAATCCAAGTGGAGAAGTGAGGAAGGTTAAGCTTCAAGTAAGTGATACTTGCTCAGCTATTAATTTAAGAGCTCGTGCCATTACTTCCACCATGCTTGCCTAGATTTTTAAAACTTTTATTTATTTATTTTTTAATGTAAGAAAAATGCCAAATTGAGAAATCAAATAATAGATGATAAGTGTCTTGAAACCTTTCTCTTGAAGGAGTTCAAGTCATAGGAAGGAGAAAATACAGAAACAGGCTGGGAGTTTCAGAATTTAACAGAGAAAGAGATGAATGATTGAGAATACTGGTTAACTTTTATATTAGAGAAGTGGACAGAATAGGTGTGGGAGAAAGAAGAAAGTCTTGTGCAGTGAGGCTGTGGGAGGGTAGGGGGAACCATGCAGTTAGTAAGGCCAGAAGAGCAGTTAGTGTGAAAATAGCAGTAGAAGATGGCAAGAGATGCAACATTGTGGCGATGAGAGAGAGAGAGAGAGAGAGAGAGAGAGAGAGAGAGAGAGAGAGAGAGAGAGAGAGAGGCTGGACACAGTCAGTTAGAGGAGAGGAGTTGATAAGACGAAATGGTTTTGATTCCACCCTATCTAAAGGAGCGTTATGAGTGGAACCTCTGTACACTTCACAGAAGTTGTTTAAGCTAGATATGAGATTTGAAGTTTCCATTTTAGATTATAAGTAAAGAATAGACCAAGGATGTTTGAGTTTCATTGAAGAAGAGGGGATAGTTGTCTGGAGGGTTGTGTCAAGTTGATAGATGGAGATAGTTTTGAGACATTGAACAGTACCAATCACAAATTTTATAGAGATCAGAAGCCAGGCATTCTGTAGCTTCCCTGCATGAGCTGTTTAATTCCTGAAGGGTTGAATGTCTGTGAAAAGATGTGGAATAATGAAGGATGGTATCATCATCATAGGAGTGGATAGGACAAGAAGTTAAGTTTAGAAGATCATTGATGAATAATGGGAATAGAGTGGGTAATAGGACAGAATCCTGAGGAACACCACTGTTAATAGACTTAGGAGAACTGTGAGTGTCTACCACAAGCAATAGAATGGTCACAAGGGAAACTTGAGATGAGAAGGATAAAGAGAGAAGGATAGGAACTGTAAGAGGGTAGTCTGGAAATCAAAGCCTTGTGCAGCAGCAAAAATGTCATTGAAATTCCTAAAAGAAGATGACCAAGACTCAATAAGGAAAGCCAGAAAATCACCATGACAGAACCCATACTGGTGATCAGATACCTATAAGGTTTTGAAGTGATAGATGTTTAAGAATCTTCCTGTTAAGGAAGGATTTGAAACTTTTGAGAGGCAGGAAATTAAAACAATAGGATTGTATTTTGAGGGATTAGAGTGGTGACCCTTTTTAGGAACAGGCTGAATGTAGGCAAACTTCCAGCAGGAAGGAAAGATAGATATTGGTAGACAGTTGGAAGAGTTTGACTAGGCAAGGTGCAAGTACGGATGCACAGATTTAGAGAACAATAATAATAATAATAATAATAATAATAATAAACGGTTTATCCTTTTGGCAGTCAACAAACTGAAAATGTACATTGGGGGTGGGGAAATACTTGACATTAATCCTAAAGGTAAGTCAAATCTAGAAGTCAAATCTAGAAGGGACTATTGATTGATGGCTCGCACCATGGTGGGAATCACACTGAGTCTGTACCGGTCCGTACGCGGCGCCTTTAGGGGCGTTATCTTGTTGTGGTGTCTGGTGGCACGGGCGGGGTGAGGCGCGTCAGGCGGCAGCATGTTTCTGAGACGTGGATGATTCAGAAGTCCCCTACCAAACTTCTCCAGAGCCTCACGGTACATGGTGGATAGTCTGGACAGCCTCAGGGTGTTCAGGGCTTCTTTATAGGTGGTGTATGCAGGGCCAAGGATGACCCTCCAATAGGAGGGACCAGCAAGGGCATGGAGAACATCACTGTGAAGGATCTTAATGGGCAGCATGAAGTAATTGGAGGATGGAGGAGAGGGAGGAACAAGCCCTGAATTGTACAAGGTAAAGCTTTTTAGCAAAGATTTGACAGAGTTCAGCTTTAGAGATAGATGAGATGGCAGTGGTACCATCAGGTTGAAATAAAGGAGGGAAAGATGACAAAGTTAAAGTTTTTTGGCTAGGTGCCAGAAGTCATGAGGGGTGTTGGATCTGGAAAGATTTTGACATTTTCCTATTAATGAAGGAATTTTTAGCTAGTTGGAGAACAGACTTGGCATGATGCTGGGTGTAAATACAAAGTGTATGAGACTCAGGTGATGGAATGTTTAAGTATCTTTTGTGGGCCACTCTATCATATATAGCACGAGAACAGGCTGTGTTAAACCAAGGTTTGGAAGGTGTAGGGAGAGAGAAAGAGTGAGGAATGTATGTCACCATGTCAGACATCATCACCTCTGTTATGTGCTCAGCACACAGAAATGGATCTCTGACATGGAAGGAATTGTCATTTCAAGGAAAATGCAGGTCCCTCCAATTAACAGAGAAAAAGAAGAATCCTTGGTGTATCTCTAAGATGGTCAGGAATATACGTAGGGTGTTGTACTAATTGCTCTAAGTCATGGAGAGTAGCAAAGTTATCTGAAATATTGCTGCCTGAAGAAAAAAACTGCAGGAACTTATTTATTACAAAATGAGATATTCTTAATGTATGGTTGGGAAAAGATTAATAATGGTAATCATCCAGGGTGTTCCCATTGTGAAGGGAGAGATAACAAGATCACCATATCCTTACTGGTAGAAATGATGAGTGTTATTTGACACTAAATAGATTTTTAAAGGCATTGACTTTCACAGGTTTATGAAGGTGGAAACAACCTTGGGCGACGGGCCAGCCTTTGTGAAACTGTGCTTGGCCTGGTACCAGGGAGGTTTAGTGAACCTCCTGACTCAAGAGTGATGGTGGCAGGACTGGTGCCTGGGTCACAGGCCCTCAGAAATGGTGCAATCAAAATTGGTAAGTGACTTGGGGGAAGTGTTTTTTTTGGGGAATGCATGTCAGAGATAGATAAGTTGATAGACTTAATTTTGATTTTATTTTTTCATCAGACCATATGAGCTTAGGTGAACAAAGGCTGCAGCATGAAAGGAGACAAACCCAGACAGTTTCTATCTTGCTGGGAATTTTGATCTGGGATCTTTTGGTTTTGACTTGAATGTACTAACCATTACATTACTGGACCACTAATTTAGAATCTGAACTAGTTATTGGGGCATTCGCAATGGCTGGAAAAACTGCCAAAGTCATCAGCCAATTTAATTTTTCCCCAATAAACTTGGTATGTTAGAAAAAGTTTTTGTCATTTGTGTGATATCAAACCAACTAGTAAAATATTAAGAACATTTTTAGCCACCATCACTGAGTAGAGAGCAAGAAATATGGCAAAGTAAGCTAAATACTGTGCACATTATCTCAGGTTTAGGATGTATTATCACTTTGGGACAAATGCTATTTTTTTCTCTCTATATTAGTTTAGTTTATTACTTTTAAGATATACTATTAACATCTTTATAAATCCTGGCACATATGAAAAACATATATTAGTTTAGTTTATTACTTTTAAGATATACTATTAACATCTTTATAAATCCTGGCACATATGAAAAACATATGTTGACATTGTGTTTCCTTTGTCTGTTTACATTGTCTCCCAACGTCTCCTTTGAATTGCCACTATCTTTGGAAATACAACTCAAGCTTTCACAACGTGGTTCTTCTTTTGTGTTATGTTTGTACAGGCAACTACAGCACATGTATAGACTGAGATTTTACAACACCACTGCAAACTTATATCTCCCACTTTTTTTTTTTTTTTAAAGTTAATGTGTGTGATATAAGCCAATCCTTTCATCTCAGAACTGTTTTAACCATCAGAATATCGTTGCAGGACAAGTAATACTTGCTCAGTTCTTTTCAGGATTTGTCATATAAAACATTAGTCCCAGTAAAAATTGAAAAAATTGTTTTAAACTAAATATATAGCAGGAGACTAGAAATAAATGTGTAAACACTGAGAGCTTAGTTGAAAGTATTTAGCTTATAGTAGAGTGTGGATCACTGGATCAAGTGAATATTATGAACATAAACACTAAGGATTAATGTTTTGTAGCATATAGATGCTGTATATCAAGATACATCATGAGAGGGATTTTTAGAATGTGCTTCTGCAGGGAACTGCATTAAAATAACCAGCAACCACTGGCAGCTCAGACCATTGTGAACACTCCAGTTGAACAGCATACTTAATTTTGTCCATGTTTGATTTAGTTGCTCATATATGTAAGGAACTTTGTAAAGATGAATGTTGGAATAATTTAAAAAATAAAAAAATTTAAAGATATAGCAATAATATTTTAGAAATGATAACAAAACGGCAAAAAGCCTTTAGGTACTTGCATGACTTTTGGAAACTACTTTAACTTACTGTAGAGAGAGAGAGAGAGAGAGAGAGAGAGAGAGAGAGAGAGAGAGAGAGAGAGAGAGAGAGAGAGAGAGAGAGAGAGACTATGGTATTTAAGCAGAGGAAACAAAATAAGGGGTTGTGTCAATATTCTTAAACATCTGCTCAAAATGAAATTTAGAGTGTGTTCCGTAGTGGAAAATAGTGTACTGTAGTTATATTTAAATAATAAAAAAGTCAAAACATCATATTTGAGATTTTCTGTGAGCTGCCTGAACATGTATTATTGGGGGGTTTCCTTTCTCCTTCAACAGGTGACTGGCTGAAGGAGGTGGATGGAGCAGAGATCACATGGGACAACTTGGATGAGGTGTTGGCTGAGCTGCAGGTAATTTAAATACTTGATGACCTAATTACTTAGTATGGTAATTTTTTTTTGCGATGGACCATTGCATAATTGACACCACTTCTATTGGCATGACACATGATTGACGTTTGTTATGAACTGTGCTGGTACAAGTTTCACATCTATAATGAAAGTTTAAAGTTAAGAGTGATATTTAACCCCTTACAGTGTCAACAAAATGTAGAGCTAAGATACATGCTGGCATTGGCCAATTTTCAATTTCTTGGTTTATGTATAAATTGTCTTTAGATAATATAAAATTAAGATAGAACACTACTTGACATCTCCTTATCATCAAAATCAGGCTCATAATGCTTATCCATTACAATGTCATCATTGCTATCCTCATACTCATCACTATCATCATTGGTAATGTTCCACATGCAATTACTCAATTCTTCTGTCACCTTTTTTGTTAGTTTCAATGCCTTGATGTCATTAGCACAAAATCATGGAGGAATATGAAGTGCATAGGGATAGAGTAAGCATCATTGACTTAACAAGATAAGGTTGTAAGTTTAGTGTGTTCTTTCCTTCTCATTCCAGAGATAGTTTGTATTTTTCATGTATATATATATATATATATATATATATATATATATATATATATATATATATATATATATATATATATATATATATATATATATATATATATATATATATATATATATATATATATATATATACACTCATTATTATTGTTCATATACAGAACAATGTTGACTTACGATTACAATCAGTTCTGACTGACAGAGGTCACTTTGCCTATGCAGTAATTACTCTACATATATTAGACTAGGTAAATATATTATAACCATCTTTAAGTTATATATTACTGTATCACTATTTGTTTCGGTATTGTTCTAACCATTGTTTTACCATTGTCTTTGTACTGAACTGTTATCATCTTTCTACACATCTTATACACATTCAATCTTTATTTTAGTTATGATCAAGTAGTAGGTCAGTTGTAAGTTGAATAGGTCTTGAGTTGATGATGACCTTTATATGAGGCACCTAGAGCCAGAGTAACATAAGTGATACTTCAGCTGAAATGATCATTTTTATTGTATTGTCTTCCCCCACCTTCCTACTGTGGCGGGAAGCAGAGTAGAAGTCAGAATGGACACTGCAATAGGGTCGAAAATCCACCCAAATGCAGTTATCTGTAAACCCTTTGTGTTGCTCTCGAAGCAAGGTGATGAGCGGCTGGTGCCAGAATGAAGTAACTCCCGCCTAGCAGCCAGCGAGCCAATGACGGCACGTGCTGCGGTTTATGTGACACGACTGACAGCAGCCTGTCTCCCCCACACCTCACACCCACAGACACTCATGCACCCTCCACCAGCTTGCCACCACTGAACGACACTTTGCCTTTCTTTTACGCTAATACACAAGATTTCATCATTATGGTGGACAACAACATGTTCCCTGAGGAGCAAGAACCCTCTAGGGGAAGGAAAAGTGTGTGTAGTCCTGCAGAGTGGAAGAAAAACTTAGCTAAAAAAAATGAAAGAATATGAGAGAAGCATATGTGAGCAGGTCTACCGGCTGCCACGTACAGGCTTAGATAATGGGGCCTCCCTGTGCTGATGGCTACTATGATAAAATTACATTGCTGATAGCCATCATCTTGCACAGGGAATTTTGGGGCATCAGTAATTTTTCACTACAGAATGCCTACATACAGAAGCTATTTTTCTACCGTTTATCATTCTCCCCTGTTATTAGGTGGTCAGATTAGGAAGTACATACATGAGTGTCTTATGTTTTTGCTTAATAAAATTAGTACATCAATCAAGAATGGCTTCAATGGTGGTGAATCTCAATAAACTACATGCTGTTGAAACAACTTGACACAGGAACAGGAATAAAACAATGCATGCATGTTTGATAAACAGAATATTGCAAGTGTTGTTTTTTTCCACAAATAAGCCGGATAAAAAAAGCAGTCATCCATTAGCCTTTCAGAATGCTTTAGTTTCACTAAATGCCCAGGTATAGGCTGTAAACCACATGCAATAACAAACATTTTAAAGCCAAGCCCTCCTTCCTATCTCAATTAATTGAGGAGATATTACATTCTGAATGTCGCAAAACTTTGATCGTTTTTTCTCCATTTTCTATTTCTGGTGCTTACATTACTCTGGCTCTAGGCGCCTCATATATTATCTTACTGGATTTATATTCCTCATGAATGTTCAGTAACTCAAAATACAACTGGTGATGAGAGAAACAGCCCTAAAATTTGACATAACTTGGCTGCCAAAGCTTTAACCAAAACTTGAAAACACTGTGTTGCCAGCACTCCCAGAAGCACTCAACAGTGTTGCAAGATTGCAAAAGAGTGTGTGGATGGCTCCCAGTTAACCTATGATATCAAAATTATATGGTGTACAGTAGGACCTTTAACTCAACATAAATTCTATGTAATGGGGCTCCCAACAGACCCCAACCACTATATACAATTGTCATGTCTTGTAGCAATGTGTGGAAACCATTCGGCTCACCAAGGCCAATTTGGTAGCAAGCAGTTGGTATAATTACTTTCTTGGCATTAAATTAACAACATTGACACGCAAGCAAGTAAAGGTTTGTGGCATTGGATTAATGCTGTTGACATTGTATGGGTTAAAGGTGAAAAATACAAGTAGTGATGAATGATTGAAACAGTCCACCTCTTTCTTCTCTACTTTGCACATGTTGCTGCAATGGGCATACCATATTGCAGCCTCTATGTTATCTCCATTGTCTTTGTAATCAAAAGTATAGTGTCTTCTTTCCTTATTGAGTTATGAACATATTCCTGGAATTGTATGTATGAAAATAAGAGGGCTTGTAGTAAAATATAACTAAAGTGTATGGAGTGTGTGAAAAGTGATTATAAGATTATTTGTTACAGATTCCATCTCTGATCACCATGTCAGTTCAGAAGTGTGCCTCAGAAACTCTCCCTGATGAAACAGGGAGTGATCACAAGGTAAGATTGTTACACTGTGTTTTCTTTATTTTTTTGTATGTATATGTATGTTGTATGTTGTATGTTTGTGCATTGCATCATGATATTCTTTTCTGCATGCATATTGTCAATGAGCTTTGTGTCAATTTCTTATTTATTTGTACAACGGGTCCTTGTTATTTGTGATAATTGTATACTGGAAAGTCTTATAATAGCAAAACATTATGAATAATGCCTCTCATAAAGGTATAATGCACTCATTACTTATCAGGATATAAAATGATTGTACAGTAGTATGATGGTCTGATCACTGATTTCCAAGTATGCTGGATAAAATGGCACATAAAGTTTTGAAACTATCTTGGTGTAAAATCTTATCTCTGAAGGCTTTTATGATCACAGGCCCCACTACTTATAGCAGCATAGCCGGGCACCACTTGTTATAGTACAGCCATATGCACAGTCACTTCCACTGATGTCACCATATGCACCATTTTGGCCACCATCATTACTGCCACTGCAGCACAAGCACAACCAAAAAAATATATTAAATTAAGTACTAAGAAAAATGTGTGACCAGATATTGTTAACTGTGCAGCACAGCAAAGTATTTAAACCATTTACAGTGCTTTTGGTAGATGACATTTTGTGTAATGTGGTATATGACAGCTTCCCATAATGGCTCATTTGGCATGTTGTAGCTGAGGGGTGCAGTTATATATAATATATAATTACTCTTTCTTGTAGGAGTATCAATAGGTCTAAGATCTTGACAGGATACTTAAGAGCCATGGAAGCTGACTACAAGTGATGCCCTTGGCAGTGCATGTGACTAGCCCTGATTTGAATTCTTTTTCATTTTTGAAAGCTTACTAAGGGACAGTAAAAGCACGAGTGCCAAGGACCCATTATATGTATAATGTTCTGCTTGTGATGCATTTGATGAAAAAGAACACGTTGGAAGGATCTAATGTTCAGGTAGGGCAGCACATCAAGACAATCCTCATCCCTTCCCTGCCTCTGCAAGTGCAGTGTGACTTGACCTCTTTGCATGGTGCACTTATAAGGGTTGATAATGAAGAAGAACCATGATATATGTTGCAAAATGCATTCTACAATTCTGATTTTGAGCAGATTTTAATTTCACATAGCTTTCAAGGCCTTCACTTGCATCACAATACTACTGTAGTTAGTTTAAAGGGACTGACTGAGTTGATAATCTAAAAAATTTTGAAAATGTAAAAATCATATCATGACATCCTTAGGCCTAGTACTTCACAATGTGCATACAGTAATTCACATCTCAAAACTATTGAGGCATATTTCTCCACCACTTATTGTTGATTTTGATGATTCTGGTATCATTAGAAAGATAATTAAAATACCTAAAAAAATTGTGACAGAATTTTGATTGAGTGTTCAGTTTTTTTTTCTAGCTTAAGAAAAATATCCAGACGAGAACAGAATTTTGGGTTTTTTCTCTACAATGAAACTTAAAAAATGAAAATTCTGCCACAAAATTTTCTTAGAAAAACATCAAAGTATCTTGTGAGAAGTTTTCAAGAAAATCAAAGAAAAACTGTTGTTAAAATATGCAAAAATCTAAACCTCAGTTTTACGTATTTTCATTAAAAAAACTATTGCTCCGAATTTAATGAAACTTATGCATATAACTCATCCAGAAGAACTTTATAGTTCATAGAAATTTTGTACAGTTTGGTTCATAAATAATGAAAATAGAAAGTAATTCAGTCGGTCTCCTGAATTTTATCATTTTGTATAAATCATGTACATGAACAGTAAATGTTTCTATACAGCCAATGAATATATTGTACCTTTAAGATATTTGTGAGTTGTAGAAGTAGCAAATTTTCAGTTTAATAAAACTCTTGAACTGGGGCAGAGGGTGACTCAAACCCAGTTGGTGAAAGTTGTGACAGGAATGGGGGGAAGCAGCTCCCCTTCCACACACCTTCAGGAGCTCCCACACACTCTCTTGTATCTCAGCCTTGTTGGAGTTTCTGAGGACTCCCCAGATGGTGCTGATATTAGGTAAGTGACAGTGTTTGCATGAGTTTATTCAGTACTGGCACTGAACTTTGCTGTTTGATTTACATATCCATTTAATGTCCTTCCTTTACTGTTGTAGTTTATGTACACACATGGTTAATTCATCAGATATTTCTCTTTCTATGACATGTTTTTCTCTAACCAGAAGCCTGTATTCACCAAGTAGTTTATGACCATCATCCTCCAAATACACCAAGCAATGCATACTGTTTACTTTTTCCATCTGTTCTTACATAGCAATTCTGTATTGTGTGTCTGTTATGATTACTTCATGAACAGTCATTTGGTTACTGTGTTCAGTGTGAAGGTTGTAGACTATATGTTGCATGTTGGGCATGTAGTAAAAAGTTATAGAACTTTCACATAAAATATTCTTTATGTACATCTTTTAAATGTAGTTAGGACAACTGATGTTTCTTTTATGCCAAGTCCTTGTTTAAAAAAAAAATAGATATTTCATATGATATATGATTATGTGGATTAAATCAATCCAAAGATGACCTCACTTGATCTCTTTCCTCCCTAGATACCAGTTTCCCAACTGGAGCAACAAGCTGGTGAAGGTACGAGGAATGTTTATTACTGCAGCCCACACTGTGCAGGAAGTTGCTGGTACACCTGCCCTTTGGTAGGAGTTTCTGCTTTGTATCTGGTCAAATGAGTGCTTACCCCTTTTTTGTATCTCTTTACCATCTACAGAAGCCATTTATTTTGCTCTCTTACATTATTTTGTCTGCAAACTGTTACTGGTATTGTAGACTGAGGCCTCTCAGTTCTGAGCATAGCATGCTAACATCTACACCAACAAGGCCATTTACTTAGCTGCCTCAAGTGTTTTTTTTTCCCATTTAGAAAATTCTGGTCTTTATTGAAAATAATTTGGTAGGGCCCCCATGGTACATTTGGACCTGTGTGAGCTTTGTGAGCCATGGGGTCCTCAGGCATGTTCAAATCCTGGCCATGGTCTGAGGGTAGGAAGTGCATCCACTTGGAGTAACAGTTCCCAAATGCCAAATCCCAGGTCTTTTTTTAGGAGTTACCATCCTAGCTGTGATAGAGTAGGGAAATAAAACAAAAAAATAAATACATAAATAAATAAATAAATAAATAAATAAATAAAAATCAAATAAAATAGATAAAAAATAAAAACAGTTTTGTGATTATAAAGCATTAATCAGGGCATGTTAATTAATTGAGTCATGTTAATATTGCAGTTCAACAGTGTGTGTGGATGGAGAGTACTACCATGTGGCCTATACCAGAGAACACAATGATGTCCTTCTTCTGGCTTTACCACATGCCTAGTAAGTATTTTTTTTCTTTTAGTATGAGCAAAAATAGTTTTAACATTTTTATATAAATTTTGATTTCTATTTTGTGGGTTATTAAACATAAAGTTTTCAAAACCATCCTTCATTTTATTGAGTTTCTGCAAACCACCCTTCATTCTCTAAGCCAAAAATTAGTGAAGGGAGTGATTTATTTTCATTGCTTTCTTTCACAGCTTTTTGTTATTTGATTAACCAGAAAAAATCTGTGAAAATACTGAAGGATATAAAATCCATTGGGAGGAGTGAAAAGTCAGAGCAGGAGATGATCATTGACATACAAGACATAGAAGGAAACAAAAAAGAAGAAAGAAACTCTTGCTGCAGGAGGCAGTTATACTGATCCTCCCTGCTTTGTTTATAAGATTGCCTGAGCATGTACTCAGTTGCTCTGCACACAAGTATAGCGACATTTGTTTGGGTGTAGCACCACAATGCTATAGTGGCCAGTGTTTCCTGTGCTCTCATTGATGTTCACCAGCTGAGTTGTGTGTAGTAGTGCCCAGGATTACTGTAGCTGTACTACTTTCTATAATTTCACCAGTGATGTACAACATCAGTGAATTTATATCAACCATGTCTTCCAAACACCCTGCATGATCTACTGACTGCCCTACCAAGGCCAAGAGAGCAAGGAAAAAGTATTAATCTTGATCTTATTTTATTGCTTTATTCTTTTGTTTATTTTATTTATGTAACATGATTTATTACTTCAGGCAATAACTGTATTTACATACAATAATTCATGGTTTTTATGGGTTTTAAGGGGCATTAGGGCACATACATACAGGTCTTGGAATGCATCCCTATTTTTCCTATTTAATCTTAACTTTGCTATGCGATCATTTCCTTTATGATTGCATTTTCAGGAATGTAACCCCATCGTATACCAGGGAGGGCCTGTACCACATAGGGTGTCATCTTGTGATGGCTCCCTCCTTCTGATGTTTAGTTGGTGATAAGGGCGATGGAATCACATCTCATAGCTTTGCTGTTTATTTGATGTAGAGAATACAGGGTGCACTCGCCTCTGAGTCTCATGCTGATATCCCTCCAGGCTGACTCTCAGCCTTAATTTATTTAGCCCAGACTGAGAGTTGTCTACCAATCATGTCCAATACATCTGTCACATGGTTTAGGAGAATAGGGTGTGGAGGTGAGAAGGTGCGACTTCAGTTGTTTCCCCAAGGGACCGACACACCTAGAGAAATCCGGTGAGGTGCGAACAGGCAAGGATCGTGTCCCACAATAATAAATTATATGTAGTACATAAGTACTCAAGTTGTCCAGACTTGTAAGGAGAAATAAGACCCAAACTTTTGCATAAATGAAATGATCCTGGTGAATTTGCAATAATACTGTATTATGTTCTTATTACTAAGTACTGGTGATCATATTTACTGATGTGGTAATTACAATGTCATATACAGTATTATCAAACAAATACATTACCCCAACAACAAGTGAGACAGCTGACTGTTTGCAAAAAAGATCTAGCAATTGTAAACTTTTTATAAGCAGATGTAGAAACAATATAATGCAAGCCTTTTCTTTTTTTGATTATACATGTGCATACATATATCATTGTTGTTGTTGTTGTTGTTGTTGTTGTTGTTGTTGTTGTTGTTGTTGTTGTTGTTGTTGTTGTTGTTGTTGTTGTTGTTCTTCTTCTTCTTCTTCTTCTTCTTCTTCTTCTTCTTCTTCTTCTTCTTCTTCTTCTTCTTCTTCTTCTTCTTCTTCTTCTTCTTCTTCTTCTTCTTCTTCTTCTTCTTCTTCTTCTTCTTATTATTATTATTATTATTATTATTATTAATCTCTCCTTACAGTGTGTCTAGCCATGATATAGTGGGTCTCATGGAGCAGATTTCTACCTTAATCAAGTTTGAATTTGGAACTTTAGTCAAGTAAGATAGAAAATATTTGACAACAGTGTACATAGCTCACACATTACAGTATAACATTTATTGATAGTAGTATTGAATAAGTACCTTAAAATATCTCTCTTGCAAATGAAGAAAATTCACTTTGATAACCTTTTAGATCTATTTCTTAAGCTGAAAATTAAAATATACCTATAAAACTCAACAACTACTGCCAAGTTCATAAGTTGAGTGCATTCGCTTCCACTGTGCTATTGTGTTGTGGCTAGTTGGATGTATCAGCATGTGAACTCACTAATAGCTAAATAGCAAACATTGGCATTCACCTGTACATACTTGATACTATGGGTGTATATGATTTTTATTACCCTCTTTTGCATATAGGGGTGCTGGTTCCTCTAGACACAAAGGATATCTTGACCATTTGATGAGTCATATCCTAGGAACAGTGTTAGGCCAAGGCTCGCAAGATGGCATGACTTCATCCAAGGAAGAGCTACGACTCAATCCTTATCTTCCCATGGTCCCAGTGACTCCCCAAAGCTATGTAATGGCATATCCATGCTGGTTGATCCTACATGACCATGAAGAAACAAAGGTAAGCCTACACTACATTATACTACATTATAGAGACATGCATAATCTGTGTGGTGTGTAGTAGCCATACAGTGAAACAACATGCCTCATAATTGGCAGGGCATGAAATATAAATATAACAGAATGGGTATCATTGAGCCATTGGCTGAGCTGAGTGTGGCAGGTTGTGCTTTGCAATGCTTAGAAAAAAGTTACTTCATCACTGGAAATAGTAGAATGGTTGTAGCAGTTTTATGCTTAAGTTGAGAATGAAAGAGGATGACTTTTGCATCTCTATTAATGTCATAACATAAAATAGTGAATAGTTTACAGTGGAAGCTTTTGGAATTAGCTTTCTGGTTGTGATGCTAGACACCTTAGATATATTGCAAACAATTGAGTAACAAAATGTGATATTTGTACATCAAAGCTTAACTGACCAGAGACTGAGGAACAAATATGTGGATGAGTGCATGATGATAGGGTTGCTCCATTATATGTACTTGATTTTTTTGGTTACACATTTGCTTATTTATTAAAAATCTGCAATGTTGCTACTGTACTGTATGTCACTTTTTTTCAGCTTCAGATTGACAACTGCCTCAGTGAACTTGAATCTGGAGATTTTGGAGATGAGGTGAGATTCTTTTTCTCTGTTCTCTTTCTCTAGCATTGTGAAAAATGTAATATGTTTCAATAAAGCTATGAATGTTCTTGAATATTATCAAAACTTAAATTAACGTTATTATCCTCCTGATGTCCTGTAGAAGCTGTAGAAAACTGTAGAAGCCTCATGCCTCATGTTTGCTTCATCTGCACATGGCACATAGTGCACTACAAGTAGTACATGATTATTGGCAGGACACAGATTGTGAAGATTCTCTCTCCCTCTACAACATTATAGGATCCTGTCTTTTCTACAAGGTGAGTTATCCTTAAGATTTGATGATATTTCTTGTAAAACTTTCTAAACATTTAAGGAATGATAAATTCTGTTGGACTGATCATTAACTGTACTTTCTTCATGCCATTGACAATCAACTGTACTTGTTATATTTAACCTTTCTGTTTAATTTGTTCAGGGTCTTTTGGTGGCATCACACTTGTCTCCTGAGGAGATGCGCCTCGTGTGGCTCTTTACTTCCCACCATGGACTGCTCTCCCTCACAGCTCAGGAATCTGTGAGTCAGCTGGTGGGATGGAGGCGTGTATATCTTCCAGTAGAATCCAGCCAGGATGCCTCCTCCCCAGGTGTTCACTACCTGCTGCTGTCTGCCATGGTAAGTACTTAAAATCAAAACAATATTGATAGCTCCTCCATTATTTAATAAGTGTACATCACCAGTACATTTAAGGGGACAGGTAGTGAAAATACATGGAAATTTAAGAAATCATTTTGATGTGCATGAAATTTTGTTTAGAAAATATTTCTTTTGCTGAGTGATGTTTTCCAGAGGCAAAATTGACATCTGCAGAAAAAAAAAAAAAAAAAAAAAAAAAAAAAAATATATATATATATATATATATATATATATATATATATATATATATATATATATATATATATATATATATATATATATATATATTTTTTTTTTTTTTTTTTTTTTCAAAAATATTTTTAAAATTAAGATGATGCCAATTGTCAGATTGAACCCAAAATACTTTATTTTGATTCTCAAATGATTAGTGTTAAAGGGTGCCAATGCACTTTTCTTATTATTATCTAAATTATTGTTATATATACTTTTTATTTCCCTAAAATTTAAAATAATTATTTATTATGATACAAAAATTCCATACATAATAATTATTATGACACTGCAAAATGTGCATCATAGATTTTTTAGCACTTTCATTTACAAACATTTTGCAACAAGAATCATGAAAACTGGCCAAAAAAATAAGAGGGAAATCTTGAGTTGAATGTTAATAAGTTATAAATGAAAAAACAGCAATTAAAGGAAGGGCATCCACTCGGGGTAACGGTTCCCAAATGCCAAATCCAAAAGTCCTTCATCAGGAGGCACCGTCTCAGCCCTAACAGACTAGGGAAAACTAGATGTAAAAAAAAAAAAAAAAAAAAAAAAAAAAAAGGTGAATGCTGGCACTTCACTGGCTACCTGGGGTATATTGGATGTCCCTCTGAAGGCACTTGTCCTTCATCTTTTTCTTCAGTGGAATGTCCATTGCTCTATCCTTCTTTTCAAGGAAAGATTTCATATTGAAATTAAATGGAACTCCCATACAGGCATAAATGTTAACCTCCTCCATATACCCAGCAATGTACTCATTTGCTGCCTGGGCCAAAGCACAATCCAGCTTGTCTTTGGATGCAGGATGTGTTTGGGATAATATAATCACACTGATATGGAATTATTCATTTTGGATTTTGTGTGAACCTTTTGAGGCATCTTTTCATCATTGTGTCAAATGTCAGAGTCGTACACATCATGAACAAGCTGAATTGATCAGGCTTAAGGGTAAATGAAACCTTCATGTGTTGTGGCTGGGGAGTTCCTGCCCTGATGTGAGATCATTCCCTACTGTTATATGTTCAGCAGAGTCAGATGTTTTCTCTGTGGGTGACAAAAGTAGTAGTTTCCTCTTTTTACTGGAAGTAAGCAGCAATCAGGGGACTCGTTGACTGCCCAAGGCTTCCTCCAGTATGGAAGATGAAGTTGAATCCTCTGGTATTTCTTCAGTTTCTTTGCTTCTCTTGTGTTTTATAGGAGTTCCCTCTTCTTTCTAAAGTTTTTGCTAGGCATCCCCATCCTTCATAGATCTTGTGAAGGTTAGAAAATAGATTTTTTGGAGAGAAACTGCCAAAAATTGCAACAAGCCTACTCTGTGAAGGCTGAGTAGCCACTGGGACCCCCTCCCAGGCACTCACCAACAATGATCTCTCTGCTCTTGCTAGGCTATCTAGTTGCCATTATTCACCATGAGCTTCAGTTAAAAAATGGGAAAAAAATAATTTCTAAACCCCCCAAAAATGCAGAAAATACTTGTGTGATCTGTGCGATGTGTATGTCATGCTGGGCACACCCACTTCACTAAAAGTTGCTAAAAAATACTTAGAATGCAGTAATCCCTCTGAAAATTGGTGAGAGTGTTGCCAGATGACTACTAAAGTTGGTGGTGCACTTAACTCAAATATGCTAAATCTTGGGTTTTCAACCAAATTTTCACTACCTGTCTCCTTAAGATTTTTGTATTCTTTACTTTTTAATTCTATATGAGATATTTTTCATATGAAAGGCTATGTTATATGAGCTTTATTATAATCATACACCAGTGTTAAAAGACCAGATAGATTTTGACTCCACTCCTAAGAACTCAAAAGAATATATTTTGCATATTTACAGTACGTAATGGATGGATAAATATGCGTACATAAATAACTGTTTCTTTCACTTCCTTACAGAATCATTGCTTGCTAGGTGTGCTTCTGGAGACTGGGAACATTACAGATATGTAAGTCTGTACATTTTGTAGTCACTCTTGCATTTGATATATATGTAAGGAATGGCCTCTGCATAGTGAAATGTAATTTAATTTATATTTGCATATAGACAGTTACTTGAATCTCAATGTACTTTTCTTGTCGACAATGACAAATTAATTTTCATTAGTTTTAATTTAAGATGTGTTTGAGTTCTTGAATAGCAGTGGTTTAAGGGTACATAAAATTTATTGAGCAGAGTTATGAGTTTAGAGTTTACTTTCAGCAATCTGATCACTGAATTTTTACAATATGTAATAATTATACATTATATCCCAGTTCTTTTCATAAATTAATTAGAGTATTTTGATCCACAGAAATAATGTTTAAGAAATTTATTACTTGATTGAAATGAAATACTGTATGTTGTAGGGAAAGGTTACTTACATCATGTATTTCTAGGCTTGACGAAGATGCTGGGCCAGACCCTTTCTTAGTTGACCAGATAGAGGCCTCACTGTACCATCTTCATGCACTTCACATCAATACTACTTGTGAGGAGAGGTAAGTACAAAGTTTGCCCTCGTATATGTCAATGTTGGCTGGAGAACAAAATAGAAAATTACTCGTGAAAAATTGTTGGTCAAAAATTGTTGGTCAAAGTTAGTTTGATTAACTGTTATTTTACAGCCTGACCAATGGTGGGATTGAGACTATCTCTGCTGACGACAGATTTGGAAAGGGGACTCCTAGCAAGAAGCCTAAGGATAGGACAGATGTTGTTGAAGGTGATAGAGTGATATTGTTTGTAGAAATCTGATGGAAGAATATTCTAAAGCAAAATTATACCTTGTAAAAAATGTAGTACTATTGTTTTTCCTTCATTTGAAGTATCAGTTCAATACCTGGTTCTTAAATACCAATAAGGTAGCTTTTTTTTGTTGACTCCGTTACCACTACTTCAACAAAATATATTCTACTCAGGTGGACTACGACTGCCAGATGTACCTTCTATTCTCAAGCAAAAGTCCTCGGCACCACTTGAGCCTGTGCTGTACATGGGAGAGCATGGTGGGAATGAGTGGGAGGAAGAAGCCAGTGAGGACTCCATTGCTCATAGTTCTCAGGATTCCTCCCTTGCTGCAGAAGAGGATGGGAGAGAAGATGAACCAGATGATGATTCAGAATCTGACTGGAGAATATTTAAGGTAGGAGTTGAAAAGATTTATCCATCTATTATATGTCAGGCTCACAATCCCACATGGGGTAGCCTTGACAAAGCAAAGCATGTTGGCCCCCTCAGGAAAGGGATAGTCTTGTGGACCACAATAGTACACCCTAGGAGCTTCATGATAAGACTGTTCCCTATCCTGCACCTGCTCCAGTTCAGTTCTTAGACCATAGCAGATGCCAATGGTCCCTGCCACCTTTTCCTGGGGTCAATGAGATTTTATCTCATGATATTTTAGGAATGTTGAAATTTCATATTTCTTATTTTTATTTTTTGTCTATTTTACTATTTTTGTGAGTTTGCCCTTCTCATTCTAAAAGCTTTGTATATAATCTTTTTATGCTTGTATGTGAATGGAAGTGTAGTATGGTGGTTCATGAGACTTCCTTTCCACCAAGATCCAACAGGGTTAAAAGTGTGAATGATGTGTGTGTGTTGCTGTATAGTACTTTGTCTGGGCCACCCCATATTTGATTACCACCATGGTATATATATATATATATATATATATATATATATATATATATATATATATATATATATATATATATATATATATATATATATATATATATAGATAGATATATGGATACATGTGAATTGTTAAAGTTCAATGTTTGTGGGCAAGGAGATTGCTTTCACAGTTCTGCCATGAAAATTATTTTAGAGTATTTCCAAGTTAACTTCTTTTTTAACTACAGCCCACAGAGAATAGAGGGCTCCATCAGTATGACTTTGAGATGAAGGCACGGCCCTCTAAAGCTCCAACCTCTCCCATAAGGTAGGCTTCCCCATCACCAATAGAGAAGTTGCTATACCTTTTGGTTTGTCTTATCTTTCTTTATGCTTATTTTTTCTTTGCGTGTTGAGGCACTCCTTTCCATCACACACTGACTTGTTGGCTTTTTCTTACATAGCAAGGATGTCCTTAAGTGTTCACTTCTTCCACATTGTAGTAATCTATTGTATGCTTGTTTACTTCTTTGTTTTAAGAGTTAGTTTACTGAAGATAACAATATTTCCAGTTTGTCTAGGTCATTTTTTGTTTAAACTGAAATGAACAGTATTTGTGATTTATCTGAAAAAATCCTACTTATTTGTATAATATTTTTGCCTTGTATCAGGTAACCTTTTACTTTGTTTTGGGAGGGATTTATTGTTATGGTTATTGAAGGAAAGTACTCATTGGCAGTACCAATTGAGTACTTTCTGTTGAGTACTTTCAATTGAGTACTTGAGTACTTTAATTGAGATTGAGGTTATTTATTGATGTGATACCACATGTGGTTAGCTTGTCATCTGCAATTCCTCATTGAAACAGATAAAAGAAAGGTGCTTGCTATTATCTGTGTGTGTAACTTATATAATATCCCGTTTTTAGAGTAACATGTGGGAAAGAAAGTGTTTTGTTTCATCTGGTGCAACTAGAGGTTGGAGAGGGAGTGTTGATCCAAGCTCACAACTCCACTCCCAACACTTCTCCCTCCTCACCACCCAGCCACACCACTGCACCTCTACATGCACAAATCCTTCACAACTTTCAAACAACTTGTGGACATATTCATCATGTACTGCAAGCAGCTGTTCGTTGCAAGGTAGCTGTAAACTTGAACTATGGGAAAGAATAGGTTTAATTTTTCTGTGAAGTTTGCAGTAAATAATGAAATATTTATCTTTAGGACATGAGAGCATTGTCAATGTGTGGTGAATAACAAGATCCACAAGAATAAAATAACACAGAAAACTGAAATCAAATGCACCTAACTTGTATCACAGCAGATATTACCTGTTAGATATGTTACTGTTGATATGGACATGAGAGATAAATAAATCCCTAGAGTGTTGGTATTCAGTATTGATGGTGATTCAGTTCCCTGTTCCTTTTAACAGGATGCATGTGGAGGGTACCAGGGAAGCTCAGCACTCAACACCATCAAGGAGCATGGGGTTCTGTTTACATACTCCCCACCCACAACTGATGGTGGTAAAAGACGAGCACAGACCTTCTCTTACTGGGTAGTTGGGTAAGTAAATGTTAGTCTTCTTAAGTTGATACTAATAGAAGTATGTGAAGTAGGATGAGGTGATGTGTGTACCTGATATGTTTAGTAACTCCAAACTAGATCCTAATCAATTCTGCAGTGATATATAAATGCCTAATTGTATTTCCTTTGGCATGCTTCTGTTTCCCAGGCGTCTACTGGCAGCCCCTTATCAGCGAGAGGTTTATGTCTGCTATCATGAATCAGTGCCACAAAACCTCCTAGAAATGGCCTTCAGGGTATCACTTGGCTGTGTGGTGTAAAATCCAAAGCAAAGCCACATATCTAAAGTGTGAAGTGAGCTGTGCTGACTGAATCTCCAAATCTAAACTATGTTTTATCATAAAGGTGAATGCTTACTTTGGAAATGTGGAAATATATATTTTCAAGATCTAACTACATAGATTTAAAAAAAATATTTTTCAAACAGTTAATACTAATCTATCAAATTTTTGTTGTGATTTTACCTCATGTTCATCCTCTATATTCCCACTGCCATAATCCTTGAACAAACTGTCATTTTTACATTGGTTTTGTTTCCTTGAACAACATAATATTCATATTTTATTTATTTTCAGATGCCTCATATCCTTTAGACTCTTGTTGCATGACTTGCAATATCTTTTTTATACATCAGATCTGCAGGATTTATACTTAAGTCCTTTTAGCACTGTATTTGTTAATACTCACCCATTATCAGGCTTCTTTAATATTTGCAAACTTTTTAATAGAAAATGTGGCTGCACTCCATTAACTTAATTACTATATTTGCTCAGATTTTGGCATGGGTTATATGTCTGGCAAGAGTATACCTAACACTTTTGACAGTGTTTTTTGGCAATTAATTTGGGCATACATGCATGGAAATATATGTGGGTGCAGTAGAATCCCTGTGATGCAGTCATACATTTTGCTTTACATGACGGTTTGTCCTTCTTCAAATGGTGACAGCTTCACCATGTGTTCTCTCATCAGTGTCTCTTATTCTAACTTATTCAAGAGTTGAGCATATGTGTCTGTGTCTTAGTGTATGTGTCTGTCTTAGTCTACCTCATTGATCATTTGATAAGAGATGAACATTTGCCCATTTGTGTCGAGATAATGCTCAGGTTCTTGTAACATATTTACACTCATGACCATGTGAAAGGTCTGTAGATCTGCATTCATCAGGCTTTTGTTGAGTTTAGAGGGAGTAGAGTAATCTACATTTTTGGAACCATTGTTAATAGGTTCTTTCTATGACGTCTTCAGTGGTGGTAGTTGCATTGAACTCCTTGATGATGTTGACATACCTAAAAGCATTTATGTGTATGCTCACAACAGCACATTTCAGGAGAGATTATAGCAGTTATGCAAGTCTTGGTCTGGTTCCAAATGTGGGAGTCTTGCAGCACCTGAATCAGTTTGGAAGCTTAAAAGAAAAGATGTATGCTTACATGACAGGCTGTTTCATTAGGTCCAGCACCTGCATCACAGTTTTTCTGCCCTCTAGTATCATTACTCTGTTGTTTTGAGCAGATAAAAAAACCTGGTTGTTACTTTAGGATTAAGATTCTTATAGTACCATGCTTTTAATTTTTTACTATATTTATTAATATTTACTAATGTTTTTTGTGCCTTAGCTTTTTGCCTCTTTTTGTGTTGTGGTATGGATCCTTTCTGTTATAGATTTCTTAAACATAGTCTTGATTACTGCACTGAAAGTTACCTCCATAGTGTGAGCCTTGTCAGTGCCATTCTGACCATTAGTAAAATGGTGTGCCATACCACCTTCAAAGGTGAACTGAACTAAAGATTCTGGAATATATTTATGAAAAAAAAAAGTTGCAGATTTTCTCAAAGGCAGCATTAAACCAGAAAGTCTGGTTCTCTGTGTACTTGATGAGATCATCCTTGGTGTGTGGGTCATGAATATTGCTCCTTATCAGGATGACCTTTTCCTATTCACTGCCATGTTTCCAGCCTGGCCTAGAGTGTTGCAGTTTTGGGTATTGGGCTTGAGTTAAGGGTTGAGGTTGAAGACTTATCAATGTTTCATCCTTAGATCTTACCCTTCTCAGTAGATTGTCATGCTGCAGGTAGTGAGGTTGATGTGGGGAACTGGTGGCATGGATGTGGATGTCTGTGTGTTTCTGATTATCCCAGCCAAGACTGTTCCCTTTGCCCTTCTCTTTCTTCAGACAAATTCCACCAAGTGAGGTTGATGTAGGGAACTGGTGGCATGGATGTGGATGTCTGTGTGTTTGTGATTACTCCAGCCAAGCTCTTTCTTTAGACAAATTCCACCAGTCACATTTCTCACTCTACATTCTCTCAGTAAAAATATGGAGGCTGCAATGTGCCTTAAGTAAAAAATAGAATATATATATATATATATATACATATATATATATATATATATATATATATATATATATATATATATATATATATATATATATATATATATCAAATAGAATCAACAAATTAATAGATTGCTGTCCTATGTGTGAAAGCCTCATCATTGAAGCTACCACCTGGAGAAAATGTTTGTAAGTTCTTCATCTTGTTAAGTAATAATGTTTAATAGAATGGTAATGTTGTTAGTGGCCTAATATTTTATATATTGTGTTGTTTTGTAACCTTTTGCAGATGTTTAATGTTGTTGATGGCCTTATGAATTTCATAAATGTTTTTTTCAATTTTATAAAGCAATTATAAATATACTTACTATTGTAATTGAATACATTTATATATATTTACTACTTTATATATATATATATATATATATATATATATATATATATATATATATATATATATATATATATATATATATATATATATATATATATATATATATATATATATATATATATATATATATATATATATATATATATATAATATTTTTTTTTTTTTACAACACGGTTGTAATCTAACAACTTAAGAAAAGGAAAGGTAATTAAGAAAAGAAACATTCCATCATGTATTATGATTGGATTTTTTGTTTCAAGGAGAAGAAAAGGAATAAACAAGAAAATAAAAGAGATGGGGGAAGAGAAGGATAAGAAAGAGAAGAGAATATATATATTCATTTTCAACATGGCTGAAGTATATATATATATATATATATATATATATATATATATATATATATATATATATATATATATATATATATATATATATATATATATATATATATATATATATATATATATATATATATATATATATATATATATATATATAAGGATGGACCCAAAAATGTAGTGAATGGAAGAAGTGGGAGACTTTCAGTAAGACATTTTAACTTGCAATTTTTTCATGGCACCAAAGTTTTGAGAGAGAACTGTATATAACTTATTTATGTTTTATTATCATTTATTTCATCTAACAAATTTATTATATGACAGTATCAGTATCACCACAACACAGTGCATCTCCATGAATGGAATCTTATTACGAATGATAGCTGTCTTCATTATATATCCACACTAAGAGACCGCATTTTTAAACACTTAGGCATCTTGACTTTCTTGTACATGCTCTACTGCAAGTTACATGGATTTTCAAAGGTGTTTTCATGATTATACTGTAGATTAACATTTCTGCCACTACAGTAAAAAAGACATCCACAAGAATACTGTGGTTTGCATGATTCTTTTGGTAATTTAACATCTTTACATCCTCAACAAAAAAAAAAAAAAAAAAACATCCACGATAATCTGACAGCATATGTCTGTAGGACTTAAAAATATTCCTCATGAAAGGCTAAAAAAAAAAAAAAAAATGGCGTCTTGTCTTCTTTCTAGTGCAAGTCACGGATTTTGAATGATTTTTCATGACTATATATCTATCTATCTATCTATCTATATATATATATATATATATATATATATATATATATATATATATATATATATATATATATATATATATATATATATATATATATATATATATATATATATATATATATATATATATTGACGAGAAACTTACTAGTTATGTCTAGCCTTTGAAGATAGTTATAATGAAAGCCTTTTCCATTTAAAAAGGTACGGGCTAGTGAGGAGAAAAAAAAAAAAATCCGATCGACCATGTCTGTACTCTGTAGCCTTTGCAAAATAGTCCCAGCGATAGCCTTTACCGTCTAAGAATACAGACCAGTGAGATAAAAAAGAAGAGGCGGGCAAAGGAAGATCAACAGTATTTCAACCGCGATGCTCTCCGCTGCCTCACACACACGGCTGTTGCACGTAGTTGAGACAGTAGCCTCGGTTCCCCGATTCCAGAACGGCAGCGTTGCCCTCGGTATCATCAGTGTGATAGACCAACGTAAACGGCTTCACGAAACCTGTGGGAGAAAGGAGAGGCGAAAAGGATGATAGATGCATGAATAATGCTTAGTGGTGAAATCATTACGTTTACACAATTAGGATTTATATATGGCCTGAACAAAATCGTGATAACCATAAACATAAGTTTCTCCATGAAGCTCATGTTTACAGAAATCAGAGTTTACTACAGGTTACAGTAATATTTGTGGTGCTTAGAGCCAGAGTGACGTAAGCACCAAAACTTGGAAAACCTAGAAAAAGTCAAAATTTTGCGCGTTTCAAAATACGATTTCTCTTCAATGGACTTCGATAAAAGTAATGATTGGTAACAAAATGTTCTGTAATTTATGCCCTTTACAACTATTTAGATGAATCACATTATGAAATTACAATAAAATTACATTATCAAAAATAGGTGGGTGTGATGGTGGGGAGGTGTCCTCTTGGAGGAAGAATCCTTCCTCTAAGAATGTCCTGGCGTGGCACGTGACTTGCAGCGCTAACCGTCATTGGCTGGCTCTTCCCGCGCTGCTGTGGCAAGGGGGCTGCTTCTCTCTGGCCCCAGCAACTGATACCTATCACTCAAGCGTGGCAAGAAGGTTCCTTGGATAGTTTCACTTGGATGGATTTTTGACAACATTGTGGGGTCCATTCTGACGTCTGCGTTCTCACCCGTCACAATAGAAAAGTTGGGGAAGACAGTGAAATAAAGATAATAATTTCGGTCACGAGGTCGCTTACGTCACTGGCTCTGGGAGCCTCATTTATGCTTTTGGAGACTTGTGTGCCACGCGTAGTGGCACCTCCGTTAATGACGCACACCATAAAATAAAGTGGTGGTGCTTAATGATAACACAAGGTCTCCATGCATATCCCTTGTGTGTGCGCACTATCCAGAGCCAATCACGAACGAAGGTCAGTTTAGGGGTAAACTGACCTTGACGTGAGCCACTCACTCGTTCAGCAGCTGTTGAGGTTCTTTTGTTTTGTTTTGCTTTAAAATACACAAAACTAGCATATTTACACAAACCACCAGTCATATATTTTCAATTTATTCTCATCTTTTTATTTATTTATTTATTTATCTATTTATTCTTTTTTTTTTTGTCACTTTTTCCCTTATATTTTGTTTATTTTTTCCTTTCCTCCATTCATCTGATTTTCTCAGTTTTCATTTGTCTCATAACTCCAGTTTTCTCCCTCCTACTCTGTACTTTTTTTTTTCTTTTTACTTTTAAAATCTACTGTTTTCTTAAATATACAATCTCATCCTTGCATCATGCTTCCCTTCCCCTTCCTTCACCACTCACGCTCTGTTGATCTCCCAGTTACCTTTCCCATTAAGGCCCAATACTACCTTTACAAAGCACGCATTTTTCTTTCACCTTCCATATCCTTCCTTCACACCCTCGTGCATAGTTACCACCACCATATCCCGCCTTCGCCTCAAATTTTCTCCCCACTGACCCCGTGTTCAGAAACGCTCTGCTCTCTCATTATGATTATGCCAGGTTCCCAAGAGTATTTCTCCTGTTAATCATGTAGAAATATTGTTAATCTGTCACTAGGACCGTAAAAACACCATCGAAAACCAGTGTAACTTCAAGTAGAGCCTTTTGAAAGTAGTGATGTGGCGCAGAAATGTTTCAGAATAGTAGTCATACTCCTAGCATTCACTCACTGTACAACACGGCGTCTCCAACGGTGACTCCTTCTCGCACATTAAAGGCGTCACCGCAAATTCTGTCCACGCAGTTAGCAGTGGGGTCGACGGAGGAGTCAGACAGGCAGGGAATGATGAGCCAGTCGTTGGGGCAGTTTGCTTGCCCCACCACGGCCCCCACTTGCGTTGTCGTGCTGCCCGTCAGACTGAAGGACTCGGGATCGACGTTTACTAGGGAAAGGGAGAAGGAATACGTAGTACGTGTGTGTGTGTGTGTGTGTGTGTGTGTGTGTGTGTGTGTGTGTCATGCAGCGTCTTAAGGATCAACTTCTGTGGCCTCTAAGTGTGTGTGTGTGTGTGTGTGTGTGTGTGATAATATTAGCACCGCGAGGCCGAGAGATGAATGGGTTGAAGTGCTTGAGTATGAATGTGGGCGGCCGTGAGCGCGAGAGGAAGACCATCAAAGGCTGAGTGAGAGTCGTGGGAATGACGGCAGAAGGTATTACAGACAACGCTTGATGGGAGCAGCTGATGGATGGTATATGGTTAGTGTGGGAAGAGGTGGATGAGTGTGGCAGTAAGTAAAATAAAACACAAATAAGCGAATTAATGAATAAATGATATGGCGACTTTGATGGCAACTGACGTCATAACCGAACAAAATAGCTTAGTAGTAAGTTTTCAATCGTCATCCTCTTCACACAGCACCAAGAATCTCTCTCTCTCTCTCTCTCTCTCTCTCTCTCTCTCTCTCTCTCTCTCTCTCTCTCTCTCTCTCGTGATTTACTCTAAACTCCTCCTTCCTATCTTCCCCTCTTTCCGTCCATACAAAACATTCTAACTTCTACCCTTTTCCAAGTTCCCTCGTTCTTTCTTTTCCGCATCCGTCCTCTAATTGTAACTAAATAACTTCCCTTTCATGTAGTACTTCCTCTTCCTCCTTGTCTTTCATTCCTTACCGGTATCCGCACAAGCAGTGTATTGAATGCCGCAGAAATTCCTCTCGGTACGCACGCAGGAGGTGTAGTCTTGATTGGAAAGCTGCAGTCCGGTGCTCACGTCGTAGTTGTAAGTCTTAATCTGGCCCGTCACACCCTGGTAGTACTGCAGGCATCCGTTGGGAGCTGAGTGAGAAAAGACCTTTCGTAGGAGTCTTGCAGAGTGCTTTGTTTATGTTGGGAGAAGGAGGTGATGGTTTGGAGAATGAAGGGAGTTGGTTTGGTGATGTCTTGTTATCAGGAAGGAGGATAAACTTGATAAATAAAAGAGATGATAAAGAAAGGAGAGGAATTTAAGTTTTGGTGGTTAGAGGAAAGGTTCAGTCAATGATGAGAGGATAGGGAAAGTTAAGCCGTGTTCAGAAGGCAAGTAACATACCGCACTCTCTTTCACTATGTATATCCCTTTCCCTCGGTACGTCCACTGATTTGCTGAGAATATATCACTTGTCAGGTTTTGTAAGGATATTCCCAGGGGATCAGAGGACATGAGTTTGAGGGAAAAAGCTAACCTTCCACTGCGTTTATCATTTTCCCTCGAACTCCACCGAATTACTAAGAATCAATCACTAGTTGTCTTTTATAAGGGAATTGCCGGCAGAGGACATGCGATTGAGGAAAAGGAAGAGATCTAAACGCAGTGGAAATAAGTGCAGACTTATGACCGACTTGTGACAGTGACTGTACCAAGAAAGTATTGCCATTATATTGATTCTTGACGTAATGGAACCTGCTCTACTCATCCTTGCTGTGGCACTGGGATGATTTGTATACTAATTCAGTTGTTATTATTTTTGATACAGTAACGGAGAGTCAGAGCGTGGCCTAGGTTAGGTTATGCTATGTTAGGTTAGGTTAGGTTAGGTTAGGTTAGGTTAGGTTAGTTTATGTTATATTATGTTATGTTAGGTTATAAAATTATGTCATGTTAGATTAGATTAGGTTAAGTTAGGTCATATTATGTTAGGTTAGGTTAGGTTACTACATTAGGTTAGGTTAGGTTATATTAGATTAGGTTAGGTTAGGTTATATTATGTTAGGTTAGGTTAGGTTATATTATACTAGGTTAGGGTATGTTAGGTTAGATTAGGTTAGGATAAGTTTGCTATCAATTAATTCACTTATTACTATCATTGACGGAGAGTGGCAGCGTGGCCTCACCCGTGTAGTCAGTGTTGCAGGGAATCTGGGACACCTTCACCTTCCAGCTGCGCTCAAAGGCGGGCCCCATGGTGATGACGGTGAGCACGGCCTGGGTGTTGCTCGTGCGCCCCAGATCCACGTACACTGCCCGGTGCAAAGGGTGTTTATTTATATACTTATTCATTATTTTTCTCTGTTGTTGGAAGGCTTTTCTTTACTTACGTGTGTGTGTGTGTGTGTGTGTGTGTTTGTCACACACACACACACACACACACACACACACACACACACAATCTGTAAGGCCGCTTTTACATTATTTATTTATCCATTTCTTTATTCATTTATTTATTTTATTTATCCTATTCATTTTCTTTCTTTCTTTCTTTCTTTCTTTTTTTTTTCTTTTCTTTTTTTTTTTTTTTTTTTTTTTTTTTGTGTGTGTGTGTGTGTGTGTGTGTGTGTGTGTGTGTGTGTGTGTGTGTCTGGGAACACGAGGAGGGACTTAACATTTTGAAATATTCTCACGGCACACTGACCCCATTCCTCTTTGAAATAATAATACATTTGTGTTTTAAGTGATGAAACCTGCAAAATGTTACACGAATAAGTTCTTGAAAAAAACCCGGCCAGAACTGTGGTGCAGAAATTTACTGTACCTGAACGATGCAGCTTGCAAAAAAAAAAAAAAAAAAAAAAAAAAACATCAGTCCTACTTTGTCTTCGCGAGTTATGAGAAAAAAATAATTGAAAAAGATGAATTTATAAAGTTGGAGGGCGCTGACTTGTTTATTTATTTATTTATATATTTATTTATCTATTTGTTGTAAGAAATATTAACTGACAAAGATGAATTTACAAGTTTGATAACGCTGGCTTGTTTACTTATTAATTAATCTATATACCTGTTTATTAATTTTTTGTAAGAGGAGGTCTGGCCAAGGGGAAAAAAGAAGTTTAAGGAAAAAAATAATAAAACATACCGAAAGCTCTACTCCTGAAAGATGACTCAGCACATTTTATGCAGCAAACTGAGAAGACAATGGCAGCTCACTCAAGTATTCCTCAGCAAATAAGTAACGAACCATTGCATAGATACCGGTATAGATTTTAGGAATGGCTACAGCTACAAGTGTACACGCATCGTAATTACTCATTAGCTTCACGCATGAAGACCCCGGTGCCTGCTCTCAGCCAGCCAGGAATGTGTTCATCAGAAAGAGTACGTGTTCGCATTATTATTCGTGCTGATGAAGCTAATTGAATAAATATAATTAACGTGGCTGTACGTCGGTGGATGGTGCTTTCCCTCCCTTCCCTTCCCTTCTACCCTTCCCTTGTGCCTTTCCCTCCTCTCTCTCTCTCTCTCTCTCTCTCTCTCTCTCTCTCTCTCTCTCTCTCTCTCTCTGTTTCTATCCATTTCGTTCTTTATCCTCCTCCTCCTCTTCTCTTCTCTCCCCTCCTCTCCCAGTGTATTGTTGCCGTTAGCTATTGTGACCTTAATTCCTAATGGACAGTAACGGTTAATGAAATCCATAAATTGTGTCTTTTCTCTCTCTCTCTCTCTCTCTCTCTCTCTCTCTCTCTCTCTCTCTCTCTCTCTCTCTCTCTCTGTGTGTGTGTGTGTGTGTGTGTGCGTGTGTGTGTGTGTGCATACGCCTCCTTCCAACAGTTTACGTTCATTCTTGGTCTGCTGGATTACCATTTCTTTCTCTCCCCCCAATCTTACCCCCCTGAACAAAAAAAAAAAAAAAAAAACTTTAGTGCCCCTCAGTTTGATCCATTTCGCCCTGCAGGCATCCAAAATCTTGTTTCACTTTAGCAAACCAAAACTCAAACCAATCTTTTTCCTCACTCCAGCACTTCTTCCCTTCTGCTTCCCGTATTCTCCGCCTGCCTGCCTGAACCTCCCGCTTCTCTCTCTCTCTCTCTCTCTCTCTCTCTCTCTCTCTCTCTCTCTCTCTCTCTCTCTCTCTCTCTCCCCGCCTGCCATCCCCTTGAGCCTCACTGTGGTTGCCGGTGCTGGTGCCACAGATGATGGGGGTGGAGCTGCCGCCTGACACGGTGAAGCGGTCGTTGAGGCAGCGGTTGTCCGTCGTCTCTGGCCCTGATAGAACTAGGGAGTCGAAGTCCAACCTATGGGATAGATCGATAGAAGGATAAGTGGTTGGTATAGAAGGGTTATTAGAAAGGAAATAGACTGTAGGAGTGATATTTTCATTAGAAGTAGACAGTATATAAGATGGATAAGGAGTAGGGTGTCGAAATCCAACTAATGACATAGATAAAGAGATAGATAGAGGAATCTAAATGATAAAATCAGAGAATAAGAGTTATATTTTCAAAAGTGAATGATACAAGAAGGATAAGGCCTAGGGTGTTGAAATCCAGCCTGTAGGAGAAATAGATAGTGATAGAGGAGCTGTTGCAAAGGAAATGGAGTGTAGGAGTGGCAGTTCCATTAGAAGTGGACGAAAAAAGAAGAATAAGGATGAAAGCGTTGAAATCCATAGAGGAAAGGGATTGAACAGAACAGACAGAACAGAGAGATCACTGAAAGGAAGCAGAATTAAATGAATGATTGTATTGTTGATGGAAATGGAAGGGTGAAGAAAGCTATAAGGAAATCTCAGTAGGAATAGTAATAGAAGAAATAGGTGTGTGTTTGAGATTTATGATGAAACAATACGAATACTGAGAGGAGAAATGGTGGTGCAGAAGTTGATGTGAACTTAAGGTACTATTATAAAAAGAAGGGAGGGAATGGAGGCTTTCTAGATGCATTACCCGTAAGAGAGAGAGAGAGAGAGAGAGAGAGAGAGAGAGAGAGAGAGAGAGAGAGAGAGAGAGAGAGAGAGAGAGAGAGAGAGAGAGAGAGAGAGAGTTTAATATGCTGTCAAAAATTAAGGAGGAGAGATAATGAGGAGATAAATCGGACATAAAAAAGGTGACGAGGTGGTGAGTTGGTGCGGTGGGTCATACGTCTTCCTGTTAATTACTTACCTGAGCTGGCACACGGAGGGGTTGACCTTGTTGACAGTCAGCTGACATGAGCCCACGCCATCAAAGGGCTTGGGATAGTTTTCATTGACGAAGTAAGTGCAGTTTTGGGTCACCAGGCCGCCGCAAGAGACCTGAACTGTCGTGGTGGTGGTGGTGGTGGTGGTGGCGGTGGTGATGGTGGTGATGGTTGTAAGGGGTGAGGTAGAGAAGGGAAAATGAGGTAAGTTGTCGTGATAATAGCTACGTTGATTAATTTTATCCACTCGAATTTATACTCTCTCTCTCTCTCTCTTCACGGTACTCACATACGCAGCAGTTCCCGCCAGTCTTGCAGCTGCCCGAGGTGACGCCGCCGAGTCTCTTGCACTCCCTAGCGTTGAAGCAAGTGCCGTTCTCGCCCGAGGAGGAGAGGCAAGGGGTGTTTGCGACGCGCCGTATGTTGAACAGGGAGAGCATGGGCGACACGGAGAGCTTCAGCACTGACAGGGAGTAACAGGGATTGTGTTATAAGTAGCGGCTGTGATGGATTTTTATTATTATTATTATTATTATTATTATTATTATTATTATTATTATTATTATGATTATTATAACTATTATTATTATCACTATTATTCGTATGACGAGGAACAATCACTACTTTCACGCTTCAGTAGTATGGAGTATTCCTACTTTACGAATGATATTGATGTGTCTGGTATTAGACATTTAAATATTTATTTGGCTATAAATATGTAGAATATATAAAGATATAGAAGAAATAGAAAATGAAGTAGTAGAGAGGAAGTAAAAGAAGAAAAGAAGAAAAGTATAGCCACAATAGGATAAAGAGCAATGGAAAGAAGTATCTTATTGTCTTTCACACTTAACAACTTTCATCATTACTCGTATCGGGACAGTAACCAGTTTGTGTTGGCATTAACTCCTGCTTCACTCCGGGCCCCGTGTCGATGCAAGGGGCGGGGCGGGGCAGGGCGGGGCGGGAACTCTTTTCGTCCTCTCGATGTGAAACTGCTTACTCGTGATTAATGCGCGGTTGTGTAAACGAAGGAGTGAATAGTCGAAGAAAACTTGAATTTTTAAAAATTTCTTATCTTATTTACTTTTTTCCACGGCAACAGCACACATCAGGCTATAGTTATGGACGGGGAACCTGAGACCTTTTTTGTTTTTCAATAGCATCATGTTGAAGTTGTGGATAATTTATTAGTGTATTGTTACAATTCATTATAAAAGCGGTTCCTTTTCACTACACGTTTAGGAAAAATAAATTTATATAAAGAGAATAGATTAAAAATGCATTCCTCCTTCTCCTCCTCCTCCTTCTATTCTCTATATAGCTCCCATAAACAGTCCCGCTAAGAACCAATGGATATGCTGCTGCTTGTTCTTTCATTGTATTCCTTCTCCCCAATATAGTACCAGCACCATCACCACTACGTCCTCCTCTTCCTCCTCCTCCTCCTCCTCCTCCTCCTTTCACACTGTACTTATGTTAGTATAGTCCCCACAAACAACCTTATAAGGCCCAACACATATACTGCTGTTTGTTTTTTCATTGTGTTCCCTCTCCTCAATCACCACCATCACCGCCGCCACCACCTCCTACTGTTGTTCCCCTCACCACACATCTCTTTGTATTCAGACCGACCAAAAGCACTCAGCCTTCACTCCCATTTACTCCGCTTTCGACCTGCGCCACTCCCTCCCTATACGTTTCACTCCCCGCCATCACCACCACTCCCTCCACCACTCCCACTCCCTGCTGGTGTCCTTGGCGTCCCTCCCGCCAAGTGCAAGCGGGCATCACAAACCAATATTGACGGCGCTCTGCTGTTTCAATCAAATTTTACCTTACATGACTACCCTTATTTTTCTTTTTTATATTCAGTCACTGGAGAGCTCGGGTGCGTTTAGGGTTTGGGTGAGAGGTATGGGTTTGTGTGTGTGTGTGTGTGTGTATGTAAGTCAAAGCATATATCATTATCTCATCTGAACTCTTATTTATGGTTTTCGTGTCTATTAAAATTTGCTTTTTCTATTTTTCAGCCTCCCATTTTTTTTTCTATATATTTCATTAATTTATTAATTTGTTCACCTATTAATCAAGTCTCTCTCTCTCTCTCTCTCTCTCTCTCTCTCTCTCTCTCTCTCTCTCTCTCTCTCTCTCTCTCTCTCTCTCTCTCTCTCTCTCTCTCGCTCTCTCATTATCCTTGTCATATTCTCACTTGTACCTCTACTCATTAATGCTGCCCTTTCATTTTTCCTCCTCCTCCTCCTTCTCCTCCTCGACGCGATACGCAGAAAGACAACCTTCACACCAATTAAATATAAGAACTGCCTCACGATTCTCGCTGACGATGACGAGCAGACGTCCCTCGAGGCAGGAATTGTAGCCAACTCAATCAGAAAGGAACACCTCACTAATTTTTTCTTTTTTTTAGTCGATACTCTAAATACTTTTTGGTTCACTATTTCATGTCCTTTTTTTTTGTGCTGTAGTGTGGTGGTGGTGGTGGTGGTGGTGGTGGTATGGTGGTTGTGGTGTGGTATGATGGTTGTGGTGTGGTATGGTGGTTGTGGTGTGGTGTAGTGTAATGTGTGTGTGTGTGTGTGTGTGTGTGTGTTTCTCCTCCTTCACCTCGTTCTTCTCTTCTTCTTCTTCTTCTTCTTCTTCTTCTTCTTCTTCTTCTTCTTCTCCCCAACAAACCGAATAAATAAAGCATAAGGGAAATTGAGTTCGCAGTAATGTTTTTCATTTGGCTTTTATGGTTTTAATGTGTGTTTATAGGCACTAAGAAAGGATCTCTTACTTTAGATAACTCCATCACTTTCACCTCTTATGACTTCCACGTTTTCCGGTCTTAATATCCTTTGACTCTTTGTTGATTCTGGCTCTTATATTGTTATAGTTGAGTAATTCAGGTTATTATAGCCGAGTCATTAGGGAGCTTGAATAGAAGATGAGATAAATTTATGGATGAGGATGATAGGTGAATATAGGTGGATAAGCTGTATGTAAGAACCGCCATGTGTAGGCCTGATGACTTCTCGTAGCTTTCCTTGTATTCTTACGTTCAGTTCTTATAATTTTTCGTCCTCGGCTCGTATTATGAAACGCCTTAGACTCTCATAAAAACTATTTTCGAAGGCCACACAGATGATTAGCCAATTTATCATGCCTGTTTTTACTGCCAATGCGCATAATCCTTGTTAAAATATCACTAGAATCGTGAAAATATCCTTGAGAATCCTCCCCCCCCTTCCTCAGTAGTTTCTTTCCTTACGGCATGTTAAAAGTAGTCAAGACAAGTCACGGGAATGTTTGCGAATGCTGTCCCTCATCCTCGTTTGTTCCTCCTCCCTTACCTTCCCTAACCAAGACCCATCCACGCCTCGACTCACTTCCACGGTACTGTAAACGCCTTCCCTTTTCTAACCCCGACTCCTCCTCCACACCGTTTTCTTTCTTCTCTTCCCTTCTCTTGCTACGCTTTCGCTTTTGGACGCGTGACGGGAGAGCATTTTTTCCCGCACTCGTTGAGCGCACACACACTGTACATAACGCATACACACGAACGTAGCATGGTAAGTACCTGTCCCCACACCCACCCACCCACATATACGCACACACACACACGGGAAGTCTATTTGGGTGTTGTTCAGGGTTGTGGATTTGTGTTCAGCGTTCTGTTAGATAGGTAGATGAAGTGACGGACCTGTCAGTAGGGGAGTCCAGAGGAATTATTACGAGTAGATTGACTGGCTACCCGCTGACATTCTCCCTTTCTCTCTCTCTCTCTCTCTCTCTCTCTCTCTCTCTCTCTCTCTCTCTCTCTCTCTCTCTCTCTCTCTCTCTGGCTCGTATTCTGCTATCTCATCATAACTAATTTTCAAAGGCCACAGAGATGATTAGCCGGGTTCTCAAGAGTTTTCTCCTATTAATAATGTAGAAATCTTGTTAATCTGTCACTAGAACAGTAAAAACATCCTCAAAAAAAACTGTGTAACTTTTACTATATAGAGTGCGGCTCAGAAGGTTTTCAGAATTTGGTCCTTCAGTCACCACCAGTCACCACCTCATCTTTGTCAGCAGGCACTACCTCATCACACCCACGTCCCCGGATTTCAGAGTCATTAGTTTGAATGAGGTTTATTTCGAGAGTATTACATTATTTCTGAATCGCGCGCATAGCCACTGGACAAATGAGTTCCTGATACGCGATAAAAAACCCAGACGTGACAGGAAATACAAGTGTCCTGTGTGTCCGGGGCTGCTGGTACTGTTTGCTCGCGACTCCTAGTGGGAGGGGGATGTTGGGATGTGGGAAACACCAGTGCGGTACGATATTTTTTTCTCCTTTGCTATACTGTTATGTTTTTCTCCTTGTGCCTAAGTTTATCTCATGTAAGGGAAACACCAATGCAATACTCTTTATTCCCTGTTTTATTGTGTTCTGTTCCCTTCCTGTGCTTATGTTTTATCTTATGTTGTGTGGGGTGAGCATGCTAGAATGAAAATACCAGTGCGATATTTTTCCTTTCTGCTTCATTATGTTCTGATTCTTACTTGTGCTTACGTCTTTTTCTCTTGCTGTCTTGGTTTACTGTGTTGTGTTTTCTCTCTGTGCTTATATATGTATCTCATGCTGTGTAAGTGAGGATTCTGCGTTACGGAGAACACCAGTGCGATACGATATTCTCTTTCCTGTTTTTTTTTTTTTGTGTGTGTTGTTTCCTTCCTTTAATTATGTCTACCTCATGCTGTCCTAGGTCCCTACTGTGATGAAAAACTTATTTCTTTCGTATGAAGACAGGACTTGTGTTATTATTACTTATTTTCATTTGATCTTTTACGCATCGTGGGAATCACACAAGGGGGAAAAATTTAAGTTTGAACTAAAGGTCACTCCACTGCCGCTTCCATAAAGAAAATAAACATAAGAGAGCCAATAGAAAAGCCAGTTTAGTTACGCATGTTATTTGTTCTTTCTTCACTATTCTAACTGAGAACATAACACTCTCTGCAGGTTCAAATTACATCCATTCTCGTCTTATTCAGTATTCCTCCATTACTTTGTTTACGACATATGGCTCTTTTGCTGGCGGAAATGTGGAAAAGAATGGCGTATGTGCGCCTTGATTTATGGCGATGGAAACATAAATCCTTTCATTGCACAGACTAATTTCTCTTTCCCTCCTCATCCATTCTGATCCTCAACTTCCCGTCCCCCTTCGTGGCGGCGTCGGGGGACTTTGCTGGTCCCTAGGAGACTCTTGGTGGCAGGCGGGGCGTGAGTGATGTCAAACGAGATCTTACGGAATTTATGCTTCAAGGCGTAAATGACAAGCTTAAGGAAGATGATCTGAAGATGTTGGACCGTATTCTGAAACGTTTCGGTGTATTATTTCAATTACTACTAACAGGCTCCAGTGGAAGTTAGCGGTGTGACTTTGTTGCGTCTTGGCTGTCTAGTGGATTGTAAACGATGGCTCAGTCACTCCTTCAGGACATTATGATTATATTGATACCTTAGCTCCTCCTAAGACGAGCCGTAATGCACTTGTTGTAAATACCAAGCGTAAGTGTGCATCAAACATCGATGACTAGCGAATGGGAGAGACACCACATATTTAAATTATAATCTTATTACTGACACCTTACCTCCTCCTAATACGATCTGTAATGCATTAGTTGAAAATATTAAGCGTAAGTGTGCATCAGACATCGGAGACTAGTGGATGGGAGAGACACCACACGTTTAATTAACCTGTTTTTTTTTTTTTTTTTTTTTTTTTTGTGCACGGCGTTCATGATACTCGCATGATCCTCCCTTGACTGAAATGATGAGGCACTCTCCCTCTCTCCTCCCGCGCACCTCACACACACACACACACACACACACACACACACACACACATCTTCCATATTAATCAGCATTCCTGAACAACTTCGGCAAATATATTCATGAAGCGGTGAAGTCAAAGCTTTTGGAGACGAACCGGCAACTGTCGGCCTTGTCAAATACTGTTATGAGAAGAAAATTCGTTCAAAGACTAGATTATATTCCCACAGTGAGGTAAAAGTGAATTTCCTACTTTCTCTCTCCCACCTACCTTCCTTCCCACTCTCGGGTGCTTCCCATCCTCTTTTTTTCCTAGGCCGCTTCCTCCTCCTCCCTAAATCTCTTTTTTCCTTTTCCCAGCGCGGTTGTATAGAATTGTCGGGGTGTGTAGGTAAAGTAGCAAAGAGAGAGAGAGAGAGAGAGAGAGAGAGAGAGAGAGAGAGAGGAGAGAGAGAGAGAGAGAGAGAGAGAGAGGAGAGAGAGAGAGAGAGAGAGAGAAAGAGAGAGAGAGAGAGAGAGAGAGAGAGAGAGAGAGAGAGAGAGAGAGAGAGAGAGAGAGAGAGAGAGAGAGAGAGAGAGAGAGAGAGAGAGAGAGAGAAAGGAGGGGAGGGAGACACCAAATTGGGTTTATGATGCTGATTTTTCTTATATACGCAGAAGAGTGGCTGTGGGATGTGTGTCCTCCCGTGGCCGGTCTATAAATATTCCAGTTTGGCGTTTTTCCGGTCGGTGGCGGGGGAAATAAAGCAGTGAAATGGAAGGGGGAGGTGGTGTCGGCGTGTTGGAATAGAGGGGAGGCTATACCTGCTTCGTGTTTGTGGTAGCATAGAGGTAATAGTAGTAGTAGTAGTAGTAGTAATAGGAGTAAGTATCAGTTTTACAGCCAGAAATGAGCATACGTTACAGTGCCATACATGGAACGAGAACAAGAGAAGGATGAAGAGAAAGAGAAGTATAAGAACCAACAATGAAAAGAAAACGAATAGGTATCTACAAGAGGAAAAATGATACATGTGTCTCCATTTTCTTCTGATTATTGATAATTAACCTTGAAAGAATCCACATCAAGTACATCGGAAAAAAAAAAAAAACGAAACAAAAAACAAAACTAACCAA